>NW_016690198.1:1044709-1269839 GCF_001604755.1 Lepidothrix coronata
GTCTTTTAAAAAAATCTCACTTAGTGCCATTAGTACAGGTACTAACACGGAATTTAAGGAAGAGTTCATAAAAATAAAAAATCTGTTTGAATGCAAACTAGTTCCAGTAAGCAGTTGCACTATGCTGCCATTTCATGTGTCCTTTAAATCTCATGTATTTTAAAAGTACTGCAGAAAATGCTTAGATGGCTTCAAAGCTTCTTTTTGCATACTTTGATTTCCAGCATTTAGTTAGGGTCACCTAACTTGGCAGGTGTCACAGGTGAAAAATACATTCCAAAATTTCAAATCACATAAATAAGAATTACCATTTAAAAACTGCATAAAATAATCTGAATAGATTCCATATAAACAAATCCCAGACATTAAAATTCAATATATCATGATATGATCTCCCTGCAATATTAAAGGCCTTACTTCATAATCTATAACTTCACAGACCAAAAATTTCTCCAACCTAAATAAAAAAAACCTGGCATGGGAAACCAGGAAATATTTCTCGCCCTAATTTCTCTCTCTCTCTCTTTTTTAAACTTTAAAAAAAAATTTTATTTTCTTTAATGGCTGTGGACAGCAGCAGCAACAGCATATTTTAAGTACACACAGGAGAGAAAAATTAGTGAATGGAATATAAATGAATAAAACCACATTTGTGATATTATTAATGTAATTCCTTTGAATCTATTGAAATACATAGGCTAAGATACAGAAAAAAATAAAACCCTCCATATAATGAAATGGAACAGAGTCTGAAAGGAGGCAAAATCAACACATTTTCACCCTGAAACTCTTGTTAGCACCATGGAACAGAGTACTACAAATACAAAAAGTGCCTAGGATATTTAGTTACTGGCACATTTTGTCTCCACCACCACATTTGAAGCTTTAATAGTCTTGTCTTTGTGCCTATCATAGCAACTATTAATTTGGAAAAAAAAAATACTAGTCCATAAAAAATACTAACATGGATTTCCCACTGGTATATTCACCAAAGTTCACAGAGAAAAAGTGGAAGCTTCTCAGTGTGTGTTAAGATGTCACAATCAGAAATAGATTGTTAGTATGTCTTGAGTGCTAAAACTTTATGAAACTTTTAATTACAAGAATAATTTGTTAGAAAATGCATACAAAATATCACATAAAAAAACCAATTATGAGCAACCTCAGTTCATTAGTAAGTAAATAGTAAGAAAAACATTCAGTAAAATGAAATGTACACACTTGCAATCTTATCTGCACTACCAGATTGTTTGGAATGAATTTAATGATTTTAAAACAGATTAAGAAGAGATTAAAAAACGCACAATAGCATTATATTGACTTTTCAAAATACCTTTGTTTCTAAGGACTGCATTAAGAAAAATTAATTATATTGACACAAGTGCTTCACCACTTAAGATTATGTCAAGTCTTCAATTACAAATTATTATTATTATTATAACTCAACACCAAAAAAGTATTCTGTGCTGAATATTGGGCCAAGCTGTTTTTTGAATATTATTCAAAAAAATAATATGAAACACGGAAACATAATTCTACTGTTACAAATTACATACAATTTGAAATTACCATTGTGTCCAAATTGTTTACTGCATTCAAAGGAACCGGCTGCTCCCAGAGGAAACTAGTTTTCTTCAGAATTTAACAGAATCTATCTCCTAGTGCTGAAAAACACTTGATTTTGAGCAGGAATTGGGGTGGAGCATTCCACCTTAAACCTGCAAATCTTATCCAAAAGAGCACAAACTAATTCAAAAGGTTTTCAAATATAGATTTACCTGAAAAATCTCCCATATTTTTGCTGCTCCATGAAGCACATTAAAGATATATATATTAGACATAAAGAACAAAATCCCGCAGTTGAGAAAACGTTTGTAAGACAGAAGTGTTTCTGAGCTAAAGGTTAAAGGTCTTCTGAACTACATTATCCATGGTTTTTAGAGCTGAGGAACTTAACCCATGTTAAAAAACAGATTTGTGTGAGCATGATTAAGTTGAGAATTTTTACTTTTTATATTATATTATCAGGGTAGCCTAACATCATCCCAAAACCTCCTTCAATGTTCAAGAATTGCTAAGAGGAAGCTGATGAATGCAGGAGGTAACCTACAGTAGCCCACAGAGCAGAGCAGATCTGGGCAGCACTGTGAGGTGCTTTACAACACTGTGAGGATGCTACACATCATTTAATGGAAACCACCTGTGCTCAACAATGTTTCAAGTTACTTCAACACTGAGTACTTTGTTGACACCTCCACAGTGTTAGCTTTCCTGCATGTGAAATAAGCATGGAGATCTTCCCTGCTCTCAGAAGGGTACTGTAAATTATGATAACAAAGTTTCCAAAGAACTTTGAGATCCCTTGTATAAAGGTGCTGGACAAATCAGAAAGATCCTTCTGTATGTTTAATTTTTTTTTTTCAGAGTACAACTCAGATCTTACTTTGCTTCCAGTGCCAGGGCAATGATGCCTGCAGCCATAGGTGCAGAGGCTGAAGTTCCAGTATGGCTGTCTGTGCAACGCTGCCTCAGGTCTGTGGTGATCTGGAAGAAATTGAATGTGTGAAATTTAGAACACAACTTCAGAAATAAGAGCAGGTTTTATTTGCTTGTATGAGTCACATGTATGTGGAGGGTATTTTCTTCTTTCATTGCAAGGAAAGGAAAAAAAAGGCGTCTGAATACATGATGCTACATGTTCTCAGCTTGAAGTCACTTGTGAAGTCAGAGAGGTGTTCTCTATATTGTTCTGAATACATAAGTTACTTCCTTTTTTTTTCATGGTACGGTCAACAAAGAGGCTTTTAAACTAGAAAAACATGCAGAGGGCTTTGAAACTGCACTGCTAGAACTCTGCCCCTCTTGGATTTATAGAACACTTCAAGAATCTCAAAGTGCCTTACGAACAGGAATTAACTAAATCTTATAGTGCTCCCTATATACAGACTGCTTATGCCCATTTTAGAGACTATAAAAGAGGTATGGAGGCTAACTAGGTTGCCAGAAATCACACTGGAAATAAGCGACAGAAGAGAATACAGTTGGGCTCATGCTAAGTACCGTGTTTAATCATTCCTTCAAGCCTTATGCAATAAATCACATGAAACTAAGTAGTAATTAATTGGAAAATGCTGATGGTAATCACAAATTTGGCCCAACCATCACCAGCCCATTAGATATTTTCAGTTTTTAATTGCTATTTATTATGTATAAATAATTATATGATGCCCTGTATTTTTTTATGTAATCTAAGTGAATGTCTACACTGTGATGTGTAATACCAACTAGAGGCACAGTCTTCTACTGAAGTTTTGGGATGCTTCCATCTAATAATGAATTTTATACAGATTCTTTCTGTCGGACAGTAAATCACAACCAAAAATGTGTTTACTCTAAATCCTGCTTCTTTGATGGAACTGTTAATCTAAAGTGATTCTACTCTATGCTTGTCTTCCTAAAGAAGTGGTTCCTAGCAAGGGCAACGCAGTAGAGGCAAGAAGTCACTACTACCTAACAGAAGCTTAAGCAAAACCCACACAGACTTGAGAACAGTTGTTAGAAGACAGCAGTCCACAGCACCGAAACCTCCATGAAGGTGTGAGAGTGAGTGACACCAAACCTTATTCTCAAAATTTCAGTCACTGCAAGATGTAAAATATCTGCCTGACGGGCAGAGGAGAAGTTGCTACACAGCTTCTTATCTAAGCACACAGAATTATTGTGTCTTAATTCACCAGTATCATGCTCCATTTCCAATATGGGTATACACAAAAATGGGGGAGGAGAGGACTGGAGGATCAGAAAACCACAAAAAAGCACTAGGCATGTGAAAATGCCCATCCAGCTTTGAAACCTCAAAATACACAAAACATGCTCTGAAAAATTATCTACATCCTGTCTCAGCAAGAATATAAGCAAATGCATATAGAAGCTATAGGTTCTATACATTAGCCATATTCAGTAACATACATATTACACGATTTGTATAAGGCTGCTGAAAATTCTCACAAAATGTAAGCATATGCAAGCTAACACAAAAGACTTCTAATAGAGAAGGAGCTAACAGCACCAAGGAAATGATTGTTGAAAATGAGTAGTGAGCAAGTGAAAGAAAATGAAAGTTTCTAGAAATTGAAAAAGACAGATTAAAGCATTTATAATGTCAGATCCTTAAATTAGCGAACTTGTCAGAGGCCAGATTTCTTGAGTAATAAAGTCTAGAAAGAACCTTTTTTCCCCTATTATTTAATATTCTTCATAAATAATTCTTTATCTGTCATCAGCTAAAAGTTGGAACCTCATAAAGAAAATATTTCTATAATTTCTTTATCTCTTGCCTTCTTGCCTATTGAGTGTGTATTAATTTAGACAATGAAAATTAACAGTGTTTGGAAAAGCCTTATCCATGCAAATACCATAAATGCCCTGACAACATTAAAAGATGAAACTGCAGCAGGAACAGTCCTAACAATGCATTGCCTGTATGTGCAAATCCAAGTAGTGATTTTGCAGGTGGGACTGACACGTTCAAGAACTAGGGGATAACATGCACCCATACAGAGATATATGCAATTCAGATATCCCATTTGGAAAAAGAGTGGCCAATGTTGTGGTGAGGACCAGAAGGAAAGCCAGGAAAAAGAGAGGGCAGAAAATGCGATTAATACATGCTTGTGGCTTTTGTATCCTAGTACTCTGTTCCCTACATAAAAGTGGTGCAGCAGGTGCTTTTCTTGGAGGACTAGAGGATAGTAAAGCCTACAGGACCTCAGGCAGGGAAAAGTAGTCTTTCAGCAGCTTTTCCCTAAGGGACTGCCTCTCTCACTACACTGAAACACATACCAAATTTTGCTATATTCGTTTCTCATCCTCTGGGAGAGCATCCTTCCAGAGTGATTTCACTGTCCTGTAACTACAGATATCAAGCACAATGATCCATGACATGTCTTTATTTGGTAACATTTTCCCTTATGTTCTAAACAGATGCTGTGGCGGCAATTTGAACTACAGACCCTGATCTCTCTTTGAGCAAATATTTAAGCAAAAAATGGGTAGGGAAAGCTTTGTAAGCAGAAATCCCATTTGAGATAATTCAAAGGAAAGTTACTGAAAGGAGCTGAGATGTTTGGGTGTAAACTACCTCCAACATCCAAGACATGTTTTTCAGCACTGTGGATTCACTGTCAGAGAACTGCTACATTCATCCCAAGAAAAGTGAGTACCGGACCACCAACAGGTGAGCAAGTTTCAAGAAGAAAAATGGTGCCCCAAATTCCCAGACCACATGATAGCAACATTATAACCTCAATAAAAGAATGTGGTGTTTGACAGCACCATGAAGCTGTCATTAGTGTGTACTAGCAGTCATTCTGATCAATGGTGTGGGCAGAAGGAGAAATTTTTTAATCTTTTGTTGAGTATAACACGAATGTATGCTTGAAGTACCTTTGTAACAACTGCTGATCAGGGAAAATGCTGATTAAACTGCCCAAGAAAATCCATGCAATATTTCTAGGGGCATGAGTTATATCCACTTCTAAATCAGTTGAATCAACCAAGTTTCACTGAAGACAATGACAATGTTTCTGGTACTGCCTAGTTTAATCAACAAGAAATTAACAACCTCAGACAGACACGCTGATGAAAGGAAGATAAAAGTTATATGAATCATCACAATGCACTGTTTTACCTCCCATAGGCAGTAGAACAAAGCTTTCAGAAAAACTAGACATTTATTAAAGGAAAAACTCTAGACAATGTAACGGTTTTATAGAAGCAACTTGGTCTGGAGAGCTAAGGAGATGCCATTTCTGTATAGTCATTATTAAGGTTGTATCACCACTCTTTCCATAGTTTCACTGACTGGGAAGTTAATAATGAAGGTCAAAAATTGGATTTCCCCTAGCAGAGGACATACTCATCCCCTCCCAAGGCTCT
This sequence comes from Lepidothrix coronata, assembly GCF_001604755.1. Taxonomy (NCBI): domain Eukaryota; kingdom Metazoa; phylum Chordata; class Aves; order Passeriformes; family Pipridae; genus Lepidothrix; species Lepidothrix coronata. Next base: position 1,050,647 of record NW_016690198.1, read on the forward strand.
GCATTTCTTGCTATTTCCTATTTCATGACATGAGTTTTTTGATCCAATTGAATAATCTTCTACTTTCTGCTACAGTTCTTCAAGACACGTTGATTTCTATGAATCTATGTCCCCAGAATTGAAAAGGCTTTAACAAAAATGTACTTACTGTTCATTCTATTTAGCTTGTGTGTCCATATATACCTAAAACTGAAGGTGCCACATGATATTCTGTGTATATCTTGTGCATACCTTGATAACCTGAGTGAACTTCTGAAGGAGAGCAGGCTTTTGTGTTTTAAGAACTGGCAGGAGACTGGTTTGGTTTTTTTCATTGTTTCAGTTTTGAGTTCTGCTTAGAGTAGCAGTTAGTCAGCAAGGAAAAAACATAACTTAGAAGAGAAAGAAAATCAGCAGACAAATTGGCATTTATCACAAAACAACAAAACAGGTGGACAGGTTATTTTCAGCAGTTAAGTCTGAATTATAGGCTTGTGAATTATATCTGTGAGGGACTTTCATATGTAAAATCCTTTGTGCTTAAGGAAATAATTTGAAAAAGGAATTCAAAGGAAATGCATTTGTGCAATATGCTTGATAAGTGAAAGAACCATATAAATAACTATATTAGGTGGTACTTAGCCTATCCTAGCTACATGGTCTGGAGTGGGGAAGCTATCTTCCAGCATTATCCTATGATATTCAAAGTGGTAGAGAAGAGAATAATAGGAAGAATACCTTGACAACTCCATACTATTAGCCAATACTTCTGCACTCACTGAGTTATGAGAAATAACATCTATAAAGAAGTGTAATTTTATAGTCTTTACCTACTGTTAATTTGCTTTTGTCCCAGACTGTGAGTTTCTACACCTATATCTATGCCAGCATTTGGCAGCTGCACTTGAAAACACTCAAAAGTAATTCTGATTCTTTTCTCTGAGAGTCTGTGTAAAAGGTATACATGTATCTGCATCTTTGAGATGTTTGTATGCTTTGGGCATTTCAATATACAGAAAGGGTGGAAACTTGGTCCATAAGGAGCTAATTGTTACTGCAATAAAATTCAGTACAGTGTACAGTCAAGTGTGCTAGGAGTACCATCCCTGAACAACAAGGAACTCTTGCAAGACGGTAACATCAGTGTGTGTTTAACTGTAATTGTTAGCTTAAAATATTTCAATCTATCATTGCAGAAGACAAAATTAGAACTCCAGACTAGGAAAACTTCTAAAATTACATCCTATATTTGTAGCAAGCAATTTTCAAAAATGGGTAGCAATGAAAAAAGAAAAAAACTCTTTTGTGTGGTTATAAAAGTGTGGGTGATCTATTAATTAAAATAATTTTTATAAGAATTTTTAGTCCACACGATGAGTTCCTAACATTTGCTCACTGTTTGTTCATTTACCTTATAATACATTCTGCACATATTGGATAGAATAACACAGAAGGAAAAAAAAAGGAAGATACTCAACTAAAGAACTCCAAGGAAAGATAGGAAGGAACTGTGGAAGATGACACTAGACCATCATAACCATCCACTGTCCCTCAATCTTGCATAGGTATTTCTGTACTATGACACTATAGAATCTTACATGATATTGGAGTTTGTTCTGAGTTACGTGACAAAAAACAAACAAACAAACAAAAACCACAAAACCCCCCCTGACTTCTCACAGATATCTGTTGATACCATCAGTAATTTTACTCTCTATCTGTCTCTGCAAAATGAGCGCATTCAATATACCTTCCAATATTCAACATACTAATCCTTTTAACTCACAGACACAGTGCTTTTGTCACTCAATACTACCTGACTGGTGTGTCCAGTCTGGATGTTCAAAGTTCATAACATGAGAGAGAGTTTATAAGAAAACATATCTTACATAGAATGATGGAAGACAGTTATTAAAAGTTATTAAAAGTTATTAAAAGTGATTAATCGTTCAGGCTACATGGGCAGAGAGAAGACAGTAGACAGTTGGAGTGGTTTTCACACTAGCAATAAAATCAGTGACACCAAATGCTAAGAAATAGAAGTTAGAGGAGCTCAGAGAACAAATGAGAATATTTTTAATGGCAATGGGTAATTAAAACCACTTGCCCTAAATTTAAGTGGATTTTCTGTCACTGAAACCTTTGAAAGCAAGATTGATTGTATTTGAGAAAGTTATTGTTGAAGTGATAGCAACTGCTGGATTTGATGGACTCATGGAAGTCCTACAGACCTGGCTAAGTAAGAGCCCAGGGTGGAGGAATGCAATCACTTCAGTTCACCTTACACTGTATTACTATCACTTAAACATGAAGATGTTAGTGAAAGTCTTTTAGAGCACAGTGAAGGGAATTTAATTACAGAAGTGAGAACTCCTAGGAGACACAGTAATTTTTTTTCTTTATTACTATTTATCAGAGAGAACAAGAAACATGCCAGGAAGAGAAAGATAAGGTTTCAGTGAAGAGAAGCAAGTAACGAACAGAAAAATTACTGGAACAAAGAAGTACCTCAGAACAAGTTTAAAACAAAAATTAGATAATCTGAAAATAAGGAAGAATCCAAGAACAGATGGCCAGCATCCCAGAATCCTTGAAAGACAAGGCAGACAGTATTAACAAAACATAGTGGCACATATTTTTAACTCTTCACTGACACCAAGAGAGGAATCTGCTAAGGACCAGAAAGAAGGCAATGTTAGATGAGTACTTAAGAAAACATACGGGGAAAAAAAAAAACAACCTTCAAATCCCTCAATCTTCTGAAGTAATTAAATTCTGTAAGTTAAACACTAGTATAAATAAGCAGGGAAGAGGAAAACATTAGCAAACCTCATTTACCTCACTACAAGGGTTTAAAAGGTTAAAAGGATTAGTATGTTGAATACTGGAAATTATACTGAATGTGCTCATTTTGCAAAGGCAGATACAGTGTACAAATACTAATGGTATCAACAGATTATCAAACAGAATTAAAAAAATGTGCTGTTTTCCGTAAAAGATGAGTACATTAGGAAAAATGGATGCTGGCTGCTTAGGAATGACATAAGGAACAACACAGGAAAGATGAGCACTGAGTTAATTTTCCTTACAATATATTTCTGCCAGAATAGACAGCAATATGAGCAAATTATCCTCACTGAATGTAAAAGAGGAATGATGCTGGATCAAAATAAATCTGAGAAAATAGAGGGGTACGTAGACAAACTGTTAATATCATGAGTGTAAAATCTGAAAACTATTGATAACTGGATTTAAAACAGAGGATATTATTACAAATTATTTCTCTTTCTCTCTCTCCCTCCAAAGTCACTGAACAAACATAATCACATACACATTAAAGAAAATAAGTAAACCCCATACTATTTTCCTGTCATAGGATTCCCCGCTGCTGTATGTTGTAGCCAGTGTGGATGCACATTCTTCCAGATACCATGGCTTCTTCCCACTTTCAGCTGTGCTGCTTATTGAAATAGTGTAGATGCTATTGGTGTAGCCATCACAGGAGCAGTGGTCTCGACTTCTTCCACCATTTCCAGATGCCCAAACAAAAACTGAACCTAAGCCTCTTCGACCCTGTTCGGAAACAGTAAAAAAGATTTGATCAATAATTCTCTTCCCTCTCAACTGCTTAATAGACAGGTCTTTTCCCCCAAAAAGGCATCTCATGAGAAAAAGAAAATAAGCAATTTCACTGAGAAGAATCTGAAATGAAAACAGGATTTAGCAGAGTTCAGAATCAGACATTAGAAAAATTCAGAAAATGAGTGGTATTAACACAGCTTTACAAGCAACTTTTATACAAACTTTTGTTTGTTGGTCTGCATCTATGCTATTCCAATGTACCACGAAAGAGGTGCTGAAAACTCAGATGAAGCATTAGAATATCATACTGTGTTGCAAAAAGGAAAATAAATACCATACTTGAAACAAAACCTCTCATAATGCATGATACTTCTTATTTATTAGGATGCTCTCAGCTGTTTCTTCTTGGGTTGCCTGAGGCACTGGTTTTTTGGGTAACATTATGTACTGTGAACCACAGCACCATTTTTCACACACACTATAAATCACAGAATCACAGAATACCTGAGATGGCAAGGGACCTCCGGTACCTAGTACAACCCACCTAGTCCATTATGACTGCTAAATGCACAACACAACATATAAACAAAAATGGACAAAACTAATTCTTATAAATCTATTCTAATGAAGCACTAGATCATTAGTTCAGCATGTTATTTCAAACATATGACTAGTTGGACAAGTTAATTAGGTATATTCATAATTTAAAATAGGTAATCTCCCCTTGACATTTTCTTAATATACAAAGTTATATAGTGTTCAAACGAATCAAAACATTTTAGTGGTGCTAATACTCTTATACAGGTATTGATATGAAAAGTGAAGGTGATCAGTAACATGTATTGTTGATATAAGAGAATTGATATATGGTTAATTGGGTTTTTCCTTATTTATATTTACATATTTCACGTCAGTGAATGAAATTCAGATTCATGCAACTGTATGATTAATTATCAGCATTAACTTACTTTTGATTAAGCTAAATAGTGTCACCCTTTCTTACAAGACACTCTCGCAAAGCATGGTACATCTACAAGTGTGTTAACCTATACCTCATGTGCTTCCAACTCATCATGTTACATCTGCCTGGCTTTTGGATAAGCCCATCACTATGGGCCCATGATAAAATAAGGCATAAAACACCTTTTTGCACAAATCAAAAATTAATTCAATCTAAATGCTCAGAGGGGTTTTGCTAAGCAAAACTGTGCTGAGCATAACTGAACCGACATTAATGTAAGACAAAAAACTGTCACACTTCACAGTCCAGGCTCAAACATTTGATGAAACAGACTAAAGGAAGGGTAAATGGAAAAATTATTTCACACATATTCACCAATTTATTGCACCAGCAGATCAGGGAGACAGAAGATAGGCCTCTCTGATGTTTCTGAGGAATAGGATGGAGGATTACCCTAATAATATGTTGGTTTGTTACTTTTTTATGTGATCCTGCTTGATTTTTACTGGTTTTATTTTGGTTCCATCCCATCACCTCTTGAAATTAAATCATGCTTCCCAGCAGTATGCAATTATTTGCTTTCATCTTCTGTCTCCTCAATGGAAATGGTAATTTGTGGTTTGCCTATCAATTCTTCCATATGTTTCAGAGTCAGGAACAGATTTCTGTCTGGTCCTGCTCGCTTAAAAACCAACTCTCTCCTACATACGCTCCACCCAAAAAAGTCAGTATATATACATACACAGTTAGAATACACAGAAACAAGTTTACCATACAGCCACACTGTTGCCTCCAGAACATGTCAAAATATTCCATTAAAAACTTCTAAATGAATTTTCAGAAGTATCTGCTATTTGGAGATTTTTACATATTTTTACTTTTTTTTCTTCACATGCATGTCTTGAAAAGCAGTATTATGTAATTACATTTGGCCAAATCAATACCCCACGGGAAATTCAGAATAACCCACCAATACAACCAAGAGAAACGAAATGAGAATTTGGGGTAATCCAATCCCAAATTCTACTTTTTTTAAAAAAAGAAAGGTTTTGTAAAAGAAGTTATCAAAAAGATATTCACACAGAAAAACATCCTACCAACAACAGTCCATCTGTCATTTTTCTGCTGTCACCATCAGCTGGTTCTGTATGCAAACAGCAATATAACATGACTTGCCCCATTCATGCAATGAAAATCTTTTCACTGTAGGATATGACTCTACTTAGTGAAAATTTCACAGAATTAATCCTTGAATTATTAGCTTGTCTGCACAGAGTGTCTCTATTTCTTTAGATGCATACTTATGCTGCTGTGCTATTAGTGAACAATGAGCTGTAGAAACAGGTATGTGAATTGGCCACAAAATGTCGTCCTGATGAAAACATGCCCATGGATCTTAGAAATTCTGTGATTCAGTATTTAAAAAAAATAAACATCAATTTAGATTTTAATAGTAATGGTAGGGCACCTGAATTTACCTTCTCATGCTAGGTTTTTTTGGTAAACAAATTATAGCAAATATTTCTTTAAAACTGATGTGTTCTGCAAATATGTAAAGAGACAAATATGTCTCTTTTATTGTAAAAAAAGAAAGTATCAGGTGCACTGACTAATGGAAATGAGTATTTTCTAATACATACAGAGAAAGAATTCCCAGTCCTCTTTTTCATGGCTAGGGTTTGTGAAGATTTGGAGAGGGCTCTACCCACATTGCTACAAGCACTCTGGTGGCTAATGAGGCCAATGCGAGATAGACAAATGCAGTTGCAAAAGGCACAGCAGAAAGACTCCTTGGATGGTATCGGCAAGACAAGATTCTTTCTGCGTTGTCTTTTCTCCTCAAGAGTGATCCTGCGTGCGTTCTCAAAAGAAGCAGCACCGTTATAGATGGTGTGTCTCCAGGCCTCCCGATTGGAGGCCAGAGTAGACCACTGATGAAGATCAATATGGTCAAGGTTGAGATGTTGTTTTAGGGAGTCCTTGTATCTCCTCTTTGGGGCTCCTCTCTTGCAGCAGCCGGTGGCAAGTTCACCATAGAGCAAGATCTTAGAGAGGCGGTGGTCCTTCATCCTGGAGACATGCCCTGCCCAACACAGCTGTGTTCTCAGTAACGTGGCCTCAATACTCGTAACTGCTGCTTGTTCTAGAACAGATGTATTGGTCACATAATCTGACCAGTGGATGTTTAGGCAGCGTTGATGGAAGTGTTCTAGGAGTCGCAGGCGGTAGATGACCCATGACTCCGATCCATATAAAAGAGTAGACAGCACAATGGCTCTGTAAACACTGATTTTTGTACTTTTCTTCAGGTGTTTATTTTGTCAAACTCTTTTATGGAGTTTTCCGAAAGCACTATATGCCTTTGCTAACCTGTTGTCTATCTCTCCGTCAATCTTACCATCCGAGGAGATGAGGCTGCCTAGGTAATTAAACTGCTGGACTGATTTGAGCTCTGATTGGCCAATGGTGATATGGGGATGATGGAAGACTTCCTGAGGTGCCAGTTGATAGAGAACTTCTGTCTTCTTTAAACTGACTTCCAGCCCAAAAAGCTCAGCAGCCTCAGCAAAACAGGATGTTAAACGCTGCAGAGCTGCTTCTGTGTGGGCGACGAGGGCGTCGTCATCAGCATAAAGCAGCTCCCGGACGAGATGATTTAAGGTCTTAGTGTGGGCCTTCAATCGCCTTAGGTTGAAAAGGCTTCCATTGGTACAGTATCGAATGTAGATACCGTCCTGATCATCGAGGTCTGCCGTGGCCCTTTGGAGCATCATGCTGAAAAAGATTGTGAATAGGGTTGGTGCGAGAATGCAGCCTTGTTTCATATCATTGGTTATTAGAAAGGGCTCAGAAAGTGCATCGCCATATCTGACTTGGCCGTGCTGATCCTTGTGGAGTGAGATGATCATTTTAAGAAACTTGGGGGGACATCCTAAACGTTCCAAAATCTGCTACAAACCTTTTCTGCTCACAGTATTGAAAGCCTTGGTGAGATCAACAAAGGTTACATAGAGACCTTTGTTCTGTTCCCTACACTTCTCTTGCAGTTGTCTGAGAACAAATACCATGTCTGTGGTACTCCTGTTGGCTCTGAAACTGCATTGGCTTTCAGGCAGAATTCCTTCTGCTATAGCAGGTATTAGTCTGTTCAAAAGTATTCTTGCCAGGATTTTGCCAGCAATGGAGAGCCAAGTAATACCACGGTAATTTGAACAGTCTGATTTAATTCCTTTCTTCTTATACAAGGTGATGATGACTGCATCACGAAGGTCTGATGGTAGTTCGCCTAGTTCCCAACAGTGCACCACAAACTTGTGAAACTTAGCATGGAGTTCTTGGCCCCCGTGTTTCCAGACTTCAGGTGGAATTCCATCAACCCCAGCTGCCTTGACAGTTTTCACCTGCCGTATGGCCTTAAGAGTTTCTCCCATAGTGGGGGCAATATCCAATTCATTCTTCACCAGTTGCTGTGTGATGGACTGAATTGCTGAGTCTTGGACTACACGGCTAGTACTGAAGAGAGTCTGAAAGTGTTCAGACTAACGATTCAGAATGGAGATTTTATCTGTGTGAAGCACCTGACCATCTGCGTTGAGTAGAGGGCTTTGGACCCGTATGTAGGCCCGTATGCTGTTTTCAAAGCCTCATAGAATCCTTTGTAATCACCTGTATCTGCACATAATTGAATATTTTCTGCTAGATTGATCCACTACTTGTTCTGGATGTCACAAAGCCCAGTCCTCTAATGCACTGCAATATTGCACATATAACACCGCAGCGGTTCACAGAAAACAGCAGCATTACCTTCAGACTAGAAAACCTGCTAAACATCTTGTTCCTAGAAGCTATTTGTCAAAGCAAATAGCAGCCTTAAAAATAACATTTGCGTTCAAGAGCTGTCTGGATTTGGCGCTGAGTGATATGTTTTACAGGTTACAGCGGTAGTAGTGGGTGGATAGTTGGACTGGATGATCTTGAATGTCTTTCTGATGCCTTAAAAGCTACGATTTTAGTATAACTCTTTTAGCACTTTTAGTAGCACTTTAGCTAAGTACCTTTGTATTAGTCCTGAAATACTGTTTAATATTTCTTGTCAAGAATTCCAATGGACAGAGATTGCAGCAAGGTAAAGAATATTTTATCTGTATAAAATGTTCTTAGAATAAGATACAAGAGGCACACTGCTTGATATGAAAGAGTCAAACCTATCAGAGAAGGCCCAGAATCCTTGAAAGAGGGCCAAACAGGACAGAGAGAGTTGATGAAGACTTTTGTGGGAGGCAGATATGGGGTCTTGGGACCACCAATCCAATTCTGGGATGAGCCTGCAGGAGAATCCGGTGGACAGATAATTTTCAGGCTGCGTGTATCCCCATGAGGTAATAGTTAGATATTTCAATTAGATGATTCTTTAAGTTCATAACACCTGTGTCTGCGTGTGTGCATATGCTATCTTTGTGCACCGAGGATGTTTTATTCAAGAGCTACTTTTTTATTATTCTATACTAACATTGTCTAGAAAATTATTTATTCAATTTCAGGCAACATTCCACCCTTGATAATTCTATGATTCCATGATTCTGTGAACCCAACTAAAATAATTTGTCCAGTAAATAAATTCTAGTTTACATTTACTGCCTACCATTTGGTTTCTTCTTTCTCTCTGTCTCCAAACACTCTGCTTTAGTTCAGTAGACCTAGTCATGCTTAGGAAAATATAAACTTGTTAGTAACTATGCCAAACAAGTAAATAGAGCAACAGCATCAGCTGTCCTACTTTATGTCATTCCCAATTGGTCTCCTTTAAATAAATGAAGTTAAATAACATTTGGACTGCGTTACAAAGTTAATACAAACACACATGCAAGGTACTATGTAGCTTTTACTGTTTATCTAAATCCGTCATCTGTCATTTGCCAGATGCCCAAGGGTGTCACAATGAAAAGTCAAGCCCTGAGCTGCCAAGAAGTCATGCATCATTTATTACTCAAAAGCAAAGGTGCATTTACAAACCATACTGGTAGACCTTGAGCAAAACTAAGAATTAGTGAACTACCAAAGAGGCACAGACCAGGGCTGATTGGATGTTCAGCAAAGTATGCTCACTGTGTCCCATGATGTTAAAAATACATTGCTTCTTCCTCTAGGTATAGATCTGTTTCTGCTCTTCCATTTGCAACAATAGCTAGGGACTCCCTCTTATAAACTCTGCATAATTGCATTTGTGCTTGTCAGTGCAACAATTAGACCATTGTGAAATGTTTTCCTTTTGTTTTGTTTGCTTTCTTAAATTGCATAAAATGTCAGATAATTAGAAAAAAATCATCTGTTCCATTATGCAAAAGTCTTTCACTGACAACTATGGCTTGCTATTGACCCAGTCACAGTTCAACTTTCTAGCGCATTTTCTGGGCAAAGCCAGTGTGCTCAACAGACAGCTGATCTTAAATGAAATGGACTCATCAGGTCTTTGACAAAGAGGCCCCAAGACAGAAATTGCACTTGTAAAAGCATGACAGAACAATCCTGGGGCATTCTGGCTTTTTTTTTTCTGCTAATGCCTCCTATTCCTTGGTCAGCGGGTTGCAAGCAGGTAAGTGATACAAAAGTTTTTTGGGTTTTTTCCAGTTCACCAGCATGGACGTGTTAAGTCTGCCAAGAATTAGAGCCAGTATGAACATGTTCATAATGACATCTGCAGAATTTCCAATATTATCAGAAGAACACCCCCCCATTCCAAGTGCATGTGTGTGTGTTTGTGTATGTGCATACATATAAACCACATATGCCTTTAAGAGTGAATGCCTTAGTGGTACTGGCAGGAACCTTCATAATGTAGAGGTCTTCACATGTTCATCTAAAGACAATCATCTAAAGACAATCAAGTTGCTTCCATCTAATAAAAACAGTTTCCATCCACAAGATGTAATTTGAGCCAGTGGACTAAGTTTCAACCACAGTATTTCATATAGCTTAGACTCTACGTTTGTTCAGTGCTTTACAAGTCAAGCTGCCTTAATCCACCCTTGAATCCTGATTACTTTCTGCCCAGGAATCAAATGCCCCAATAAGTCTCCCCATGTATGAGGTCAATCGCTGTCTTAATAGAAGTGATCAAATTTACAAAGGGACAAGGAAGAAAATATGAAGGAGTAGGAAAGACAAAGGACAGAACCACTGACCTGGAGTAATTAGAGTTACAAGGGTTGCAGTCAGGGAGGCGCAATTTGGCATTAATATGCTGGAAATTGTACACCCATGGGCAGAAAACAAATAATGAAAACATAAAATGCAGAGAGAAGGAAGGACATTCTATCCACACCTAGAACCTAAACATTTAATTTCCTCTGTTCTCCCCAATACTGTTCTAAAATTACTTAATGTTTCCAAGAACAAAAACTACTGCCAGGAAGTGAAATTTATACTGAAGTGGAAACTGGAAAAAGTAGCCCATAGTATGACCTCTTCCTTAAAAACTAATTCCTAAAGAGGAAATGTTCATCACTGAATGTGCAAAACAGAGGCCAGTATTCTGGAGACCTAAAAAACCTACTATACAGACATGATTTTGGGTTCAGCATAGTACAATTACTGTAGGTCAAGGCACCAAGGATCACAGCATCCTGAGAAATTCACCTGTGAGAGGCACCATCTCCTTGCTTCCAGATTTCTGTACTCCCTGGGAGCTGGACACTGCCACCCTGTGTAGAGACACAATGCTGCCAAGCAGTTGACTGTCAGTGTTTTGCTTTTGACAAACAGCAACTCCTAGCTCCTGTTATATTTAGCTCCTCCAGTCCATTTAACCTCTAATCTGGAAATGAAAAGTAGTCTGGCACACCACTCTTAAAAGACTTTGCTGTAGATTGCACAGCACTGAACTTGAAAGGAGGAATCTCTCTGAAACAGACAACGCAAAGCTGAAAGTCCATGCCAGCAATTATGAAGTGCTACCAGAAGCCAGCCAAAGAGATTATTTTTTTTTATAAATAAACAGTCTCCTTGGGTATTAGAAGTAAAAATTTATGAACAAAAGGAGACATTTCTGAGGCCATTAATTCGGTTGAGGTATCCACACTCTCAGAAAAAATTCATGTTTGTGCATCAAATAACTAAAAATGCACAACTATGATATTTATGAGGAAATCAGTAATAAGCCAAACAGATGTGCATTAATAAAGATACATGTTTGAGGGAATGTCCAAAAATGAGACCTATGTTTTCATATTAGCAGTCATGTTTTTACTGTTAGGGAAACTAGGAAGTAAAGAAGTATTTCCTATTGCTGGAACACAGCAATAAATATACACACAATATATATAAAATGCAAAACTATATCACTATTTACAAAAAGTAGTTATTTTGTTGAAAAAGCAATTGGTTGCTCAGAAAAGTAAGGTTTTGGCTACTTCTTTTAAATAAGAAAATGAAAGACAAAATAATTAATCAGGTTAAAAAAAGGAAAAATGTATTTTATTAGGTCATAGGATATGATACCTTTCAAATACTGAAGTGGGAAAATATCTTGAGTATAAAAAAATCCCATACTGAATGACCACAAGCACCTACCCATTAACACAACAATTTCTGGGATATATCAGTGGAACAATTTGATATGTAGCCTTCATGTTGTGTATTTTTTACTTTACTCTTCAATGGAAAGACAGCCTAAACAGCTCCAAGATATTCCCCACAGAGCTATAATTAGTGCTTGAAGTGCAACCAAAAGAACTGGCTGAAACCTGAAATCTGAACATGTGGAATACTGGAATGAATTTCTCATTTACCTAAGCAAAAGTGAGGCAGCTTCAGGGCTGCAGGAATCACAGTTCTGCTTCAGGCTCTCTCTCCATAGTATCATTACACTGTTGTTGGGTAACAGTGTCGGGTAACAACAAAGCCAGTTGTATGTTGCAAACACAATGTGATAAGAGCAAAATTTCTGTTTTACAAGGAGTCTCTAGTTAATGATAGTTGAAATTGTCTCTGCATGCAAAGCCAAAGTTAACAGGCAGTGCATAGGAAAGCCACCAGCGTGAGGACTGGGTATGAGATGGATGTCACACACAAGCACCCATTCTACCAAGCGGCTTCAGGCAGTTCTCATTGCCTTTATACTACTATCTGATTAAACACTCAAGAAAGGACCCCATGGCCACCAGATCCACACAGCCGTTGTTTCACTACTTATGTTAGATGCCTCCTTATGCAAAACTTCAAGTTTAGAGATGTCTGTTTAACTTCCGGACTTTAATAAAAAGAACCTCAAATTTTCTGCAAATTCAGCTCTTTTCACTAGATACGCAGGAAAATGTTACTGCTCCACCTCTACATCTGCAGACTGAGGGCTGCAGTAACGTACAGTTCATCTCCCGCAGCATTAATTTAAGAAGAAACAATGTACTTAGACTGTGTGAAAAATATTGCCCTCACAGTTTTGTGCCTTAAACTTAGGTTAAATTCTTTGCACAGAAAACTCTTGACACTAAACTTCCAGCAATTTCCATTCCAGAAATCTAGTTTTTCCTACACAGAAATACGTAGATACTGCTGTTGTTCAAATATGAGTAAAGTGGATATGTGATTTGATCACACAAAGAAACTAGATTCATGTTTCAAATATGCACTCTCTATAATGTATGTAGTGTATGGAAAGAGACTCATTTGCCAAAGCTGCTTTTCAGTATTGGTTTCCAAATTAGGATATACCCCACAAAAAGAACGGTGTGTGGGGTTTTATGTTCAATATATTACCTGCTTCAGGCTGGGTACACAAAACCAGACAACTTTTGACAACTCCAAAACCAGTAATGCTATTCTGGCTTGTTACAACAGTTTCCATGTATGTGTGAGATGGTATGAGGTAACTAAACAGTTTTGGTTTCCAGTATACCTTGAGACATTGTAAGAAAAGTGGACATTTTGATATATATTTTCCTGTAACTCTCATTACAAATTTTACTGTCTGTTAGGACTTTTATATTCCATCGAATGCAACGTAAGAATGTTTCTGATATAGTCTTTCTTTTTTCTGCATTTTTTTTGTACTACATGCTGACTGTCTGTGAAAAGGCTCATTTTTCACAGCAAGCAAAGGAGAGCAATTTTAAGGTTAGCTCTGTTTACTGATTTCCAAAACAAAATAAAGCACATGGTATCAAAGATCATCTAGGTGTCACTGAGCCTAAATATTACTTCATGTACTGGAAGGCAATATCCCTAATTGTACTTTGTCTGAATACAGAAAGTTGCTAACTGTACAAACAAAGGATTGCTACTATTTGCTTAATGATGTGTTAAGGTTAACACCTAACCTCATTTTCTCTGGACAATCCCAGTTTGTAGAAAACTACAGCATATCAAGTATAAACCACACCTAAAGAGTCATTAAGGCATCCTGAGATACATATATCAGCCAAATGCAACGTAGTAAGACCTAGAAACTAAGCTTATTGGTAAGACATACAGGAAGGTGGACAAACTGTTGCAAAGCGGTGACTTTGAAAGAGAGTTTAGGGTCATGGAAGATAATCAACCGGCAATGAGCTACCCTAAAACAGTCTGCTTATTGGATTGTTCAGTAGGATCTATATGAACATGTCCATGGAATAGGGATGCTAAAACTTATATGCCCCACTATGGTATCCACACTTGAAAAAACAGTGACAGAAAACAGAATGTGTTTCAGAAAGAACCAAAGGAATGAATGTGTTTTGCAAATTCTGACTAACAGAAGGAAACTAAATATACAAAGCATTACTGTAAAGGTTGTAGAACAGATTTTAAAGGACAGTAAGGGGCATCAGTATTAATGGGAAAAAAAGGTTAAAATGCAACACACACTTTAGAATTTCAGAAAAATCTGTTAAGTTTTTGTCTGATAACTTATTTTATGCAGAGGGATGTATGAGAACCAGTCTATCTGGCTTCTGCAAAACACGACAAGCCCTAAAAGAAATCACTAATGAAACAAAAGAAAATGAACATTATTCCACAGGTGGAAGTGGAAATGGTTGTACTTGAAATGATATGGGCTCTGCCGGACAAACACAGGGATCAAAAAAGTTACGAGTAGAGTATTTCAAGGACGAGCCAGGGAAACAAATTTATTAGGTGGTTTTGACATAAAAAAGAAAGAGCATCTAGTGAATCTAGTAATTGCAACCACCTGTATGCAAGGCAAGAATTCAGGCTGGAAGATGTGGAGAAGCAGTACTCTGATGATCAATGAGATGGACAGCCTAGTTTTTAAGTGACTAATGAGTGTGGCTTGTTTGTCACATTGAAATGAAGTCTGAAAGGAGACTCTGTTCTAGAAATATATCAGAAACAAAAATCGAAGGAGCAAAAGTATTTAAGCTGAGGCACAGTTTAGGCCTAGGAACAAAGGGACAGAAAACTGCACATGAGTAAATCCAGTTGCAACTTAGAAGAAAGTCTCTAACCAATAGATTAGTGATGGTTGTGAAATGGTTTCCCAACAAAAACAGAGAAAGCTACACGGTCATTTCCTGTCTTATATTCCTATGTTTCAATTTAATTTATCCAAGAGATCACTTGGCTGAAATCTGTAATTACTTGCATGTGGAGTTTTCTAACATCGTTAAGACGCCCCAGAAATACAGCAAAAGTGGAAAGAAAAATAAGAAACTTAGATGAGTAACTAGCTATACATTTTCAGTAGTGATGGTTGCCAGTGCCTTGCACAGCCATGGACGTAAGCCTTCAGTTAAGACTGGCTCTTTACAAAAGATGTACAGAAACCATAAATTAACAAATGAATCAGGAAAACAGAGATACTGATGAAGCAATAACTGGACGGAATTTTACTGATTGGACTTACAAGAAAGACAGGTCTACATGACAGATGTTAGAACTATGAATATTATTTCAAGCCAATGGTGCTATGTCTTGTGGCATCAGAAGGAATAAACACAATGTTAAAACATCATAGGACTTCTTCTAATTCTGGTTTATAATCAGCATCCACCTCTAGTACACAGCTGACAAAGTTTAACTCAGTATGTTGAAGTAAAAATATCATCATATGTTCAGACTTTGTATGAGAGATGCAATCAGGATACACAGTATATTTTCAAATCATATAAGAGAGAAATGCCAGGACCTAGCACTAGGTTACATCAGCATACTGGAAGACATATCTTCTGAAACCATCCCCCAAACACAGCACTAATTCTTCTGATTGATCTTCACCAAGTAGTTTTTTGCCAACTAATTGAAAATGTCCAAGAGGTCTTGTGCATACAAAATGTATCTACATATGATATATATGAGACATGCATACAGACAGATATGTGTTATTCAGTTTCAAACAGCAGCTGTACAAGATGAGTAAACACAATACACAGTTTTAAAAAATCTCATCTAAACCTCTGTGCATCACTTTAAATGTATTAAAGAACAGACATTTTGGAAAATACTTTGACACATTTGACTAGAAGTCTTCCTGAAGTGACTTCTGATTTTTGTAATGCAATTCTCTGGCAAAGCAAAACAGAATAACTCCACTTTGTGTAGGCAACACATCCTACTCAGAATGATGAAAAGATGTGATGGCAAGACAAATAAATTTAATAGAAACATCCGGGGTACAACACAGGGAGTATCACCTTTGTCTGGACACTTGCAAATGATGAGCAATCTCTTGCCACTTTTGGAGCAGAACCATATAGTAGTAGTAGTAGTAGTAGTAGTAGTAGTAGTAGTAGTAGTAGTAGTAGTAGTAGTAGTAGTAGTAGTAGTAATACTACTAACAACAACAATAAAATGTGAAATTATTTTTCTTAATTTCTCCTTTCCCTTTTTTTTGTTTTTCTTCCTCTCTCCTGCATGTGGGTTGGAGGCTTCTGTAGTGATTGTGAGACAGCCTTTCTGCTCCCAGCAAGCACTTTGAACACACTCTGCAGCCAAAGTTGGTGAAGCGAGACAGATGAGAAGGGGCAGTGAGGATGGGAGGCAAGGCATCAAGCTGAGTTTGCACAAGAGGTTCAGCCACACAGAATCTGGTCATTAATGTCCATCAAATATTTGGCTTGTGTCCAGCTTGCTTAACAGAATGGTGTCATGGCAATAAGATGAAGGCCTCTGTGCCAAAAGTTTCCACGTGGATTTCCCTTCCTCTCCACCCTCTTAGTTTATATTAAGGATGACCTGCCCTGTTGCTGATTTGTACTTTCTTATGGGTACTACAGAATGAACAAGCATGCAGCTGGTGAGATGTTTGGAGAGGTGACCTATTAGATTTTCTAAACCCTGCAACACAGAACATCCACAGGGGTCACGCGTCCAGAAACTTGACTATAAGGTCTTTGCCAAACAGCAGTGAGAGAACAAGTCTGAATATCTGAAATGCATTCCTCTCCAAGTGATGTTGACACTTATCCCAGAATAACAGGCTTATTTGTATGAATACAAATGAACCAGCCTGAATGCTGCACTGCAGAGCCATGAATCAGCAAGACCAAGTCCCTCAAGTGTGTATAGCATTGTACTTATAGACTGTGAGAGATACAGACAGGCATCTTAAAATCTAATGGTACTTTAAGATTTTATCTTTCTGAATCAAGGAAAGGCTTTTGTGTTCTCTCTTTTGTCCCAGATTCAGCACAGTCTTATTACATGATTTAACCATAATCATGTTTTGCAATGCTAAGCCTGTTTGTTCTTGAACAGAGGGGGAAATGTGATATTCAATATATTAATTCTGGATAGACCACCCTTTGTCAGATATTTTTTCAGGCATGTTCTGCATGATTACAATGGATTTTTTCTTAAGATTATTAGGTCTAATACTTCTAATACACTGGTATTGAAAACACAAGCCTTGAAAATTTTCCACCCTTATGGCTATACTATTTTCAAGAAAGGACCTTGTCAACTGAAAGCATGATATAAAGGGAGTTTTGTATCTGCACAGAAATTGTTTGGTAGTAGAGTCTCTAAGTTTTCTCTTTGAACTCAAGTATGCAAATTTAATAGAATTAAACAAAATACCCTTAGAGATTACACAAAATCATGGTACTTGAGACAGGTTTAAAAACTGGTTTCCTCTTCCTTTACCTTGATCCTGGGCAGAATTTTTAAAGCATATTTAACTTATGGGTTAGGCTGTCATTTAATAAACTCATTTACCCTGAGTAACCTTTCTTTAAATAGATTTTTCTATTTTAATTCAAGGCATATATTATCTCTGTGTAACTTTATAGAAAAACTATGCAGTCATCTTTGTTATTATCTGCAGGATTTGGAAAGAGTAATCATAATAGCTCAGCAGATTTCAAAATAATAATACTTATAAAACACTCCGCACGAGCTGCTAATTGGAATAATATGCATTTAAGATAAACCAGACATTTTTAAATGGATCCCAGTCTCTCAGCAAACTCAACAAAAAACAGTGACTCTTGCATCCATTTACTTAATGACTACAATAAATTAAATTAATAATTCAATTCACTTATACTTTACTCAAAGTTATTATTCAGCACTACCTTTGATTTTCCTAATTAAACAAGAGGGCATAATTTACTTTTCAGATGCTTTTAAAAATTCTTGATAATTCCCTCTGCTGTTCCATTTTAAAAATGTGATATACAGTTGTACATGTATACGCATAATAAATTAAGAATACTGATCTTGAAACTTCCTGTAGATCAGAAAGAAGGTTTTGTCAAAGTTTCCTGTACTGATCTTATTTTAATTTACACCACAGATGCTATCCTAGATGCTCAGTATATTCAGTTCAATATTTCTGAAAAAGGGAAGTCAAGATCTGGACACAACATAATAAGCATATTTGTCTCCCTATTATTATTGCACAGTTACTGTGCCTGCTTAGGGAAATCTATGTTTGGCTGTGTATCTAGTCACAACCTTGAACAACGATCTCATTTTATGAATATTTTATTAAAAAGGAAATTAATCTTTTCTTCTCCCAAAAAAGAAAACTAATCTTTTCTTCTCCCATTTGCCACCATCTTTTAAAATGACACAGCTTCTGACAGTGAAATGAAATATAGAAAAAATACCTTTGCCTGAACATGGGAAGGTACAGTTTATTAAAAAGAGAACAAGTTCATCTTGAAGTAATTTTTGGTCTGGAAACAGCCTATTAGGGAAGGTGGTAATTGCAACATACATTTACAATCTTTCAGTCTATATTATATTTTAAAGGATGAAAAATAGAGAGTAACCTTAAATGTTTTGCATTTCTTATCAGTACATTTTCATGTAAGCTTTAAAAAGAACTTCTATTTCTTGAGTAGAAATGAAAATGCGTTTGTAGTCAGAGTCAGACAAAATATCCAAATATGGAAATATTTAGGTCTACTCAACTCTTCATGGGCACCTACAGGCAGAATAAAATGCTGATAAAATGGAACAGAAAATAAATTGCAAAAATAATAATTTGACTTGCATTAAATATGACTTCTACTATTTCTCAAAAAAATATAGCATACTTTTTCCACACTGTTATCAGAAAAAGACTACCTCCGAATTTTAAAATTAAATACTGTGTTTCCACTATAGACCGGTACTTACTTAAAAGATATAGAACAATGGTAAAATTAAATTCATCTTGGTTCTGTAGGGTATCTTCTCATATTACCGCTAATAATAACAATGGAACAATAATGTTTGTAGGCAAGATTCATGTTCTTAGCAAATTATTCCACATTCTTGATTTATATCACATTTATTCCCAGCTTGAGTGCTTTGAGATTTCAATAAGGAAATGGCTGAGTCCTTCTGGTACAGAAATTCAGGCTGAACTTTTCACAGTTGTCTTCCCTACAGGAAATATGACATTTAAACTAACACATATACATGTTTAAACATAAAACTTTTTTGGACAAGTTCTCCTGCATTCTGCAGTTCCATTAGTGTCTCCTTAATCACAGTATTGTGAGTTCTCTGAGAAACATGGCTTTAGACTTTCTTTAGACCTCAACTTCTTATACTAAGAAATCAAGTGAAACAAATGAATGAAAGAAAGGAAAGAAGACAGAAAGAAAAGCAGTCAAAGGTTTTGCTTTAGAATTTCCTTACAACTCAGATTTGATGAGCTGGCACTGCTGTGCAAAGTAGCATTTTTCAGTCATCTTATTTTTGTAGAATTACATCACTACCTCAGAGTACTTTTAAGGACACTGACGATGATGTATTTCAGTTGAAAATGAACAGAGCTGATACCTCAGGACTGACTACCAGGTCACTATCAAAGGAAAATGCATTTTTAGTTTTATGCAAAGGAAGTTTTCTCTTTCTTTCAGAATCCTTTCCTTTTCCCTATGCTGTGCACTTGCACATACTGGGCACAAGTACCCTTTTACTTGCACATGAGAGCAGATCCAGGAGATGCACTTCGATGCAAACTTACCATTCTGATGCCATTCTCAAAGGCCTGACGTGCTAGAGAAGCAGGACCATCCACAGTCTTACCATCGTCATCAGGCCCCCAGCTGGCACTGTAAATGTGGATGTGCTGGGGATTAAGGCTTAGAGACTTTGCTTCTACCATATCTGTCACATCTCCATCCAGCATCCGTACACCTTCAGAACAAAAGATACAATGAACAGGACTGACCAACTCAGAATGTTTCTTATTTGTTTTCCCCGGGGAAAATTGTTGTGTATAACATTGGAATGAATGATTATAAGAATTTCTACTGTTGTTAGAGAAAAGAAGCAAAAAATCTGTTTTGATATATATTTTTCCATGGAAAAATATCTCTTGATCAACAAAATACAAAAAGGTTGAAATATTTTGGTCCTTCTTCATGTTTTAAAAATTATCTACATGTCATTTATCCATTATACAGCCTTCAAAGTTCCACAGCAGAGTTTTAGGCTAAAGAAAATTTAAAAAATACTTGAACCTTGAAATGTTTGCATGTGTCACTTAAAGATAACAAATTATTTTCTTTCTCGTTTTATACTGCATTGAACCGGCAGCCTCTACTTTGAGTCATTCACAGTTCTTACCATGTTAACAGATGTAATAAAAGGATCTCTACTGACAAATAACCTTGGGATTATTCCTTCATGTATGAGGCCACAAGGAAGAAACTGGGGAGAACTCTTGTTGTACACAACAAGTATCACACAGCGTAGCAAGACAACTACAGGAAGTTATGAATAAATATCTAACATTATTCAACCTGAAATTACAACATTGTGAATATCCTTCTCTTGCAGAAGCTGCTTTTTTAAGGTATAATCTGAAATTCTTGTGTTAAAAGAATCCATTCATGTGGCTTTGGACAAGTCAATGTGCCAGCACTTCTAAAGTGAAAGGCCTCATGACGTTTTAAGATTACTAGACTGAATAAAGTAGGTTAAAATCTGAAAACCGAGAAAGACTGGAAGTTGTTCTTTTGACTAAGTCTAACACTTTGACTACAGTTAAATCTGACAGATAAAACCACCAATGCCAGTTTTAACCTGAACAAGAAAAAGGACCTACATACAGTTAGTGTGACGTGATCAAAGGGAGGCTAAATATTAAATAAAAATTAAATATAACTGTGTTATAATACAGAGGAATTATTACTTCCAAAATGAACAAGCCAGATGCCATCCCCTTTAAAAGGCCACTGCTATTTACAGGCCAAATTTACATATTTTTAAATACAGACATATTTCACTTTGCTTATGAGCTCAGATTAAAGAAACTTTTCTTGTTTACCAAGACTTTAACTTCCAATTAACAAAAGGCATAGGGGTTGCTTTGTTGAAAGAGGACTTATCTTTTTCCTTACTCTACTTGACTCAAAAATGAAAAGTGATTGTATTTCTCAGTTCACACAAAAGCTGCCCATGTTTTGTGAGATAATAAACTTTTACAAACTGTGATCGGACTATGGATTTTATGAAAAAGATTCATTAAACCAGCTCTGGGATTCTAGTGGGTTTTTTTTTCTACATCAGAATAATCTAAGAAAATTAATGCTGGGTGGAAGTTGTGTTCTCAATTTCTTTAAAGCAAATTATTAATTATTAAACTATTAATAATTAAAAAATCAGTTCTAAATAAAGACAATAAAGGTACATTGGTTTTGAAAGAAGGAAAATAAAACTTTCCTTTATGTCTCTGTAACTGTGTAGCAAGTCTAAATGCTATATACAACTGGTGAACAGTAATTCCAAATTCTGCCACTGGCACCTGAATTAATTCACACCAGAATTTTTTTGCTGATGGTGAAGTGGTCTACTCTAAACCAACAGCGACAAGGCTGTGACTTAGGTGTTCTTCTCTCTGGCTAACAACGGACAGACACGCTTCAAAGCTGTTGGCCAAGATCAACTGTGTGAGGTTCCACAAGGCCAAGTGCCAGGTCCTGCCCCTGGGTCATAACAACCTCAGGCACCACTACAGGCTGGGGGAAGAGTGGCTGGAAAGCAGCCCAGGAAAAAGGACCTGGATGTGCTGGTCAACAGCCAGCTAAACGTGAGACAGCAGTGCAGCCAGGTGGCCAAGAAGGCCAATGGCATCCTGGCTTGTATCAAGAATGTGTGGCCAGGACTAGGGAAGTGATTGTACTTTTGTACTGGGCACTGGTGAGGCTGCATCTCAAATTCTGTATCCAATCCTGGGCCCTTCACTTCAAGAAAGATATCAAGATGCTGGAGCATGTCCAGAAATGGACAACAAAGCTGGTGATGGGCCTAGAGAGTAAGTCATACGAGGAATGACTGAGGGAGCTGGGGGTGTTTAGTCTGGATAAAAGGAGGCTCAGGGGAGACTTTATCACTCTCCACTATTGTCTGAAAGGAGGCTGTAGCAAGATAGGGGTTGCCCTCTTCTATCAGGCAACTAGTGACAGGATGAGAGGACACAGCCTCAAGCTGTGCCAGAAATGACTAGATGAGACACTAAGTGCTGTGGTCTAGTTGACTAGGTGGTGATCAGTCAAAGGTTGGACTCAGTGATCTTAAGAGCTCTTTTCCACCCTAAATGATTTTGTGATTCTATGAAAGATGACTTTGAATAACAGACATCTCACTGGCTATTTACAATGAAAATAATCTTCCTTCCTTTCTTCCTTCCTTCCTCCCTCTCTCCCTCCCTCTTCCCAATGTCTGTAGTACTTAATTCTGCTGATCAGGAAACCTTCATATTGCATTTGGCACGTGGTGATAGGGCAACAAAAGCTGTCCAGAAGGCAATTAAAAGACTGCATTTGCAGACTGTTCTGCCTAAGACTTTAGAGACCTGCAAACTCTTCCCAACATTTGCAGTAATTCCCAAATTATAAGTGGCATTTTACTCAGAACAAAATTTCAGTGAATCACAGAAAACATGCAAAACTGAGCTGAAAGCAAGTTTTCTTTTAAAATGCTTGTTTTTAATCAACATCTGCCTTAAACTTAAAGAAACAGCTAAACTAATTCCTCATCAACTGATGACAATATACACCTGTTGTGCCACAATTCAGTGTAACTGTTTTCCCATCAGGACTTGAGTCCAGCCAGGCAGTTAAGCACCCAAATCCCCACAGATGCTTTGCAATTTCCACAATCAGTTTGCAACAATAATAGCATGCTAACCAATCTTTCCTATAAAAAGTCTCACAAGCTCTGTACATGGTAACTTGTTTTGTGTGGTTACTGCAGAGAATAACTTTGAAAAAATGATCTAGCCCTTTAGTGCACTGGTTTGTCTTGTAGTAAAAGGGACTGCAGCTTAGCTAAGCAAAAACTTTCACAATTTTTTATAAGAAACTTGTCACAACCTGTAAAAAACTGAAGGTCCAGACTGTAATTTTACTCAAATTTTCTCTTCGGCAGATTACATCCTCACACCATTGTAAGAGAAAGCTTAGACTTTCTAAGAATCCTGGTTTTTACCTGTTTGTTGTCAGAAGTTTTTAAATGTTCAGAAATGAGAAAAGGAGGACAAACACATTTAGGAAAAAAGGGAACATTATTGATGGGTGCCTTGTTAACAACTTCCAATTATAAAGATCATTAATTGGATTTGTTCACCTGTCAGTATTTGATGGAACAGACTTTTTTCCCTTTTGCGTTATCTCCTTTGGATCCCTTATGTGTCCAGAGATGCTTTTTGGTTTGAAGTAAAAAATACTTATCTTGATGGAGGAAATTCAACATCACAACCTGTCAGCAGGTGCTCCTCTATGCAAGGAGAATGTAATTGTTTTACTTTAACTCTAGTTTCTTCTTCAAGAAAGCCCCAGGAGGGTCTTTAAATCCCTGGGAAACAAGCAAGCTGAATACTAGCATGATACAATTCGATATTTTTACTCTTTATCTGGCCTGTGGAGAGGAACACAACCATTGCACATTTAAATGTGTAGCTTATGGCTTTTCTGAGGCATACCAAATATAGGTCAGCAGCAGCAAAACTCTTAAGTAAATTCAGCTAGTGGAAGAGGAAGCTTAACATCAAGGCCATGCCAAAGCTGTTGCAAGTTGTGTGACTATTCCATTCACAAACGAACCTTCTCCAGAAGCCATCTCTTATCTCTATCAGTGCACTAAGTCTCTTCTGATTCTGGTTTGACAACTCAACAAATCTGATTTCATAGCTGCTGGGACATGGCGAAATGCCATGTCCACATGAGACAACCTGTTCATCTGCCATAAACTCACTCGCTTGACCAGTTCTGATTTTCTAAATCATTCTGACAGGGTAGTAGTTTTGTGCAGACAGGCTCTCCACCTGAGGGGAATTTTTTTTCCTGCGTCACTCTAACCTTATTGTTGTGGGTTGAAGTGGCTGGGTTTTTGGTAGCGGGGGTGGCTACGTAGGGTGGCTTTGGTTAGAAGCTGCTAGAAGTCTTCCTCCCAGTGATAGCTGGCTACAGGAGGGACTTCCTACTCCTGGCCAAGAGAGGCAATAATCACGCCTCTGTGATAACATATTTAAGAACAAGCTGTTGTGCATAAGAATTTTTTGAGCCAGGGGAGAGCTGACCAAAGCTCTCGGGTGGCTCCGCCGCCTCCCCCACAGCGAGAGCGGGGGAGGGTTGGGGGGAAGGTAGCGGCAGCCCAGCCCAGGCCTCTTGGCACCTAGCCTGGAGCAGGCACCGGTGGCCCCTGCAAAGGGGTGGCCGGGGCCGGGCCCGGGACAGGCGGCCCCATGGAGAGTGGCTCCCCAGCTCCCGGGCCTGCCCTGCGAGCAGCCCATGCTGGAGCCCGTCCTGCCCGAGGAGCCGAACAGCACCGTGAGCACCAAAGCCCCCAGGGTGAACTGTGAGGAGGGGTGGAGTGGGTGCCCTGCAGGCTAGGCCAGGGTGGCAGAGTGGCCCCTGCCGGCGGGCATTGCCCTCCCTTTCCCTCCCCGGGCGAGTCGAGCCGGACTGGGCTGGGGCGGCCCACCGCGGTGCAGCCAAGCCCATGCGGGAGCAGATGGATGCATGGAAGAAGGCTGTTACCCCCCGTGGAAGGCCCAGGATGGAGCAGACTCCTTCAAGAGACTTGTGGCCCGTGGAGAGGAAAATCAACGCCGGAGCAGGTTATTCCCGGGTAGGACTCGTGGCCCTGTGGGGGATCTACAACAGTACAGCGCATCCTATGAAGGACTGCATCCTATGAACGATGGAGAAGTGACTCTTGTGACAGTAAATATGGAAAAACTACTGCCTGAGGGATGGACCCACGTTGGAGAGGTCTGTCAAGGACTGTTACTCATGGGAGGGACCCCACGGAGCAGGGGAAGGACTCAAGAGTTATGCCCCTCCCTGTAACCCGTGGTGAAGACCAAGGTGAAACAGGCTGTCCCCCTGTAGCCCATGGAAGAGTGACCTACGGGACAGCAGATTTGGAAGAACTGTTGCCCAAAGGGTGGACTTGTCTCCCTGCACTGCTGCAGAGGGAGGAGGGAGAACATGGAAGGAAGGAGGGGTGGGTGGAAAGTGTGTTTAAGACTGTTTTATTTCTCACTCTTTAGATCTTATCCTATTAGTAATAATTTTTAGTATTAACCCAAGTTGAGTTTGTTTTGCCTGTGTGACTTCTCCCAGCTCAGAGCGACTTTAGCAGGTGCCTAGAATCCGGCCAAGGTCAACCCACAACACTTATGCTGGATCAGGTATTGTCTACCCTCTTGAAGCCAGCAGGAAAACAGAAAGCTGACATGAGGATGTTGATGTGTGCTTTGGCTAATTTGAAATGCAGATGTGCTCACATTTGATTTGGATCAAACTTGTACTGATCTAGTAGAGAACAGATGCAGTATTATTAATTGCAGAAACATGGCCTCAACTCTGCCTGCTCATATTTTTGAACTGTTCTCTGGTGTATATATAGGTAAACACGCTTCTGTTTTCACAGATGGGCTCTATTTTAGGCTCTATTTCAAAAATCAACAGTTAATGAGATTGAGCTACAGGTCTTCCTACTGAAAGCCAATATACCAATCCCATGACTTCATCTAAAGTTCAGGATAAAACTTCACTAGAAGTGTTACAACCTGTCACAGAGAGGCTACATCCTAGGAGACAAATAGATGACATCTTGATAATCATCACCACAAACTAAACTAAATATCTTTACTGAGCAGCCAATGACTATGAACTCACAGAAACCTCTTAGAACTCTTGGCTGAATGAACAAAAATGTGCGATTGAATCCTGTTTTCTAGGCAAAAATCTGATCATATAGAGGGATCAAAAGAACATTCTCTCCAACCACAGCCAAACAACACAATAATGCATTATGTTTTGACAGTGTTTTTTTGGAAACAATATGCAAGGCAATATTCCTGATGTGTGCATTTACTTATGGTTTGTCAAAGTTCACTGCTTAGAGCTCTGAATATGTGAGAAAACCCAAATGTCCTAATTCTGGGGTTTGTGTTTGCATCAAAATCCTCACCTTTCTATTTTTTTGGTTTGTACTGAGAGGCAGTGTTCCAGAGAGCACTGCAGAAGGGCCACTGCACACAAACTCCTTCAGTACTGATACTGAACAACAACTCCACAAATGAGCTTTACTTGCTAACACAGCTAGGTTTGTTGTCCATACAAATCTCCTTCTCTTGTTGAGAAGGGTCTGAATGCACCATTTATCACAAATGGCTCTTTGATTACTTTTTTTGTTTTTGGTGGGAGATTGTTTCACATACCTCCAATCTTGGCATTAAAGGCGATTCCTACTGTGCAGTGTGAGTTGTTTGCCGTGGCTGCCACTTCTCCAGCACAACGGGTTCCATGCCTGCAGTCAGACAAACATTTTTCCAAGTAAGCATAAACCACTGGGATTGAAGTCTTGGACTTTGGTTATTCTTAGACGCTAAATGCACAACTATCCACAATGTCTTGCACTACTCAAGCCCTTATAGCAATTTATACCTATGTTACAGTATTCCTCTGAACACATTTTAACATCATTACCACAATCACATTAAATTCTTCGTGCCTACTGGAAACACAAACACTTTATAATAAAGACATACAGTGATGATACATAATTCACAGCAACAGAGAGGAGTCTTAGATACCAGTTCTTGATTTTGAACCAGATCTTACATTTAGACAAAATGTTTGTCCAGCATTCGCTCACAACCACTTGTATTGCTAGTATGTGTATCTCCACCCAACCTCTAGCGGGTATACTCTTCCCCAGGGAAGATGAGATTGCACTAATGCCCACACTGTTGTTTAGAGATAAGCCTAAGACTGGCTGTATGCCAGGTATGCTCAAAGCTTCTGTATAGGCATGTCTTGCTTGTGCCTTGGGCCAACTCTGCAAGCCTGTTGTCTTTCTAGAAGCAGAAAAAATGCCTGAAGCACCCTTCACCAGTAGAGGTATACTATGGGCCTGGAAGCAGAGCTGGACTGCAAGTGTACAATCTCAAGAAGCTGCTGAAGGAAAACACAAAATCTCCAGTGTTTGCTCAGTCCCTTCCCCACTGTGCAAAGCCCCAGTGGTATGCCTTGCCCACCCCTGATCCATGCTCTCTACCAGGTGACAGTGGTCATCCATAAGGTCCCCATGGCAGGAAAGCAGTCCCTGCTTTTTGTGATTTTTGTGGCAACATGGGTTTCACAGTGTGTTTTCTACCAGTAAATCATGCCCTCACCCTTGTGCAGTTAAGCAGCTCCATTGCAGAAATGTGACACAAGCAAGAAGGAGCAGGCAGGGAACTTTAGAGATGTGCTGTGGAGAGGAGATACAGAGTTTCAGACCAGACAGGAAAAGAGATGGGGAGCTGATGAGACAAAGATATCAAGATAATATAAGGCTTCAGTACCCATAAAGAAAGAAGTTTAAAAAGTCAAAGCAAAAAATAAATAACAACATAGTAAGCTTTAGAGAAGGCTAACAAAGGTCAGTTGTGTACACAGGCACTCTTCTGCTGGTGCTGGTTGACAAACTGCTTACACACACATCTGGAGAACACAAGTGTGTTTGAAGTAAAGGTGATGCTTATTTAACAGACAAGAATCAGTGTTGCTTTCCCCTGGTAGAGCTTGTTTTGGGTAGAGTCACTCCTTATTTCGTTATTATTAGCATAACTTCTTCCCGCTATCTTTTTGAGACACTTAAATGGGAAACACTAAGATAACTTGTTTGGAATAGATTAATATAAAACAAGAAAAATAACAAATAGGCCTAGGAAAAAAAAGAGAGGAAACAAAAAAAATTAAGCAATGCTAAACTATTAGAATTTCAAAGAAGATCATTTCATTTATTAGACAAGTAAGATACACATAATCTATGAGAAAAGTGTAATCTTTATTCACAAAATCAAAGTGACAAGTTGCATACTGATAAATACTAAAGCTGGATAAAGGTTTCACAATTATATGTATATCTCAACTAATGTCCTATTTATCTGTCACAATTCATTATTTGGTCGCCAAACTTGACCAGAACATTTTTCAAGACTAAATTTGAAGCTTATTTTTCATATGAAGACTAATTTTAAAGCCTAATTCTTCTTCATTTGAAGAAAGCCTATTTGACTTTAATTGATAAACCAATGTCTTATCCATTTGCTGAATTGTTTTGAAAAGCCTGAAGTAAATAGCTTCAGTAAATAGCTCTGTGTTTGAAGTAGTGTCTTTTAAAAATGCATTAATATTTAAAGGAAAATGTCTGTCTTAAGAATTCTTTACAAGATCCAATTCCCAAACATCCCTTCTTCTTGTTAGGATTTTGTTGGGTGTCAATATAAGTTTTGAGGTGTTATCACTCAAATACCAAAGCACATACAACTACACTCTGGAAATATAGAAATACCTGCACACATCAGCTCAGTGCAGATAATTTATTAATAAATCATTCCCTGCCTGGTGAAATGCATGTGGCGAAGCTGCAGCTTCCCAGAGGGAGGTCGTATTGCCAAGAAATCCCTCATGGGTACCAAGTTTGAGAAGCAGTGATGGGAGGAAGGTTTTTCAGTAGAGAAAGTGGACAGATAGAAGCCACACTTGGAGGAGGGAGAGTTTCTGAAGAAGAATGGCAGAAACAGCTCAAACATCTCCTTGGTTCCAAGTACAGGGATACCTGCTACTTCGACAGCTACATCCAATGAGCCCTGGTTGAGAAGGTTAGATTTCCACTGTATCATCAAACACACTAGTCACCCCAGGACCAAGTACAGTGTGCAACACCACTTCTACTAACACCTGATGGGATGCCATTTTCTTTTTTGCACTGGAGTTAGCAGGGCTGATTGATAGAGCTTTAAACTAGATTGGAAGGAGGAAGGGGATAAAATCAGGCTTGCCAGTGATAATGCAATGGAACACCAAAATTTGAGGGACTTAGTGCTAGTGAGATCCTTCAGTCTGCTTCCCAATGTGTTGGCTACAATGAACTGCATTTGAAATGTTCCTAGCACTAACATATCCTGCATGAGAAACAAGCAAGAGGAGACAGAAGCTTTGACCCAGTCCAAGAGAGATGGCATCATTGACATAAGCAAAACCTTGTGGGATGAGTTCTGTGACTGAAGTACCATGGTGGATGGTTACAGGCTCTGCAGGATGGATAAGGAAGGGCAGGCAAGACAGGGTAGTAGTAGTGTATGTAATGGAAGGGCTGGAATGTATGGCGCCTGCAGTTGGAAATGCCACATGGAGAGCCTCGGCATGAGGACTAAGGGACAAACAAAGTTGATGTAATCGTGGAGGTCTACCATAAGCCAACCAGCCAGAATGATGACAGTGATGAGTTAAATCTTTAAGGAACTAAGGGACATCTCCAAATCGACTGCCTTGTCCTTATGGGGGACTTCAATTCCCAGATATTAACTGGGAATACCATACAGCTCGTACAAACAGGCCCAAAAGATTCCTAAAATACCTGTATGATAACTTCATGGTACAGGTACTAAGAGAGATGACTAGAAAAGCTGTCCTCCTTGATTTGTTGCTTTGATTTGATTTGTCAAAAGAGAGGGGGTCTTGATTTAAGTGGCAATAGGTGATCATTTTGGCCACAGAAACCATGCAGCAATCTCTGATAACAGGAGAGTGCCATCAAAACTTCAATCCTGGATATGAGGAAATCAGATTCAGGCTGCTTAAGGAAGTAGTCAGTAAGATTCCCTGGGAAAACGCTTTTGAAGGTGTTGGCATCCATCAGTGCTGGTCACTTTTTAAATACCACTGCCTAACAGAACAGGAGCAGGCGATTCCAAAATATCAGAAGTCAAGCAGACAAGGTAGAAAGTCAGCTTGACTGAGCAAGGATCTTCTTCCAGAATAAAGGCAAAGAAAGAAAGTGTATGGCCAGTGGAAGCAAGGTCAAATGACATGGGCGGAATAAAGAGATGCTGCTTGCCACTGTACAGAGAAAATTCATGTGGCCAAAGCTCAATTAGAGTTAAAGCTGGCCAATATTGTGGAGAAAATCAAAATCTTTTTTTAATATGTCAGTAGCAAAAGGCACTGCACAGAAATAACATTGGCCCGTTATACGGTAAGAAGAGTCTCACAAAAAGGGACATAGAAAAGGCAGAGATGTTTAATACTTTCTTCTCTTCTGTCTTTAACACTGATGATGCGCTGTTAATTGCATTCTACATTTAAAATGGAAATAAAAAAAGTTGTTTTATTAATTTCAAGGTCATATGTATAAAAGTGCACTTCTTACAATCACTTCCCACTGTATGAATTAATAATATATGAAACTTAATTTGTTTTTAATAGGTTATCTTTTATGGGTCCCTTAAGTAATAATTTGTCATGCTTTAGGAATGGTACTCCCCAACTCAGTGCTCTCACTAAGACTCTCCAAACCACACTGATGCTCTTGCTCCCCCGTTTTCCCCTCCCCTCCTTGCTGTGGCAGGATGAGAGGAGAATTGGAAAATTGCAAAATGCAAAGATCATGGGTTGAGATAAGAACAATTTATTGGAAACACTAATAAGAAAATGAACAGTATTAGCAACAATATTAATGAATAGAGGGTATAAGAAGAGTAACGATTCAGATGGAACGCTCCCCCTTCCCCTTGACACAATATCAGATGGCTCCCTCAACCATGTTTTCTTGACCAGAAGGAACTCCTCCCCTCTGGAAGACAGTCCCATTCCCCTGCCCCTGACAGTGATGTGAGGTGGTATAGAACAACCTCCGTATCCCAGACATGCCTCCTCCTGGCTGCTTCAAAAATTCACCCTGTCCTGGCCAGAACCAGGACATTATCCCAGAGCCTAAACGTTCCAACTATATACATTTATATACATATATACACA
The DNA here is from genome assembly GCF_001604755.1 of Lepidothrix coronata. Classification (NCBI taxonomy): domain Eukaryota; kingdom Metazoa; phylum Chordata; class Aves; order Passeriformes; family Pipridae; genus Lepidothrix; species Lepidothrix coronata. The sequence continues at coordinate 1,081,865 of NW_016690198.1, forward strand.
AGCACAGATATAATTTCCATAGTGAACTGCTGTTCCTCCAAGGTGTCTGCTGACTTTATTTAGTCCATGACTGTGGGTTCTATCCATCCTAGATGTCTTCTGGGGCTTCCAGGACGGCTGGTGTGCTGTCAGGAGGTTGTAAGCTGGATCAGGAGCTCACGACTGGTATATCTGGAGCAGTCCATACTCATTGTCCATGGTTATGGCATCCAGTGGCAGTGTCATTCAGCAACCAACAGTACAGAATTGAAAATTACAGACTGTTCTCCCCCAAAAATCAAATCCCCTTGAGGTACACATCATGTCTCCCCATCCATCTGTATTACCCACCAAGTGCACTCAAGTCCTTGAGCAAAACCAATCCCACATATGGGTCTGTCTTTGCTTGAGGCAGGTTTCCCTAACACAATCCTCAAGTGCACCATGGGGACTTAATCCCCTTCTATGGTATGTGGAGGTTTTGATTGGGCAGGGCCAGCTCTTATTGGTAGAGTCTCCAGTGTTATCTAACCAGGTGGCCTTTGCTAAATACAGATCTCAATGCTTGAAGGTCTCATTGCTTTCAATGTGGTTTTTAACAGTCCATTGTACCATTCAATTTTCCTAGAGATGAGTACATGATAGGGAATATGATACACCCACTCAATTCCATTTTCTCTGGCCCAGGTGTCTATGAGGCTATTTTTGAAATGAATCCAGCTGTCCAGCTCAATTCTTTCTGGGGTGCCATGTTGCCACAGAACCTGCTTTTCAAGGCTCCTGGCAGGGGTGTGACGCACAGGGTATGTCTCCAACCACCACTTTTACCATTGTAAGCATATACTGCTTGCCTTTGTGGGTTTGCAGAAGTGTGATACAATCAATCTTCCAGGCCTCCCCATATTTATATTTTGACCATTGTTCATCATACCCCAGAGGCTTAACCCACTTGGCCTGCTTGAGTGCAGCACGTTACAGAGTAATGCAAAACCTGGGAAATACTGTCACAAGCCCATCTGTTCATTGCACCTCTTCCCTGATGACCTGAGATGTCCTGGGCCAAACAAGCCAGAAATAATTCACCCTTATGTTACCAGTCCTGATCCACCTGAGACACTTTAGTCTTGACAGCCCGATCCACCTGTCCATTGTTGTGATTTTCTTCAGTAGCCCAACTCTTGGGAGTGCATCTACATGACATATTTTACAACCAACTTCTCTACCCAGGCAGCAATGCCTTGCCATAATTCAGCAGCCCAGATGGGTTTCCCTCTGCGCTGCTAATTCATCTTTTTCCATCCCCACAGAGCATTTGCTACCATCCGCGAGATGTAGAGATAGTAGAGATAGAACACCACCCATTTCTCTTGTTAAGTGGTATCTAAAGCCAACTGGACAGCTTTCAGCTCTGCAACTTGACTTGATCCTCCTTGTCGCTCAACAGCTTCTGTGACTCACTGTTAAGATTACATAGAGCATCAAAAATTCCATTTTTGATGTACCTCTACAATACAGTGGGAATTGCCAGTAAAGAGAGCTGATTACATGGTGAGGCCTCCTCAGCACGTGCCACCTTCTCCTCCTCCTCTTCTGATACTACCCTGAAATTTTTGCTTTTGGGCCAGTTTGTGATGACTTCCAAGATCCCTGAGTGACTGGGGTTTGCTATTTGAGCTCATTGCGTGATTATTGCGATCCACTTACTCCACATAGCATCAGTGGTATGTTGTGTGGAAGGGACTTTCCCTTTGAACATCCAGCCCAACACAGTTGGGGTGCCAGGAGGAGCTGTGCTTTGGTGCCATCACTTACGACGCAGCTCAAACCCCTTCATAAGCTGCCAGTATCTCTTCTTCAGTTGGAGTGTAACAGGTCTCAGATCCTTTGTATCCCCAATCCCAGAACCTCAGAGGTTGTCCTTGGGCCTCCACTGGTACTTTTTGCCAGAGACTCCAGGAAGGACCGTTCTCCCCAGCTGCAGTGTAGAGGACATTTTTCACATTTTGTCCTGTCCTGACTGATCCAAGGTCTTCTGCAAGAGCAATCTCTAGTTTAATTAATTCAAAATCTTGGTTTTGTTCAGGACCACACTTGAAATTACCTTCTTGTGGGTCACATGATAGAGAGGGCTTACAATCTGACTGTAATCTGGAATATGCACTCTCCGTAAACCCACAGTGCCTAGGAAAGCCTCTGTTTCCTTTTTGCTGCTTGCTGGGGAAATAGCTGCTGTTTTGTTGACCACATCTGTTGGAATCTGATGACATCCATCTTGCCACTTTACTCCTAAAATCTGAATTTCCTGGGAAGGTCCTTTGGCCTTACTTTGCTTTATGGCCAAACTGGCCTTCAGGAGGATCTGAATTATCTTCTACCCCTTTCTGAAAAACTTCCTTTGCTGTGTTGCCCCACACAATGATATCATCAATGTATTGCAAGTGTTCTGGAGCCTCACCCTTTTCCAGTGCAGTCTGGGTCAGTCCATGGCAAATAGTAGGGCTGTGTTTCCATCCTTTGGGCAGTCCTTTCCAAGCATACCGGACACCACACCAGCTGAAAGCAAAATGGTCTGCACTCTTGAAACCAAAGAATGGAGAAAAACGCATTAGCAATGTCAATGGTGGCACCACTTTGCTGCCTTGGACTCCAGCTTGTACTGAAGTTCCAGCACATCTCACACAGCAGCACTGAGTGGTGGTGTGACTTCCTTCATGCCATGACAGTCTACTGTCAGTCTCCACTCTCCACTGGACTTATGCACTGGCCATATGGGACTACTGAAGAGTGAGTGAGTCTTGCTGACTTCTCCCTGGCTCTCCATTTCATGAATCATCTCATGGATGGGGGTCACAGAGTCCCAGCTGGTGCAGTATTGTCAACAGTGCACTGCTGTGGTAGCGATCGCTACCCGTCGTTCTTTGGCCCTCAGCAGTGCCACAGCAGAAGAGTTCCCTGAGAGACCCAGAAAGGTATTCTGTTGTCTAATTTCCTCTGTCTCCACAGAAGCCATCCCAAAAGCCCAACAATGCCTTTTTGATCCTTGAAATACCCTCTCCTGATATAATCTATGCCAAGGCTACAACGGGGCCTCTGGGCCAGTCACAAGGGGGTGTTTTTGCCATTCATTCCCAGTCAGGCTCCCTTCAGCTTCCAGTACAGTCAGCTGTTGGGATTCCCCTGTCACCCCCAAAACAGAGATGGATTTTTCCCCTACAGATCTTGATGGCATCAGGGTACATCATCTGCCAGTGTCAACTAAAGCCTTTACTCTTGTGGGTCTGATGAGCCAGTCCAAAAGATCCAACCATTCCTTTCCTCCACCTGGCTGAAGGTAGGACCCTTCTAGTTCTGTTCATAGTATTTGTTGCTTGCTCCTTGTAAATAAGTAATGGACATCCCTTAAAGAGAATCAGAGGTAAAATCAGGCCTCCTATTCTGTGTGAGGACTTGCCCACTGAAACTGGAGTGGCATTTATGCTTTCCTGTGGTGGTTGCTCTTCCTTTCAACTCATGTGCCCATGCTGTTAGGGCAGAGGTGCGTTTTCCATCTCACTGCCTCATGTTGTCTCTTTGGTCATGCAGGTAATACCACAGGTTACTTTGTGGTTTGTACCCTCTCTCGATCAGGGGGTGCTTGCTCCCAATAGCAGAGACTGCAGTCCATACTGGTGGGGCATGAGACATTTCCTCTCTAACTTACTTCAGTCTTTCCAATCTGTCCGCAGTCTTGGACAGTCTTTCCACAGACAAGGTGCAGGCCGGTAGGGAGGAAAAGAGATTATCTTCATATTGCTAGAGCTGGGTAGTCACCTGACGCACTGCTCTCCTTCTTTCATTAACATCAATGCCAATGAGTTGGCACACGAAAATGGCACACTCCACAGGAACTTCTGCCACGTGGATTGTGTATGCTGGAACTCACCTGGATCTACAGGGGACTGCTTGTTATTTGGGCGCACTACTGGATTATCCTTGAGAGAGTACTCAGAGTTGACAGTCACCTCCAGAGCTGTCCGCTTCCCAATCCCCTTGTCAATGCCCATATCCTGAGACAAGGATCCCAATTGCCTGGCTTCACTACCATCTAGTTTCATATCATTGGCTGTGGCATCCCAGCATCGGAGCAGCCAGGTCACCAGGGGCTCTCTCTCAACCGGCAGCTGAAATATTCTCGCATACCTTGCAGCTCAAGGGCATAGGGATCAGGTGATTGGCTCTGCCTCCTTCTCCTGTTCTTAGGGCCCTTTTTCTTCTTCAGGCTTCACTTAGCAAACTGATCTGGTCTTGGATTTCTCCTTCTATATAGGGGCAACTGCTACCAGCATAGGTTGTTTCTTTGGTTCAGCTGCAGTTTGAGTGGTCATGGTCGCTGTTGATTTGCTTTCCTCCTCCTCTCACTGAGAGTGCTGTCCACTGACAAGCACAGAATCTGATAAATAGTAGTCAGAGCCCAGTATACTGTAGTAAGTTGCCTCTCTATGGAACTGCCATAGCATTCTCCTTGCAAATATTCTGTCACTTTATCAGGGTCCTGATAAAGGTCCTGATAGGGGTGAACTTTCAAGTGATTGGAGTGGAGAACTTCCTGCCAAACTGGCCAATTTTCTCCCACGTTCCATGTCATTCATGACTATCCACCTTCAGGGCAGATCTCTGAATAAGCTTCTTAGAAATCTTTCCTGTCTCTATACGTGGTGTGGACCACACTGAGGAGACCTGGAAGGCTTAGCAATAAGCACATGCTTTCCTTAACATCCAAAGGTAATTAAAGAATCTCAAAAGCCATTGTAATGGGCATGAAGGAAGAAAATGGGGTGAAAAGCTGGGGAAAATTATCCTCCTCTGTTCCCCCACCGAGTACAATTTTTATTGGACTCCCAAAGAGAGTGCCCAAGGTAAGAGTAGGAGAGCAACAGTGAATAGACATCCCAAATGACCCTCTCTGACCTTGATGTTATCATGTCATAAGCTGATATCACACAGTACAGTAATAAAAGAAGATGATGGAGAAGGAGAAGGAAAAGAAGACGACGAAGGAGGAGGAAGAGGTAGCGGCATAAGGAACAAGCAACACTGTGGAGATAAAAGCTAATTAAACTTGCCTCTGAATGTTTAGAGCAAGAAAATATTCAGAAGTAGTGGAAACAATTTCTAGTAATTTGAAAAGCTTCTGCCATGTAAATAGGCCCTGCATTTCATCAAGTTCATCAAGAAGAGAAAAAGCTTAGGGGACTAGAGCATTTGAAACCCCCAGCTTTTCATGACACTACAGTGTTATAGTTCAGCCCACTTCAACCTGTCACCAATGAGTCTTTTCAGAATGGAAACTTAAGGAAAAAGCAATTTCAGAGTACTTCAATGCAAGCCCATCACAAACAGCTCTGTGCATATGAGTAATTTACTGAGGTTTTCTAAGAGATATGCAGCACAGGAATTACTTTGTAGACAAATGAAGAAAACAGTGAGGGATTGAGCAGGGGTATGTTTTAATAGGCTGTGCTTGAACGGCCTGTTTTTGATAACTGTCAACTTCCTTTCTAAGCATAATTACATATAAATATACTTCCTATGCATAAAGACAAAGTACTGGTATTAAGAAAAAAAACCCAACTTAGTCACTATTATAAATTACAATAGAATTCCAGGGATGCCACACATAACATGAACTAAATTATGTGGTTGGTGGAGATTGAATATTATAGGAATTAACTTTAGGTGTTATAACAATTGTCAAACATCTATGGGGAGCGAAGGAATGGAATTTTAAGTAGCCATTGCTACTTGCAGGAAAATAACTGAGTTGGTATTCATTTTTTGCAGAACTCTTACTTAGTTAATTTTCAAATATTTTCAAAGCGCTCTCTTACACTGGATTACACTTTTAAACAGGGAAATGCGGTATTTAAAGGACCACAATGTAATAACAGCTGGAGAAAAAATGTATTTTAACAGCAATCATCACAAATGCAATTTATTGCATTCCAGAGTAACATCTTCTGTAGTGCAGAAGAAATAATGTTGTAGAGCTGTTCATATATAAATTGTCTCCAATAATCTGAAAGGTGAAAAATACTTTCCAAATTGGCACTAGGGTGGGATGTTGTTCTAGGAACAAATGAATAAAAGGACATATAAAGGAAGTGTCAGAAGTTAAAAGCATAGGCAAGGAAAACATCAATCTTTTGCCTTTAAAACACAACCTGCTACAGCTGAATAGTAAGAATAAAGCTACTTCCCAAAGGAGAAATCTTTGGATATTAACACTGGAGAAAGAGAGAAAGAGTGAATGTGAAAAACAAGTTACACAAATCTCCAATGTGAGATATCAGGAAAAATGCCAAAGACTCGGGTCATCACAAGCAGGATCCTGTTTCTGAGCATCACAGTGTTGTAATGTAGTAACAGCACAGGACTCGAAGGTCTCTTGAGTCAAGGTCCCTAAAGACTTCATGCATGATCATGGGAAGTTACTTTTAGAATAACTTGAAAATATCTATCTCTCATAAATAAAATCAAAGATGACAGCATTAAAACAAACACACGGAACACTTCACATGTCAGGCACACGAATCTTAAACTTAACAGCATGGGTAACAGTAGTGCTGCCTTGCCACTCTCAGTATTTGTTAGCTGTTAGCAGTTAATTTGTCACATATGTTAATTTGTGAAGTTCTGATATAAGCCCAGGAAAGGAATATGCCTCTACAACATAATTAGCATTTTACAGTTTTGTTTTTGTGAGTGGGCAAATTAATCTGAATGTAAAAACAATTATGCATTTTTTCTGCATTTTCTACCAAAGGCAAAACAAACAATGAACAGATGGTCTGACTGGGTCAGTGAAATATGAAACAGAATGAGAAAAGTCTGCAAATAATATATGTAGCCAAGTGTATAGTTTAGCGTATCAAAAATAAAAAGAATCCTTTACTGATATCTTAGTATGCTTTAATCCAAGGGAAAATTTTAATTCAACCTCTTTTCTGGAGGAAAAAAAGACATTGGTGAGAATAAATAAAACAGTTCAATAACCATCAAACAGTAAAACTTTTAGCTGAGCTTTTTTTCTCATACACCCTTTTACATTAATTGTACAGCAACCTTCGTAAGGTGGGCAATCCGATTCTTGTACTCATTCACTAAAGCAAATTACAAGTAAAACCAGTACAGACTAGTTATTGTGCACTGGACCTTCACCTGTTTCACAGCAACATCAAGTCCAGAATTACCCTGGAACAGTATAACACTACCTAATGATATACCTAATGAAAAGTACTATTTTGTCTGCTTTTGAAACTGAAGAATATGAAGCTGCTTAGACTTCCTCTGCCACATAAGCAACATGTTCTTTTTATAACCAAAATCAAGCTGACTGAGAGGCTGCAGAAGGGATGGAAAGTTACAGAACAAGGACAGTTTCATCACATTGCTCATGACATATAGAAAAAAAGGACAAACAAAAGCCCAATTTCAAATCTTGGCTAACAAAAAGGTAAGGGGAACTACTACATTATGCAGATTAATGAGGGAAGGAAGACAAAACCAGGAATGTACTTTTAAAGAAGAAAAAACACTAGAATTACTTTTTGAAAATGGTTAACTTAGCTAATTTTTACACTTGGAATTACTGGTTCAATACAAAAATTAAATTGTCTGTTCCCAGTCTCCAACAGTCTCTGTGACTAGAACACAATCCTAGAACTTAGATTTTGCAGCATCTTAATAACTTTATTGGCTTAACTTTGAGTAACAGTAAAGTAACACTGTATTCTTGCTCAAATAAAGGAATCCTTGAAACTTCCAAGGCAATTGCTAAAAACATCAAATAGAACAAACCACTTTCTCAGTACCATTTCCTTCTTTTCTGGGGCACTATCCCTCTTTCATATATTAACACTGCCAGAAAATAACAGCAGTAAAGTAACCTTTGGGTTACTTTGGGTTAACATTGGGTCATTCAATGCTTCAAGTATCTCTGGCTGAGATCCACTTTGTTTCCACAAAGTAGAAACACCTTGTTTCCTTGGGGAGAAGAAGGAATAAATGTGGGTGTATGGTTGCTCCTCCCTGGTTTTCTTGTAAGGTGGGACACAAACTCTGTTTTAAGCGGAAAGATGTAAAAGTAAGTGTATTTAAATGAGCAAAAATCTTTGCAGACAGCTTCTTATACTATTTTAACCATGTTTTATATTGCCTTAATTTACTCTTGTTCATCTCAAAAATAAAACATTTCTACCTGATATAAGTACATTTAAAAAGAGATTTGAAAAATTACTCCCTACACTAATTCTTCGCATGCAAATAAATGGATAATGAGCATAGTTTAAGGTTTTGCTAATGTTTTTAAAGTCTAAAATTAATCTTAATTTGGGAATAAGGCTATGTATTTGCTATTTCTAAGGAAGTCTGCCAATATTTATCCAAGATACTACTATTCTTAAAAAACACAGGCCTGGACACAATGAATAAAGCTTGTTAGAAAGCTGCTGCTAGAAATTCAAAATGTACCACCTATAGTGAACATTCTTAGGCTTGAGTAAGTTTACTATATACTGGCTTCACCATGTTACCTAGAGAGTAAGCATAAAGAAGAGCTTTGGATGGGTAAAGGTAGTTAATCTGTTTTTTGGAAAAGTGAACTAAACTGTGCAAATTTGCATTTACATCTGCTTGCATTTCATCACCTTTTGTTATAACATGTTTTTCATGGCTAGGCTTCGCAAACAAAGATTTGGGAAGGGCTCTATCCACATTTGTTGCAGGCGCGTTGGTGGCTAAAAAGGCCAATACGAGATAGGCATGTCCGATTGCAAAAGGCACAGCAGAAAGACTCCTTAGCTGGTAAATTCTGCAAGGCACGATTCTTTCTGCGTTGCCTTTTCTCCTCAAGAGTGATCCTGCGTGCTTTCTCAAAAGCATCAGGACCGTTATAGATGGTGTGTCTCCAGACCTCCCGATTGGAGGCCAGAGCAGACCAGTTATGTTGATCAATATGGCCAAGGCTGAGATGTTGTTTCAAGGAGTCCTTGTATCTTTTCTTCGGGGCTCCTCTCTTGCGGCAGCTGGTGGCAAGTTCACCATAAAGCAAGATCTTAGGGAGGCGGTGGTCCTTCATCCTGGAGACATGCCCTGCCCAACACAGCTGTGTTCTCAGTAACATGGCCTCAATACTTGTGATTGCTGCTTGTTCAAGAACAGATGTATTGGTCACATAATCTGACCAGTGGATGTTTAGGATTGTACGGAGGCAGCATAGATGGAAGCGTTCTAGGAGACGCAGGTGGTGGCGGTAGATGACCCATGATTCAGAACCATATAAGAGAGTAGACAGCACAACGGCTTTGTAAACACTGATCTTTGTACTTTTCTTCAGGTGTTTATTTTGTCAAACTCTTTTATGAAGCTTTCCGAAAGCTCTATATGCCTTTGCTATCCTGTTGTCTATCTCCCCGTCAATCTTACCATCCGAGGAGATGAGGCTGCCTAGGTAATTAAACTGCTGGACTGATTTGAGCTCTGATTGGCCAATGGTGATGTGGGGATGATGGGGGACTTCCTGAGGTGCAGGTTGATAGAGAACTTCTGTCTTCTTTAAGCTGACTTCCAGCCCAAAAAGCTCAGCAGCCTCAGCAAAGCAGGATGTTAAACGCTGCAGAGCTGCTTCTGTGGATGAGATGGTTTAAGGTCTTGGTGTGGGCCTTCAGTCGCCTTAGGTAGAATAGGCTTCCATCAGTACAGTATCGAATGTAGATACCATCCTGATCATCGAGGTCTGCCGTGGCCCTTTGGAGCATCATGTTGAAAAAGATTGTGAATAGGGTTGGTGCAAGAACGCAGCCTTGTTTCACACCATTGGTAATTAGAAAGGGCTCAAGAAAGTGCATTGCCATATCTGACTTGGCCATGTTGATCCTCATGGAGTGAGATGATCATTTTAAGGAACTTGGAGGGACAACCTAAACATTCCAAAATCTGCTACAAACCTTTTTTGCTCACAGTATTGAAAGCCTTGGTGAGGTCAACAAAGGTTACATAGAGTCCTTTGTTCTGTTCCCTACACTTCTCTTGCAGTTGTCTGAGAACAAATACCATGTCTGTGGTACTCCTGTTGGCTCTGAAACCACATTGACTTTCAGGTAGAATTTCTTCTGCTATAGTGGGTATTAGTCTGTTCAAGAGTATTCTTGCCAGGATTTTGCCAGCAATGGAGAGCAGAGTAATGCCACGGTAATTTGAACAGTCTGATTTAATTCCTTTCTTCTTAGACAAGGTGATGATGACTGCATCACGAAGGTCTGATGGTAGTTCGCCTAGTTCCCAACAGCGCACCACAAACTCGTGAAATTTGGTATGGAGTGCAAGGCCCCCATGTTTCCAGATTTCAGGTGGAATTCCATCAACCCCAGCTGCCTTGCCGATTTTCACCTGCTCTATGGCCTTGAGGGTTTCTCCTAAAGTGGGGGCAGTATCCAATTCATACTTTACTGGTTGTTGTGTGATGGACTGAATTGCTGTCTTGGACTACACGGTTGGTGCTGAAAAGAGTCTGAAAGTGTTCAGACCATCGATTCAGAATGGAGGTTTTATCTGTTAGAAGCATTTGCCCATCAGTGCTGAGTAGAGGGCTTTGGACCTGGCGTGTAGGCCCATATGCTGTTTTCAAAGCCTCATAGAATCCTTTGTGATCACCTGTATCTGAGCATAATTGAGTTTTTTCAGCTAGATCGATCCACTACTTGTTCTGGATGTCATGGAGTTTCTGCTGGAGTTTGCTGCATGCGAGACGAAAGGCTGTTTTTCTTGTGTGACAGGATGGCAGTGCAAGGTGTGCTTGGTGGGCACAAGTCCTGGATTTCTTGTTTTCATCGAACCAATCTTTGTTCTTCTTGAGGGAGAACCCTAAGGATTCTTCGGAGGATTGCAGGATGCTGTTTTTAATATGGTGCCAAATTGATTCAGGAGAGGAATCTGCAGAAACTGAGGAATGGTTTTCGAGCCTAGTTTGAAGGTTAGCCTGGAATCTCTCTTACTGTGGCTGATTGGAGATTGTTAACAGTCTTAAAAAATAATACTTTTTGGATGTAAGAAAATACTTGTATTCTCATTCTACTGAAGAGGTACCAAGACCTTGAATTGCAAATCGGAGACTAGAAGGAACATCTCTACTAGAATAGTCACAGCTTAACAATTATAACTTCGGAACAAATATTTAAATTGTACACACTTTTCCTTGTTTTGTAAGCAAATCATCATATCACATCTGTAAATCAAGCCAGGAATAAGACTTTGGACTGCAATTTTTTAGCAACTCTGCACGAACTAACTAATTTCATTTAAAGCACTAAGAGGCAGGAATATTTTACTAAGGCAGGAATGTTTTGTTCCACATTAATGCTTTCCCATGGTAGAGGTCCACCCTGTGAATCAGAAGACTTGACACTGCATCCTAATTGAGGATGAAGAAGTGTTTTCGTGATAGCTTCCTGTGTATTTGAAATGTGGTGTATATCTAACATCTGCAGACACCAAAAATTCTTCTGACAAATGTATCTACTGTTGCTAGATGCAATACCAGAAATTATATGAGTTAGAGGAGGTGAAGAGTAAAGATGTTTTTCTACTTTTCTTCTTTTTTTTTTCTATCTGCATTGCCCTGTCTGTTACATGATGCTTTTCACAGACAAATGGACCAGCATAGCAACTGTGGGATCAGCAACTCTGCAACAACTCCACATGTGGATATTTCTCTGGACCAGAAGTCTCTTATACCAGAACACCTCCTACATATGCAAAAACTTATCTCACCACAGAACTGTTCAATCAAGCTTGCAGGAACAGTGCTTCAGATATCTGTTACAATAAAACAGCCTTCCAAAGCTATTAGCTAACAAACTCTTGGAAACTAGTACATTATTAAAAGGCTGGGGTATGGACCTCAGCAGGCAGCTAACTCCCTCCCAGTCTCTTGCTCCCTCTTCCTATTGGGATGGATGGAAGAATTGGAAGAGCAAATCTGAGAAAAACTTGTCATTTGAGATAAAAACAATTCAATAAATAAAGGGGGAAAAAAAAGAAATAAAACATAATTAAGTGAGGCATAGGCAAATACTCAGAATGTTCCACCTGCAGACCTAATGCCCAGTCACTCTCCAGTAAACAGTTCCTTTGGCAAGAATAGTCCCCAGCTTTAGTACTGAGCATGACATTATATCCCATGGGATATCACTTTATTCAGTTGGAATCAATTGTCCCAGCTGTGTCACTTTAAAGCCTCTTGTTCCCCACCAGCCTTCTTGCTTGAGGGGGCATTGTGAGAAACTGAGGCGGCCTTGGTGCTGTGCAAGCACAGTTCAGCATTATCAACACTGGTTTGGTCACAAATATAAAACACAGAACTGTAACTTACACTAACGCCTACATTCTTTCACTGAATCACAGAATCACTGAAGTTCAAAAAGACCTCCAACATCATTGAGGTCAATCTTTGATCTTGGGAACAAGATCATGGCACTAAGCTCCACGTCCAATCATTTCTTGAACACCTTCAGGGATGGTGAATCCACCATCTCACTAAGCAGTCCATTCCAATGTTTAACAATCCATTCCATGCAGAAATTCTTCCTGATATCCAGCCTGAACTTCCTCTGGCACAGCTTGAGGCTATGTCCGCTCATCCTGTCACTAGTTGCCTGATAGAAGAGGCCAACCCCCACCTTGCTACAACCTCCTTTCAGACAATAGTGGAGAGAGATAAGGTCTCCCCTGAGCCTCCTTTTATCCAGACTAAACACCCCCAGCTCCCTCAGTCATTCCTCGTATGGCTTACTCTCTAGGCCCATCACCAGCTTTGTTGTCCATTTCTGGACATGCTCCAGCATCTCAACATTTTTCTGGAACTGAAGGGCCCAGAATAGGAAATAGAAGTCGAGGTGTGACCTTACTAATGCCAAGTACAGGAGGACAATCATTTCCCTAGTCCTGCTGGCCACACATTCTTGATACAAGCCAGGATGCCACTGGACTTCTTGTCCACTGGTTGCTGGCTCATGTTTTGCTGGCTGTTGACCAGCACATCCAGGTTGTTCTCCCTCGGCTGCTTTCCAGTCACTCTTCCTCCAGCCTGTAGTGGTGCCTGGGGTTGTTGTGACCCAAAGGCAGGACCTGGCACCTGGCCTTGTTGAACCTCATACCACTGGCTTTGTCCCATCGATCCAGCCTGTCTTGATCCTCCTCTGCAGAGCCTTCCTACTGTCCAGTGGACCAGTGGACTTGCACCCAACTTGGTGTCATTCACAAATCTACTGAGTGTACACTTGATCCCCTCACACAAATCATCAATAAAGATATTAAACAGGACTGAGCCCAACGCTAAGCCCTGGGGACACCATTAGCGACTGACAGCCAACTGGATGCAGCACCATTCACCACCACTGTTTGGGCCAGGCCATCCATCCAGTTTTTCAACCCAGCGAGGAGTGCACGTGTCCAAGCCATGGACTGTCAGCTTTTACAGGAGAACGCTATGGCAGATAGAATCAAAGGCTTTGCTGAAGTTCAGGTAAACTACATCCACTGCCTTTCCCTGATCCAGTCGGCAGGTCTCCTGGTCATAACAGGAGAACAGGTTGGTCAGGCAGGACTCACCTTTCCTAAACCCATGCTGGCTGGGCCTGATCCCTTGGCAGTCCTGCATGTGCCATATGATTGCACTCAAGATGATCAGTTCCATAACCTAGCCTGGCACTGAGGTCAGGCTAACAGGCCTGCAGATCCTCAGAGCATCCTTCTGGTCCTTCTTGTGGATGGGCATCACACTGGCCATCTTCCAGCCATGTGGGACCTCCCCAGTTAGACAGGACTGATGATAGATGACGGATAGTGGCTTAGTGAGCTATTCCACCAGCTTCTTCACTACCTTTCAATGAATTCCACCCAGTTCCATAGACTTGTGAGTGTCTTAGTGGCATAGCCAGTCACAAAATACTTTCTCCTGAATTAAAGGGGGTCTATTCTTCTCCCTGTCCCTGTCTACCACCTCAGAGAACCAGTTGCCTTGACGTCTTACTGTTAAAGACTGAGGCAAAGAAGGCACTAAGTACTACATAATTTTCTTCAACCCTGGTGATAAAGTTCCCCCACAGGTCCAATAAAGAATGGAGATTTTCCCTGGCTCTTCTTCTGTTGTATTTATAAAAACACATTTTATTATCTTTTACAGCAGCAGCCCGATGGAGTTCCAGTTGACCTTTTGCCTTTCTAATTTTCTCTCTACATGGTCTAACAGTGTCCTTGTACTCTTCCTGAGTTGCCTGCCCCTTCTTCCAAAGGCATAAACCCTCTTTTTATCTCTGAGTTTCTATTCAGCCAGATCAGTCTTCTTCCCTGACAGCTCATCTTTCTGCACATAGGGACAGCCTGCTCCTGTGCCTTTAAGACTTCCATCTTGAAGTATGTCCAGCCTTCCTGGACTTCTTCATTCTTAAGGACTGGTCACCTTAAATTCATGGCCATGAGCCTGCTCTGTTACAGATACCTTCTGTACTTTGGTATTTTATCTTCCATTCCACATCTTGTGTTTCATAAGCTTTTGTAATGACAGTATATTATGAGTCATTATTTATCCTGATTTATGTTTTTCGTCCACACCAATATATAGCAGCTGGAGATACCTGAGGGGCTTGAGAAATATCCTTTTATTTAAAAATCTCCACACTTCTGCGCAATGAAAAGGCAAATAAAACAGAAAACAAAACCTTCCCAAAAATATTTTGCATCAGAGAAAACAATCCAAAATTTGCAGTTTGCTAAGAATCCTAATTGAAGTCCATTAAATTTGTAGTGACACTGAGACACACTAGACACCTGATATTCAGTCACTGGTACCTGGAAATAACCATACTACACTCAGTGTAAGCATTTGATCTATTAACTGAAATACAAATACATGTAAGTTAATTCTCTAGCCTCAGTTACCTTCCCATTAAGGAATATTTCTGCGCTATCAGAGGTGCTTTTCTTACAATCAACTGACAGGTCACACTCTGCCAGTTGACAACATCACTGAGTGCTTTGTTTTTTAAGCATCCAGAGACTGGAGAAAGTCAAGATGAACAGCCAGGGTACAGAAAAAAAGCAGACATGATAGAGATTCCTTCTGAAAAAAGGCTGTTGCCTAAGCACTGACACCTTAAGCCAACTTATTTCCAGTCTCCTTATACATCTTCATCACTGCCTCTCCCAGGTCCTCCTTGCAAGTGTGAGCCTTGGGACCTGCAGCTCAGTCCTGTTTGAAAGTCTTGTGCAGACACAAGCAAAAAAAGTAGAGATTAGTACGAAAAATTGCTCGAGTCTTTTGTTTTGAATAGCCATTGGACTGCAGAATTGATTTTTAGAAAGCGCAAGATGGTGCAGCAGTGCTTCTCCATACAGTTTATCTCCCCTTCAGTTCTTTCTGCAGCAATAGCAATAGGTGCATAACAGCAGCCAAAATGCGTAAACCGCAGAGAGAGGTAGTCCCAGTTGTCAGCACTCCTTTCCACACTGCTGCTGTGGGAACTTTCTGAGATGTACTTTCAAGCCAGTATTGAGAGGTTTCAGGCTCCCTGTGTTTGTGTGCTCAGTTCTTCAGGTGTCTGCACTCAATAGTGTCACAGCAGTAAATGAAGCTTTTTAATCTTCTTTTATTGACCATCCAGGAGGAAATAGAAGCTGATCTTCCTGTCAAATATTTTGTATCTTTTTTTTTTGTGAGATAAGACGTAAAGTTGTCCCCATATCGCAAAGTTTAGACAGAAAAACTTGTGTTTCTAATGATTTTTGAACAACAAGAATTGTTGGATCTAACACTCATTAAAAGACAATTTAGAAGGTTTTTGAGTAAGTTATTTATGTAGTGGGATGTATCACTGAAAAATGTTGAAGAGGCATCCAAAGAGTGACTCAGTATCTCCAAAACAGAAAAACCAGCTTACTTACTTTTTCTTACGTAAGTTTAACAAGAAGTGCGCTAAAGTCAACGGGTATTATTTAAGAGAGCTTTTTCAAAAGGTCTTCTTTTTATAAAAGCACCTGTCACCATAGCAAGACCTAAGCTTTGTAATATAATCCCTGAGAAATTTATCATGAAACAGAAAAACTCATTTGTGTTTAGCTGAAACAGAAAAATGTTTAATACTATGAATATTACTGCTTTATTCCTGAAGCTATACAATGGGCACTGTACCATTTCAGTGATCCCATCTGCACTCTGCCTACGGACCTGTGACTGACAATGCTTAGTTTTTTAAATATAGATGTTAGCAGATAACAGTGGAATAACAGAAAAAAAAAATAAAGCAGCTGTACTCTGCAGTAAACCAAAACAAGATGCTTTGCATAGCAGGAATGACTTAATCCACAGCTGACTGCTGTCTTTAGCCTCTGAGCAATAGGGAACTCTAGGCCTGTACCATTTACAAGCTTCATGATTTGCTGCCAATTTGTAGAAACCAAAGTAAACTTCTGGCAGGACTCCTGCATACCATAGTAGTTAAAGAAACTATCATCCCACCCTGATTTTACAAGCCTTGAAAGATTAGTCTAATGCTTATTTCTACCCTCCTACACTACTTAGGTAATAGAAAGTTTAATGTAAAACCTTCAAAATATAATTTTGGAAAGTGCCACTCTGGTGTTTACACTGAAGCAATCTACACTTAATTTTTTCTCATTTCTTTTCCTCACCCATTAGCCTCAGCTGATTAAAAGCGAAAAGCTAGCACACAGACCCAGTACCCTGATATTTCACAGCTGCATGAAAAGCTGTCCAGAGACACTTGCTTATTTTTACAGCCATTCTTTTTACTCTTTATCATCCCATCCCTTAAGGTTGGATTATAAAATGAGGCAGAATAAACTAGATAAATGCACCATAAAATAATGGTGCATTTGTACATCCCACCTTTACTGGAAGACAAAAATCACCATTATGCAATGTTGTCCAGTTGCTATAGCAGGAAGCAGGAATCAACCAAACCAATTTACACATTATGACATCTTTGCAAAACATGGCTTTCAGAATGTTCCCTGGTTGTGTTTAGCTCCAAGCACAACTTAAGTATCTAATGCCAAATAATCACATGTGCTGGACAATCTGAACCTTGCCCCAATTTCTGAAGATATTTTAGACACAAAAAATATATACTGGCTGTTAGTAGTGCCTGTGTGGTATTTTTAATTCCTGTTGAGTTCAGGGGCAACTGGGGAAAAAGGGTGACATCTGCAAAAGTTGAAGATGGTTAGGTGCTGTTTACCAGGCTCAGCATATCTGCTTATTGGAAACATTGAGCCTCTAAGCAGAGGTTACAGGCTGCCAAGTAATCTTACTCTGAAAACATGTTCCATGTATCCTCTGTGTCCAAAAGCTGATTCTACACTGACACTGTACCTCCTGATAACACTGACAAAGCTCAGTACAGCACAGCTTCTGTCCTCCCACCACCATATTTCACTGCAGGACCTTGAGAGCTGGGCAGTAAAAGCATTCAAGAGGGATGCAGGGTATGAAAACTAAAATCCCCCAGCTCTAGGAGAGAAATTAATCAGTCCAAATTCACTTAAATTTGGATGTCTCCAAGTGTGCCCTCTCATGTCCCAACTCCAAGAAGAGCAACATCTTCACACAGATGAGCCAGAATGTGTCCCTGAAGTGTGTGCAGAAATAGGTGGGTGGTGGACAGCAAGAGAGAGGGATGTGCTGTGATGCAAACCAGCAGCTCAGCTGAGGAGTACTCGCAGAGAGCCAGGCTGATTGTCCCATCTTTTCTCAAAACTCCTTGGAAGTCACTGATGGCAAATGCCTGTCCATCACATTCAGTTTGGTGGACATCAATCACAGGCACTCAGGGCATTGTCAGACAGTCACCTCAGTTCTCTGCAACTGGCACTTCCAGCAAGAGATTCAGGCGATTTTTCCCACCTGTGTCAGTCTCACTCTCCTCTGACCTCAGGCTGAGCTGAATGCAGCTGAGCTGCCTGGCCTGACTTAAAATGCAATTTGCTGTTACTGCTGTTGGCAGCATAGTTTTCATCATGATTCACTCTGGAGAACTGCACAAAGGCTGGGGAGAGGAGAAAAGTGCAAATATCAGATGAGTGGAGGTTACTACCCCTTTGTGGTAATCATGCAGCCACAGTTCTGCTCTTCCAACACTGTTTACAGGGCTCTAATACAGATATGTAGTTCAAAGCTAGGGCTGATGCTAAAGGGGTCAATCATACAAACTAGTTGTTGCAGCATGCTGAGATGAAATGCCTGCATCTCTGGGCTGTAAACAACTTTTGTTCCTCTATTCATACTTTGTTTTCAAATAACTAGCACGTTTATCATTACCCTGTTGGTAGTCCTCAGACCTCTCATAAGCCATGTCAAAGATATCTTTTATTAATCACAAAATATTGCTTTCCATAATTAAAAAAACAACCCAAACTTCAAGAAAACAAAATGCACAGTCATTATATTAAAAACTAGTAGGATTCTCCTTCCCCCAAATGATGCAATTCCACAGAAAGGTATTTCTTTCTGCCAAGCACCTAGTTAAGAAAATGTAACCAACAAATACTGCCTTCAAACACCTACGAAGGCAGAAAAGTGGCCCAATTCCTGAGGTGAGGTGTCCTCCCAGAATTTCCCCCAGCCTTCAACACAGCACATCCAAAGAGCAATGTTGGAATAAGAAACATTGGGAAGCAGAGCTCTGAAGGGGATATATGTCATTCATGGAGATATCTCCAACTAGTTATGTGACACAGATATTGCCACTTCTGGGTTTATAAGGTTTCTATCAAACTCCACATGAAAAATCTCCTTCACTTTAAAAGACACCATTAGATGGGAAAAAACCCCCAGCCTCAATTAACTTGTCTACTTCTTCAATACACAGAGTCTACTAAGTTCAAGAAGGTCAGAAACTAAGACAGTTGTCACACATAACCCCCCAATAACTCAATGAAATGATATCAGAGAAAAGTCAGAGTCATCCCATATATTCTGCCTCCCAAGGGGATTGAATATGGTTCATTTTGCATGCCCAGAACTCTCAGACTAATTTTTATGTGTTTTCAGGTGGCTTCAAATGCTTTCAAAGAGTCATACAATGTGCATGGAAGACAAAAATAAGTATTTCAGAAAAAAATTAAAGCAAATCATTCTGCTTTATGAGGAATCAAGTTTTATAGACTTTCACAGAAGAATTGGTAATTTCTACCTGATAACTTGGATCGAAAATGTCAAGAGTGTCATAGTGCCTTACTTGTTCTCGTTGCTGGCATCATATCGAGGCATAGGGTCAAAATCATTTCCATTAACATCAAAACTGGCTTGTGAATCCTGTAGCCAATAAGAGAAAGAAAATCAGTTTCTCATTAAGTAGCCATTGACTTATGTGGCCTATACACTCTTCAGCAGGTTCCTACAACAGAGTAGTCAAGCTAACTAACATTTATCTTGCTTTATGATGACTGTGTGTTTTAGTAAAGGATTATATATTTAATAATTATGGGATTTATATATTTTATTTTAAGTCTGGAAAACAGAGAAGGATAACAAATGCTCTGAAAAACTATAGTTCCAACATTAGAGAAGAAATACAAAATGGTTTTTCATTTAACCAGAAGACTACATTTCTTCTAAGAACCTTTTGGAAGTTAAGAGAGTTCATTCTCAAAACTAGGATTTTGGTAAATGTTTTAAGATTCAAGAAATTATCCGCACAGCAGTGACCAAAATTTCAGCCACTGTTTCAAGGAATAAAAATAATATAATTTTGTTAAGGATATTGTTATAAAATTGCACCTTGAAATGCAACACAAATTGTCTCCCCATTTCCCCTGAAGCATAACTGTTTCAAATATTTGCAAGATATCTCTGTCTTTTTATTCCATATTTACCAGTATTCTTACAGCTGAAAATACAGACAAAATAGTTCCTGGTTTGTATGCATCCCACTAATAGATGTGGTAGCATGTGGTATGCAAGCAGACATTTTAAAACTCTTCTGTGTTCAAAACCAGTTACCATATCCACATCAAATACTCCTGTTTGCAGCCACACCACCCATAATCTGACATCCAGAAGGTATTTGTGATCAAACAAGCAATGCATATTGCTTTGGGGGAATTCCTTGTTGGTGTGAGGAAACGGAGAGAGGAGGTGGTAAGGAAATAAATAGTTGCTTTAAATTCAGTGGAAAGACATTACTGGAATGAGGTGATATATGATACAATCTAGGCCATTCACTGAGGAGGTAAAATTTTATCTGCTTTGTTTAAATAATGTCACATATTAAAACGAAAAATGTGTCATGCATTAGGAGCAAACATACATTGACAAATCGGTCAATTGCCTGCCATCCTCCAAGCTGAGTTCCATGTGTAGCATGGGAAGGGATACAGATGTAAATAGGGCCAATTTAAAATAAGTGGCTTTAACCTGTGGACATCATTGTTAAAGACGTTCTTTTTACCTTCACCTCTCTAATGCTCTATCAAGATGATAAGCTTACTGACAAAATGCATGTGTTCATGGCTCTTTAACACGACTTATATCTGTAATGGGAGTGAAGGTATATGCATGCCTTGCACTGGTCACCTTCATCAGTCCAGCTCAATCCAAATATAGTTGCTTGATTTCTTACCTTGTGTGTATGTACATCATGAACACTTTATTTCAGACAAACCATAAAGCCCTCATGGTCACATGCTTTCAGATAATGCCTACTCCCAAAGGATAAGACAAATCACACCAGCACAGTGTGGTCCTGATGCTCTGAACAGCTTCAAACTCTGACACTAACACAAGAAGTCACCCACTAGAGAAGCAGCTTCTCCTTATGTTACCCAGCCTCCAAGTTACATTAAACCAATCATCTAAATGTGGTGAACCACAAGCAAAAGAAAACCTCCTGAGGCAACATGAGACACAGGACACAGAAAACAAAGGACACAGCTCTATCACAAATTGTGAAGGACTTGGTAGTGTTAAGATATATGCACTAGAAAGACTACAAGATATTCTACACTTGTTTTTAACTGAGTGAATCATAAGTGGTCATGTACTTTTCCTTTTTGTTTCTAGAAGTAAGATAAATAGCTTTAAAAATGAATACACAGAAGGATTACTGTAAAATTACTGTCTTTGAGAGAAGCTACTGTCTCACTGACTAAACGTATTGGCCAAAAATGAACTTCAGATGTACGCATTAACTGAAAAGCAGTGTATTCCAGTTCTATGTTCTGAGAGTGTGAGCATATTAAGTAAAAAAAATTGTAGAAGAGAGAAAAAATATTCAAAAATTGGTTCCTGTCCTTCAGAAATTCAGGACAAGAGGCATCCAGATATTAAATATGTTCAGACTGAATACAGTGTTAACTAAAACAATACAGATGACCAAAAATTGTTTTCCTTCCTCCCATTGGTGTTAACATTTGAGGAAACACTTGATTGATTCTTCCTCCTTCTCTCCTGCCTCTCTCCATCTTTCCAGAAGCTAATTTTTTCTGAGTAACAACACAGCAGAAAACCAGGACTCTTGTGGACACTCACATAATTCTGCATCAAGTCTGGATGGTTTCTTTCGATGCCGTCATCTAGGATGGTGACCACAACATTCTTTCCAGTGTAACCTCTCTTCCAAGCACCTACTATATTCATATCTGACTGGCAATGGTGGGTGTTATCACTGCAGTGCTGGGGAGAGAAGAGGAGACAAAGATGTCGGATATTGCAGATTACTGAGCATTGAGGGGTTGAGACATTATTCTACTTACATTAACATTACCATTTATATTGGCACATGAACATACTGTTTGGAAAAGCATCTATACAACATCAATACCTTTATAGACAGAAAACAACTTGAAAGAAATGCAAATTATATGAAAACTGCTCATCTTGCTTACTTCTCTTTCAAATTACTCTTCATGTTAAGCAATAAAAAAGGGAAGCTGTACTGAATCGCTAGAAGCCATGTGTAAAACAAAGCATCTATTCCTGGCTGTTAAGCATGATCATTTTGAAATTTTATTTTTTTTTTCAGAAAAACAAACCATATGTGGATAAAAGTAGACAAATGCCTGTACAAACATGGTAATGAAAAAAAACCCTTGCTTTTTGGAGCTTACATGCTGTACAATTTAGTCAGACAGTTTGGAAACTAATCCAGGTTAGCTTCCATGTAAAAAGAAGGCTTTTGGCAGGTTTTGCGCAGTATCAGTAGGAGATAAACAGCAGTTAAGAACCTGTAACAAAAACAACACTCTGAAAAACTTGCAACTTAGGGAGTTGGATGAACTGTGGATAGTGTAGATTGAAAGCAGCCTGGGGTACGGCTTTCAGAGCAATGAAGTCCAGTGTGGTGGAGAAAGTAAGTTTAGGGTCCATTAAAACTGGAAGTCTCCTCCTTGACATGAATGCACCCAGCCCACGTGAAGAAACCTGGCTTGCTGTGGCAATGAGACATGACCTCCAGGTATTTGTAACACCTCATTAGTGACTCTAACCCAGATGCAGAGGCCCACCTGGTGAAGTGAGTTCAGGGAGCCCCTCATCAGTACTGCTTTCTTTTAGCTTCTCCAGGCTCAGACAGAGCAACAGGCAAAAACATAAAAGAGATGGGGTGCAGAGAAGGGGAAAGGCAAAGGGTGGGAGGAAGAAAAAAAATTTAAAAAGAAACATCGCAGTAACAGTGGCCACAGAGCATGCTCCATCTCACTTCCTGCCCCACTGCCTAATGTCCCCACTTTAGCCTCATGTCTTGTCTCTCTACAGTATATAAGGAGTATAAATACATTCCAAGGGGTGCACTCCACCTTGATTTAGTCTTCCCGTCTTCTCCCAAATGTGAGCACACTGAAGAACTGTTAGACATCCCACGTGCAAATTGACATCAGATTACTATTAAGTCATAATTTTCCCCCTCCTTTTTCTCCACTTTACCACTCGACCCAGATGATTTAAGAGTGGTTATTTGCTATTACTAAAGCAAGATTATATATTAGGCACTATACGTACATATACATATATATATATATACACATATATATATGTACAGAGCATAAAGTCTCTCTCATGGTCTTTCCCTTGTGCCTTCAAATATCTGTCTGTCTCTGTCTATTTATCCCCACACAAAGGAGCCTGAAGGACTTCAGAGACCAGTTCCAAGGAATGTGTAGGTCATTCTCAACACTTCTGTTCTCTGTCTTGCTTGGAAATGCTCATGCTGCTGGCTTTATGAAATTAGTTACAGTCTAAATCCGCCATCTCTACACTCAGTGTAATGTCTGTACACGAGGATTTCTAATGCACAAACAAGATGGTTAAATTAATTTAATGTTTCCGAGTACCTATGTCTTTTTCAAAATGTTACTAAAGCAGGCATCAGAAAATACCTGCAAAAGTATTAATATCATCCCTCACATTTCACTGATGTTAAGACAAGGAGACAAGAAGGTGGAAGCATCAGCCTCCTGCCACACGGTACACTCAAGAGTGAGCTACAACAGGCAATCAGCACTGCTGGCTCTGACCTCCAGTCGGGTTTACTGGGCCATGACACTGTGCCTTTTTATCCCCTTCTCTGAAATGCCAAATGACCCTTTGCTCACTGTCTTGTCCTCTCTTCCTATGGGATGAACTTGTTATTTTGCTTCCATGCCAGCTAAACCACACAGGCTGAGCAAGCATATGGGTGTTTTAATCCTCATTCCCTTGCAAGCACTTTGGATCTCCATGAGGTCACCACTATTTCCCTTAATGAGTCCATTCACTCTCCTTACATGAATTTCTACTTTTGTGGTGGTAACCAAAGGGGGCTTTGCTACACGCATGAAGACAAACACAATACACATCTCTTGCTTTACTGTGTGCTCTGATGATTCTCTCTGACACACGAGGTCAAATTGATACTTAAATTGTCTTGCTCTGCTCCAAGACTGGGCAGAAATCTAGTTTAAACAAAATCTTTCTGCATTAAAGAAATTGCAGGGGTAAAGCAGATTTAACTGTGGGCCCACTTATAACTTTGGATCACAGCATATGTAACATACAGATACAAAACACAAAGGCAGCAGAAAAGCATCCAAATGGGAGCAGTTCAACAGTAGATGAAGAGTTCAGTTACTATGGTTAAAATACCTAACTTCTTCTCACATCCTATTTAAAATAGCATCTTTGGCTTTTTTTCCCCTCTGTTCCCTACTTCTCTTCCTCCTACCAATTATTTACGTTTTTTTCTGCCTGTTTCTAGCCTTGTTTTTCTCTTCCAATACTGTCTTTTACCACTGAAATGCCCATTTTGTTTAGTTCAACATCTGATCTCAGATTCCCACCTTTTAACCACAAACTATACCTTCCTCCAGATTGGTGTCAGATAAATGAGAATGGGCACTTTCCTTTCAAAGCAGTCAGATTTGTCTTTAATCAGGAACACTTTAAATCTTGGAGTGCAATTACTCTTTAAGAACTATCTAATATGGTATAGATATGCCATTACACATTGAACAGCACCTAAGATGCCATCTATTACTTAGTTTCCCTTACACTCTTTCCTGTCTCCTTGTATTGGTTTTGGCTGGGATAGAGTTAATTCTCTTCACAATGGCTAGTATGATTCTGTGTTTTGGATTTTTGATGAACATAGTGTTGATAAAACAGGGATGTTTTAGTAATTTTTTAGCAGTGCTTATCAGAGCCAAGGCCTTTTTTTCTCCTCACACCAATCCCTCAGTGAGGAGGCTGGGGATGGGCAAGAAGTTGGAAGGGGACACAGATGGGACAGCTGACCGCAACTGACAAAAAGGATATTCCAGACCACAGGGTGTCATGCTCAGCACATAGAGCTGGGGGGGAGAAGCACAAAGGGGGAAATGTTCTGAGTTCATGGCATTTGTCTTTCCAAGTCAATGTTACACATGATGGAGGCCTGCTGTCCTGGAGATGGCTGAACCCTTGGGAAGTGGTGAATGAATTCCCTGTTTTGTTTTGCTAGTGTGTCCAGCTTTAGCTTTCCTTATTAAACTGTTTTTATCTTGACACATGAGTTTTCTTGCTTTTATCCTTCCAATCCTCCCCCCGATCCCACTGGTGAATGAGTGAGCGAGCTACTGCATGGTGCTTAGTTGCTGGGTTGGGTTAAAACTCCTCTTTCCTTCAAAAAACATTTCCTGTAAGGAAATTTTCTAGGTTCCATTATATAATTTTTCTTTAACCACATGCTGCTTCTTTACCACCAATCCAAATTACATTATCACAGTGTTAGCAGAAGGCTGTTTCTTAATTAATTTGGAAGTACTGTTTCAATTTACAGTGTTATCCAAATAAAAAATATTAAATATCTGTCATGATAACAAAAGTTATGTGATCCAGAGTGACTGAATTTTGTATCAATGGGCAAGTACTCAGTTTTATGGCTCATTTTCCTGTTTTCTTTTTTAGAATCAAACCAAACCTTGTCATGATACCGTACAAATACAGAGTGGTTGGAAGATTTTATTAGATCGGTTAACCTTTGAACTGTTGTTTTCTGAATTTTAAAGGGAACAGTATAAAACAGATTATTCTACTGAATATTTCTGCTCTCAAAACAGATAAAATAACTGAGAAATTTCCTGCACTAGTACCATAACTAGGCAACTGGATTAAGTCAGCACTATTTCAACATACATTGTTGTCATCTATTGCCTGGAGAATACCATCAAAAGGAATAAACAATCTCTCGCCCAGTTACGTAGAGTAATTATATTGAGATTTTTAAAAGGCATTCAAAGGATGATGTTTTTCTTTGGACTGTTTAAATGGAAAACATTAATGATACAATAATTGGTATTTAATCAAAACTATGTGCAAGGGTGAAAGACGCTTGAAATACACACAGGAAGGAAGAAGGACATTGTATGAAAAATTGCAAATGTTTAACATTTCTTATACTTGAAATTCAGGGCTTATGAGCATAAAAAGAAAAAATCTCTCTTACTCTAGATGTATCTTTGATATCTTTTGACAGACAATTTGGAAGCCTGCCTTTTTGCAATTAACAAGCAGACAATATTAGAAAGGTTTTCTGAAGTTTGCATGTTGAACTCAGTATCAGACATGGGCTTGGATTCTCATAGCTATTTTGTGAAACTAGCCTATGGCCACTATCATTATCCTAATGCTTCTCGTCTGTTGCACTAATTTTTGTGGTTGGAGCCTTGGTATATTCAGTTAGGGATCAGGAACAGAACTGAAAACTGAAAAACCAAGTAACATATCAATGGTCAAAATATTTTTCAATTCCAGAGATTAAAATCAAATTACAATAACAATGACTAAAATTCTGTTCTGTCTTTTCCAATGCCTGTTAGTCTATAAAAACAGAGTAGAAACAGAAGTTTCTAATCCTGTGGCATGCAGTCTCTCAGAAATAGCATATTGTGCTCTCTGAAGTCTTCATGAAGTACCTTGCAATGATTTCCTGTGGTTTTTGAGTTACAAGGACTTCTTTGACAAGATTTAGTCAATACGTAAGGAGATACAGAGAAACACAATAAGATGAAAGACACAATTTTAAAGACCAATTGTGAGTTTGACAAATCTTGGATCCCATTCAGTGGAACTGTGCTTCTGATCCCAGGAAAGCTCTGAAATACTAGTACCCAGTCAGGGATTAGAAAAGATAGACTCATTGTGTATTGAGAAGAACATGAGCAACAAAAACAACAACAAAGTCTGGTTTCATTAGAGTAGTAATTAAATGGTCTTCAGCACAGATAGAAACAAGAATACTACAGTCACGTTCTCTACATTAGGGTGTTACGTCAGCTACTAACCTGCAAGCATGGAGAGGGCAGAAGTTGCACAAGACCACTCATAGAGGAAGGACAATCAAGGACCTATGGCTTGACTTTGATCAACACAAGCAGAGAGAAAGGGGACACACAAGGCAGATTCTGACATTTTGTGGAGTTAAAGAAGTGATCATCTATCTCTTGTTTGAAGGTAATGCAATGTGCAGCATTTGGCACTCTTCGCTGGTCCAAGCAAATGCATAGGCAGAAAAGTTTATAAGCTTTTTAGTAGAGGAGACATCCTAATGCTACATTCAGCTTTCTGAGGTACAGGTTTGAGCAGTTTTAAGTTAAAACCTGCCAATTATTCTTTTTTCCTGTAAAAAAAGAGAAATAATATCTTTTTTATTATGTGCTTTATGGGATCCAATTTTAAAGTGGAATGAAAGAAGCAAGCAGGGTTGTAACCGAGAAAGTTGGAAAGGCAGGCTCCTTTTTAAAATGGCTCGCCTAATGTAACAGAAATCATGATAACAGGCTTTGAAGAGCTTCTTGTCCTGTAAAGACAATGTGAACTAATGAAATGATTTTTTGGCTTCTCTAGAGTAAGCACCTGAAAGTTACATTTTCTAAATATTAAAATAATGTTTCTTTTAAAAAGTATTTCTCCCATTTTTTTTTTTTTTTTATCAAAAAACAGAAGATGAAATAAGGATTTTTCGAAGAAGAAGGTATACTTGTAGAATTTTTTTTTAATTTTTTCAGACATAATCTGATACTTAGTTCATGATAAACAGTAGTTGCTAACTGCATGGGAAAAGTATTTTCTTGAGTTACGTCTTTAAATAATTTCTGATTGTTGCCACACACTATATTTGTAAACTCTAACAGGAGTGGGCAGATAATATAAAGTCTGATTCATCTCAAATAAAAGATTATTTTGCACTTATTATATCCGACTTCTGGAGTCATGCTTTACTGAATTACTACTTTTTTTTTTATCTGCGTATATCAAGAGAAATATTTCAACACTGCATCATATTAAACACCAATTTATTGCTTGTGCAACTTCAGAGGGTTAATCTAATTTATTTCAGAGATTAATTTGGTCCTTAAGCGTTATTTATTCGTTAACAAAAAAAATATAAGTAGACACAAATAAAACAATCACAGACATATATTACTTTTGCTTGTTTAAACAATGAAGGAGAACAGCAAATTAGTATTAGAAAATATCTGATGGCTGTAGTGAGACAAGAATAATTTACAAGCCTATATATATTGGATTTTACAGTGAAAAATAAGGAGCTCATAAATGTTACTCTTTGGCTCTGATTAAACTGCTATTCTTAACAAAAATAGAAAAATTCATAATGTGTTAAATTTTTATTCAAGACAATTCCATCACTTTTTCATCACTGGCACTTTTTAAAAGTCAATAATGGTGTTTTTTTCTGTAAACTGTGTACTGGTTTAAATACCAGCTAATTCAGGGAAGCCCTGTATGTCCATGTTCCACAGGCTGATGACAGCACACTCTTTTTAGGAGTGGGAACCCCTCCACTTCTAGTCTTCAGACAGCAAAGTTTCTCTCCCAGCTGCAATTTCGTCTAATATCACTTCTTTCCACATGGGCCATGGCTCTGAATGCTTGTACCTAACTTTTAAGGACTGTTGCACTAATGCAGTCCTATTTTTTCTGTTTTATGTTGTGGTCTGGCCCCTCTGACCCATGAGGCAATAGCCTGGTGACATCTGGTGTTAATGGTGGAACGTCCTGGGGGGACAACGAGGGAGAGAGGGACAATGAGAGGGAGGGATGAGGGACAATGAGAGGGAGGGATGTGAGACAACAGGACTTGTTCAGTAGGCTGAAGGAAAGATGCATGTCTCAAGGAACAGAAGTGGCTAGGAAATGCAGGGCACTTATAGGTCAGAATATGATGACAGCCCCATCTTCCATTGTTAGTAATGGAGAAGGAGTTTTTCCCTGTTGTAGGCATGTGGCATTCCTGAGGTTCGAACTGTTTCACAGCACCTTCAGTTCAGCAATAAACATCTCTGCTACTTGATACCTAGAAGCCTTTTCCCCAAGAACCATAAAAAGCCATCAGGTTATTGTACCCTTGGTCCCATTATTTGCTGGGTTGGTATACTACAGGAGATTATAACTTGCCAGAGGACAAACCTTTTGCTCTTGAAACTACTCTCTTGAGACAGAAGTATAAAAATCACTTCATACCCTCCTTAAACTGCCTTATAGAAATGTTTAGTCTAACACGGGAAATGCATGCTGTGCAACTTTATCAATAGTAGAGAATCAGACTAAGATAAATGGCTGCTATTTTAGTTTGCATATAGGGAAGTAAGTGCTGTAGGCACCAATGGGCTTTTCACCATTTGACCACGCTATGGCTGATGAATGCAAGGCCCACTGTGTAATGTAAGAGAAACCTGGGAAGATACGGCCAAACCACCAGAGGGGGTGGCTAGTTACATTTTGCAGATGAGATCATACTGCAGAAATGAGAGACCCAACCTAGAGAAATCTAGGGAGACCTGGGAAGAAAAGGGAAAAGCTATTCAAGAATAAAAAAAAAAACAAACTCAAAAGTTTTGCAAAAGATAGGGAAGTATCACACAATTACTCTTCCTACTGTCTCAGGAAATTTGACTAAATTTCAGCTGATTAAATTTTAAAGTTCTTCTGCCATGCTGAAGAAGGTTAGTCTAGAGATATATGACACAGCTGTGCATGAAGAGTTGTGCAAAATAGACAGCGAAGTTAAAAATGTTGCCAAAATTGCAGTGTCTTACAGGAAATCCCATCAGAGTATCAGGATTCAAGCTATCTCAGAAAATACAGATATTGCAGAAAGGTTCTGGAGAAATCCAACGTATTTGCACACTTTTTATGGAGAATGGAACACAGACCAATATCTAGTAAAAGGACTTTAGGGACTTGGGGAGCTGCTACTAAACAAAAACCTGACTTTATTACTAAAGACACATAGATGGCATTGACTGCAGCAGTGCTATGAAGGAACTTCTCCCACTTGCATATAAAATCAATTTTCCTGGTACTACAGTTACAAACTGCTCTTCGTATTTCTTATGTTACAATGCTCTCTGCATTCTCCTTTGTCATTCCCACCATCGTTATGCATATCTTCTGTGATTCCTGTCAGTTGGCCTTCTGACTCAGCTTACTCCATTTTCACAACTGAGAGGTAAATGGATCTTCTTTTTCCTCGTTGTTTTGTTTCTCCTACTGACTCTGCTGCATAACTGGAAATACTATTTTAAAATGAATGTGTGCAAAAATACATTGCAAAGTTAGAAACGCTCTTCCAAGTAAAAGGGGGCATTCTCAGGGAAATATAATGGACCTCCAGTAAACTACTTGTTTTTTTTCAACTACTATGTTCTACCGTAGAAACAAACCATGTTACAAAAATGTTTTTGCTTATTTTAAAACTGCAGTGAGATCTTTGGATCCATTAGAGACTAAGTATGAATCTGTAAGCATTTAATAATGTAGTCACTCATAAGTAAGCTAACAGAAGATGTGACATAACAGTTTGTACTTTGAATCCATTATGATGGCTTAACATACAGTTTTAGTCATTTTCTTTAAGGAAATGTTACTTACCATGAACAATTATTATGTCTCAAATCTTAGGAGGCTCCAGTGCTTCCCTGTAGTTCAGGAAAGATGAAACTATGTTCTTATATAGCACATTCTCAAATCTGATGACAGAAAAGTTAGTAGAGTGGAAAGTATGGATAGCAACAGAGACAGTGATCTGGATCACTTATGAAGGTGAAGGTGTGTGTTATAGGTTATAAATCTGAGAGGTGAATTTTTCTTTCCCTGCTTCACTGTAAGAAAAAATGGAGTTGGAATAGGAAGGGGAAAGGGGAGGTATAGCCAGCTGAGCTGCATTCCTAGCTAATGGCCCACTCGAAGGTTGGAGTGAGGGGGGAAAGGAGTTTGAGATTTTGGGGGTAGCTGGCCGCTCTTAGGGAGGAGAGGTCGGACGGCTAAGTTCTCTTGCCGGGACGGAGACAGGGACTGTGTCCGGGCATTTCTGGAGGAAAAGCCTGGGAGCCAGTCTTTCTGGTTCTTTCGTCCTGGTGAGGCCTGACCACCAGCCTTGCACCGCCACTGCCTCGTGACTCCAGCCGGGACCTACTGGGTTTTTCATCAGAGAGGTCTGTGCTTGCTGGGAGAGAAGGGGAGAGTCTTGGAACACCGTCATCTCAGAACAACAGTGAGTCCCATTGAGGGTGGACTGCTTTTTTTCCTTCCGCCCTTCTCCCACTGGGGGGAAGGGTCTCCGTTTTCCTTTAGGCTTCTCCCATGATCCAAGACCACCCCTCAGACCCCCTCCCTGCGTGGTGACCACCAGAGCCCAACAGTGCCCCCCCTGCAGGCCATGATTAGGACTGTGCTCAAGGACAGAGAAGTATTCATTCAGACTTTTTTTTCTGGTTTTTGGTTTTTTTTTTTGAAGGGGACTTTTGGGTACAGGACTACTGTCTAGTTTTGTTTGTGTTCTGTTACTGTTTTTGCCAACATACATATATCTTTTAATAACGGGTTGTTATTTCTTCTGTTTTTTTCCACACTTCCTCGATTAAAGCCCCTTAATTTTGAATTTACAATTGCTGAGAGAGAGAAGTTTGGTCTATCTCATATCTCATCCTCTTTAGCAAACATTCCAGTCCCTTCAGACTGAGACAGTGTATTTGTAACATAATTTTATAGAAAATCATATATAAAATTATGCCCTGTAGTTGATTGAGAGTGCAAGGCATAAAATGAGAGTGTACAGAAACACAGTAGTGGTTAAAACATGTATCACTGTACTGATGTTTCACAAAGGATGTTATTGGAAAATGAGCAATGAGTTGTTGCTTGTTTTCTTGATGCTTGTTTTCTGAAATAAGTGCTGTAAACACAACTTACAAAGATTTTTAACAAGCTCAAAGAACTTATTGTATCTGACAGGTGAAGACACGACTTGATCGCAGCATGCAAGTAACTCAACAGAGATGATATTTTTGAAGGCCAAGTATTTATTTAATCTAGTAGAGAATGCCCTAACAAGTACAGAGCAAGATAAATATGCAACTAAAAGGTGTAAGATTTTTAATAGTAAATCATTAAGACAATGCTCAATCAAACCAGAGAATTAACCAGAGCAGTTCAGATCCTGATGCTGGCTCTAAAGCATCTCTGCTGGGACTAAAGCAGTTCTGTGTCAAGAACTCCACAGAAGCCTCAGTAAGGAGTATGATATGGGAGAAATAAACTTTTTTCTGCCATTTGACTATATTCAAATCCTTTGAGAGAAAGCTTCAGCTTATGCAGTTTCATGCTGGCTTAAATATCATCATCATCATGGCCAGTCTTCGTGAATGAAGATTTGGGAAAGGTCTCTACCCACATTTGTTACAAGCGCGCTGGTGATACAGGGCTTTGCAAATGCGGGTAAGGCCTTCGAGCCTGCGCAATGGATTTTTTAGGTGAGACACAGCGTGCGCTGAACTGAGCCCACCCTTTAATCCTGAGGTTCATCTGCCGGGGCCAAGCGAGCTTGGACGGTGGCAGCGAGGTCCTCAGGACGTAGGTTTGTTTAGAGTGACCTTCTCTTAGACGGACGACCTTACAGGGCTGAATGAACTCCATCTGCCCGGGTTTAGAGTTGTCCTTCTCTTCTGTGTGTTCTGGGACTCCCCTCTCAACTCCCATGATGGCACTGTCTGCACAGGCAAAGCTCCCATTCTCTCGCTCCTTTCCACCCGGGGCCGGACCGCATGTAAGGGGGGTACTTTTGAATTAGATGATCAATGGAGCATAGAGGCATGAGAAAGGAATCGTATTAGGATGTGAAACCAGCTAGAGTACGGTACAATGTAACTTCATGGCAAAAGCGAATTGTGAGGTCCATTGTGCTTTTTAGCAAGTCAGCCTGATATCCCCTATTATCAGAGCTGAGTTCTTCCTTGGTTTTGCTACATACTGCAAGATAGATACATCTACCCTTGAAACACAATGGTAGAGGTCATACATAGGGGTGAGAAAGATGATGATGGGAGGAAGATTATGTGGGCAGGGGTCGCTCGCCCCTTGCCCTACAAGTAGGGCATGCACAGACTGTTGCCATGAGGTAATGATTAGGCGGTGTTTGGCTGCCATTCAGGCATCACCTTATACTGCGTACTGGCCCTACGTAGTGTAATGTGGAACTGATAAAAATGGGTTGTCGGGACTGCTGAGTTGAGCGATACTCATCCTACCACTGCGACTGTGTTGCTCCGCGGGGATGCCCGCTAAGCATGGGTACCGACCAACTGCTGCAGATCCTGACAGCCCTGGCCTGTCTGTGTGGGTAAGCACAGTTTTTTGATAGGAAGCAACTGAGAGAACAAACTTTTTAAATACCCTTTTAGTGTTCCTTTAATTCCCCTTTTATAGTATTTTTCCTTTAACTTCCCTTTTTATTAATGAATATCGTGTTATCCATAATATTCTGTTCAGATCCTTTTTTGGTATCCCTTTTCACTAGTTAATACTGTATTAAATGCTGTTCGTAGTATTTGTTTTAATGCCACCCGATAAGGTAGTTATTTTGTATCCTTTCTTTTAGTTTTTAATTCCTCTTGCTAAGTTTATTATTATTATTATTATCATCATCGTCATCATCATCATCACTGTAATAAAAGATATTTTGTGTGTTTGAATATTTCTGGCACTTGTCTTTATTCCCGACATGTATCCAAACGAACTGTTACACCGCGCCACTGCGGGGCCACGTCGCCACAAAGCATGCGTTCTGGGGGCGGCCCGGGCCCACACCGCTGCGAAGCACACATTCCAGGGGCGGCCTGGTGCCGCGCCACCGTGAAGCACACGTTCCAGGGGCGGCCTGGGCCCACGCCGCCACAAAGCACACATTCCGGGGGCGGCCTGGGCCAGCTTAAATATAAGCATATAATGAATAAATCCACTCTAAATACATGCGAAAACATTAATTACTATGACTAAAACTCAATTATATATGCAAAGCAATAATGTCAAAAGGGAATCATAGATTGTGTTGGGTTGGAAGAGACCTTTAAAGGTCATCTAGTTCAACCTCTCTGCAATGAGCAGGGATCTATTCACTATCTCTTTGGAGACGCAACAAGCTACTCAAATGAATCTGTCTGTCCAAACATTAGTAGCTGTGGAGATATAAGCACAGAATTGACATGAAACATTCAAATTAGGTGATATTTTGAACTTTTTTCCCCTTTTGACATTTTGGGGGAACAAAGCCTACAGCTATGACATATTTCATGAACTGTGTGGATAAGGAATTACCACGGATATGACAGCCTGCTGATGGGGTGATAGGTTATCAGGTGGAGGATGACCCTTAGTGGCACAATGATCCAAGTGGAAGAAGGACTGATACTAACTTGTCATGTGTTCTGTTCTGCCTTTGCACAAGACCAACAGTCTTTGTAATCCCCCAGTTACTCTCAGTATCTCATTTACATATAAAATGGCTGTCCACCACACCACTTATGAAAGTTACAGAACATTTGACTACAGTCTCACCTCCACTACTCCGAAAAGTATAAATTGGTATTTGAAATCCTCTAGGGCAGAGAATGAGAATACAAGCACCTTGCAGACCAGACAATGGGCTTGCTCCTCTCTCCTCCCCAAAGCAGGGACACTTCTTCAGTAAGATTTGTGCCTCCGTGTTGGAGTATAGTCGGGAACACTTGTACACATACTGGGGAACAGTGCTGTACTTATATTGTGCAGGTCTAGTGAATGTATCACTGGCAATATGAAAGAATCTATAATTTGTTGCTCCAATAAACTGTGGTTTATTTGGTGAATCTGTGTTTGTGAAAGTTCCTATTGAACTCAACCAGACTTATAGTCCTGTAACGGTTAATTGCACTATCTGTGAATCTGCTCATGCAAATTCTTATTGAACTCCACCAGAGTTATGGCACTGAATTGATTTTAATCAGAAATGAGGACTGCCCACACCTTGCCCCTCTGATCTCTGAGGACAAGCTGGAAAGCAATGGAGTGTATTTTAAGCCAAAGTTAATGCAACATATATACATGTAGGAAGGGGTAACAACATTTTTGAAAAAAAATGTGGAAAGATTTTTTATCACTTCTGAAACAAAATTTTAGAAATTTTAATTGATAAGCATCACTATATAGATATGGATTGCTTTAAAACAGAAAAATAAAAATTTGTGTGTTTGCTCTGCTAATGGTATGAGAACTTTCAAAGAAAAAAGGTTTCTAAGAAAAGCAAGAAGAAAGCTGGGTTTGGTTCTATAACCCTGATGCTGCATATATAATACATTTAAATAAATATATACCAATAAATAAAGCTTTTATATTAATTCAACTGAAGATCCATTTCAAAGTCTTGTCACAGACATCCTGGCCAATTCCTATATAGACTTAGATCTTGACATAGAAAAATCCACAAAACCAACTAATGTAATAACAGGCTTATTAAAACACAAAATTTGGGCCAGTTAGCAGCCAATTAGTGTTAGCTTGGAGGACACTGAGAAAAATCAACAGAACCTTAAAGTACACCACTAGGTTTAGGAACATGCCTAAATCTACCCTTGATATGCAAATCATTCAGGTGGATGCCTAATTCCAATGAGGTGCATGGAATCTGATCACATGACTGTATACTTTGTTGCACATCATCTTTTTAACAACATCATTACAGGTAGCACTTTATTATTAAAGATCTCTCTTTTTATACTTATCAACAGCCAAAACAGCTGTTCTTTTTCTTCTGTTCAGCCACTTTCTCTCAGCTAACCTATAATCCTTCGATTTATGGATGCCAGGATTTAACATAGATACCACAATCTGAGAATTTTTCAATCCACAGTAAGTATTTTCCTCCTTGCTTCTCCTCCAAAAACCAACACATGAATTAACTGACCAACTTCACAGTGTGACTATAATCACAAAAGGATGCTAACTTGCTACCAAAAGGAGAAATGGGGGAAATCTGCTCAATACCATCATTGCATGTATTCCTTTTAATTGAATTTTTCTATTTGAATCAATTTCCTAGCCACACCCCTACAGACAAATGCCTAGAAGAAAAATAGTGATACCTTAGAATACTTTTTTTTAAATTCTAAACACATATACAGACATGTAAATCATCCCTGCCCTTCCCCATGAAATACAACTGCATCAGTGCCAGATACTTGCTGCCCGCTTAGAGACAACATGAGTCACAACCTGTGTTCCGTTTAACAGCCATACTCATATGCACAACTTCTACCTGCTAAGAGCTGAGAAGGATGCATAACTCAGCCTTCATTTTATTTTTTCTATTAGACTGTGGGATAAATCTTGTGTGTAAGTCTTTCAAATGTTGAGACAATGGAAGACTTTTTCTAGGGCTTGGCATAGTAACAAACCAAGCTTACAAAGTGTTTTTGGCCACCCTTGTAGACTCATTCATGAGAACAGATGTTGAATTAGTCCTCAGATTGTGTCATTGGTTATAGTTTACTGTCTTGTTTTTAAGACAATGCCTGCCTGGGAAGTGGGACCTCCAATTGAATAGAAAGCCCTCCCCCCGAATTATGCAAATTTGATATGAGACTTTTGAGCAAAAGTGTAGAAATGAATAACAGTTCACTAAAACCAGAGAACAAAACAGAAAACTACAACCAAACAATAACAAAGAAAAATGGCAGGTTCCCCCCACGGCATGGCAGGTGGCAGGAAAACCAGTGTGGGGCAGCAGGCAGAGAAAACATGCAGCAACTCTGGATGCCATGGTTCAGGCAGGTGCTGCAGTCTTGACCGGTGGAAACTGCTGCTCTGGAGCCGGCAGTGGGCAAGGTCTGTGAGAGTGGCAGGGCTCACCGACTCCGGATGCTGCAGCACTGGTGAGCAGGTGCTGCGGTCTTGATCAGCAGCAAACAGCTGCTGCTTCTGAACCAGCAGTGGGCAAGGGACAGCACAGGGTCTGTGCAGCAAAGGATGGCAGGCAGTGGGGTAGGGGGTTCTGGTGAGAGACAACACATCTCTGGTGGGTGTGGCTCCAGAGTGGTGCGGGATGTGCAAAGCAGGAGCGCAAAACAGGTCCTCCCGCAGCTGCTGGCGGCTTCCCAACAGCAGTCCAGGTCAGAAAGAGTGAATGTGGATCTGCCCACTTTTTATTCTTCCCACTTCTCGTGGGACCTTTGCCCCAGGGATCTCGTCTTCCCCCGTGTCTGCTCCTCTCCCTTTCCGTGGCTGGTTCCCTGCTGGTGGCACATGCTGCTATCGGTGAGCACCCCCAAAAAACCCATGGCACCATGGGGAAATTCAACAGGAGAACCTAAACTACAACATTTACATGATGTATAACATGGTCTCCAGCTATGAGCATGTTTGAAGACCCAAACAAGGTCAAAGCTACTTCTCATAGTGAGGTCAGTACTTGAAACTTCTAAATACTGGAAAAGCAGCATCAGCCAGACATAATGAAAGCAGATCATATCTCATGCCCAATGGGAGTGGGTTTAAAAGATCTTTCAGATCTTTGTTCTCTCTCACTGGTCAGTATCAATGACAAGGGTTCAATTACGGTGTGTTTGGGCAAACATTTTCAAAGGACAGGCATAAAGTAGAAGAATGCTTTCACATTCACAATACTTTCATCCTTCTACTGTTCATCACCAATCTGAAGTGGGAGCAGATGGAAACTGCATAAACTGTCTTAAAAAGGAAAACCACATGAGAGTAGAAAATACACCCAATAATTAAAACTAAGAGGATAGATACCATATATTGAATGTCAAGATCCTCAAGAAAGTTGAACCAATCGAACTTCTCAGTATTGTTAGAAGAAAAGTTCTGATCCCTCTTTCTTTAAGTGATGATTTGAATTTTTTTGTTGGTGGTCTTTTGTTGTTTGGGGTTCTTTTTCCTCTGTAGTTCAAGTAGTCTTAAGAGACAATGCAAAGGATGGGGATAGGATGCTAGGGTCAAAGATACTGTAAGTCCTAAGATGTGACACACAAAGCCTCAAGCTTGCCTGATGCCTTGGGAAACCATCATCAGAAAAGGGTCTTGAGTCTTGAGACCCAAATTCTGTAGTCTACAAGAATTTAGGGTTTTTTTCCAGAATTGTGTTTTCTGTACGCAGACCGATTCCTTACCAAGATGTAAGGGCTGTAACACTTTCTAAGTAGGCTATATTAATTTCTCTGTCCACGTTTCAATTCATGTAGATGATGTCTTAGTTAATCCTCTTCACAGAGTTCAAGCAGCAGACATAATGCATAGCAGAGATTTCATTACATCAGAAGTAGCTACAAGTAATGCCAAGGATTACCTGTGTTTAATGAAGTGGTGCAGAGCACACTTTATTAAGTGTCTGTCCTCACTGTGTTTGCTTCTTCTGTTGTTTGGGGGGGGGGGCATGTTGGTTGCTGTTGTTGTGGAATTGGGGTATTTTTTAAAACAAAGAAAAAAGGGAACATGAATTAAGGTCAAAAAAGGGTCAGGAAGAACTAAAGTGCTCTGCATACCTGTAATTTTAGTAACAACATTTGCTCATGTGATATACAGGAAGACAGGTTAGAACACAGAT
This sequence comes from Lepidothrix coronata, assembly GCF_001604755.1. Taxonomy (NCBI): domain Eukaryota; kingdom Metazoa; phylum Chordata; class Aves; order Passeriformes; family Pipridae; genus Lepidothrix; species Lepidothrix coronata. The sequence goes on from NW_016690198.1 coordinate 1,120,300, forward strand.
GCAGGAATCAGGAAAGTTGGAATTTTGATGATCCAATTCTATGGGGTCTATATGGCACCTGTCTTCAGTAAGGAGGCGCATAATGGTTTCTAACAACTGGTACAAGACCTAAAAACCTAGAGGTAAATAGTGGTTCTCCAGTTTCTCCTCTGACATGGATCAAGCTCTCCTCATAGAACCAACTCCTCATGGAATATCTCAAGTTGAAAGGGACCCACCCATAAGAACCATTATGTTCAACTCCCTCCCCCTCACGGTAGTACCTAAAAATAAATTATATGACTTAAAAGTGTCCCCCAGACTCCTTGATCATCTGTACTCAACAGCTAGGAAATTGCCTTAGAGAAGCATAACACCAGTTTTTGCTTCCTGAATGAGATGTAATATAGTAACTGTTCGTGTCAGAAATTCATTAAAGTCTCATAGGTTATGAGTTGCTTCTAGTCAGGGCAAACTGAACATGTCACACTAGTTCATTCTTTATGAATAAGACCACAAGATAGGCAAGCCTCAAAATCAATTCTGTACTGTGGCTGTGCACTTTTGGTTATTTTTGGGTTCCTAATGTTTGCACAGTGTTCTTTACATGAAAAATGCTACAAAATATTGGTTGAGTAGATAAAATACCTTTCCTAATGTATATTTCCTAGTTAAAATACCTTACCTAATAGACATATTTCCTGAAATATCTGCAATTTTAGTATGCAAGCAATAGCAAACCAAGACATAAAGTGTTTGAAACAAACCAGCATTTCTCACTATTAATTAAATTACCTCTCTTTTTTTTCAGTAACTTAATAGAGTACTCAGTATTGTGCGACAAAAGGAATTGTTTTGCTGTTTGACATGACTTGATTTTGATTTTAAAAAAATATGAAAATAGCTAACTAAGCAGATGGTCTTGGATACTGCTCTTAGAAAGTGATGGGCAAATTCTTTTTCCTTTGTAAAGTGAAAAAAATTACTTCCAGGTAATGTATATACATTAATGGTTTTCCTGAAGTGCAATGAAAGATAAAAACTGAAATATATCAAAATGTGCCTCAGTATGACATATAAAAACTAAAGGCAGATATTTATCAAATGTCATATTTAGAAATTCAGCAAATATTTTGTGGCACTATCATTTCCTTACTAATTGCAGAAACTACTCAGAAGAAGGCAGTTCAGAAAAACACAACATTATACACAAATGGTATTTCACACAGAACATTATACAGACAAGTACCCAGAGTTTCTTAACATGACTCAGCTGCTGTCCAGCAAAAAAAAAAACAAAACACTTTTAAATAAAGTCTTGAAAGATATAAATGAATAATATGACTTTGAAAATACAATCACTGTAGTAAGAAGGCAGAGGAATGTGTGCTATTGCTATAAGATTTATTAACAAACCTTTGACATGCAGGAAAATCTCTCACAAAGCAAGTATGGAAATTATTTCAGTATTGCTTCTTCTTACTTCAGTGAAAAAGCTGGCACAACTCCCAAATGGTGCTGGTTTCCATTTTGTGTTTTCTGGGCACTTCTGAGGTTGCTAATCTAGAAGCCAGAACTGAATGTCCCAGAGAACAGATCAAGAAGCCAACCTGGTCAGTCTGTCTCCCAACTATTTGCTAATCTTGTTAAACTATTTGCACTAATAATCTCTTTTCAGTAGATATGGATAAATCGACTTCTACAGGTTTTTGGTTACCTAAAGTAGGCTGTCATCTTCCAACAGGAAATTAATTTAGGTCAAAGTGTATATTACCTGACCTTATGCTACTGTTCTATGTTGTCCACAGAGAACAAGATGTTTCCACATTCAGATTTGCAAGGTAATGTTTTGACAGGTAGTTTGGTTCTTTCTAGCAGCACTTCTGCTGAAGTTAAGTCACAGATCATCTTCTTAACTTCATAAAACACCAGAAGCTTAATCTTCTCATGCAATAAAAAACACAAGTATGGAAGTGCATGCAACAACCAAACCACGTTATAAAATATGCAAAACACTTTCAAAAATGCCATGCCACCTCAAGAAAGAACAATGATTTTGTTTCCACTGCACAGATGGAAGGAAAAAGAGAACAATTCTCTGGAGAGCAGTAAAAAGAGAGTGAGGTTTTTCCTTAGCTGCCAAATAAACTTTTAGGAGGTTGTAAAGGAGGGTGATATGTATTCATTTACTGTGGTGTTAGCATATGGCAGGAGAAATTCTATCCTTAATTCTGTCTCCCTGTACCCAGGCTGGCACTCAGATCCACTGTGACCTCTCCTTCTCCCTTCACCACTTTCTACTTCATCTTATCAAGCTCCTGTCATTCCTTCCTTTGTTCCTCTGACTCTTTCAAAGTCCCACTTGCCTTAGCTAACCTCATTAGTGGCCAGGCCAGGGATGTAAAATCTTCTTCCCTGCTCTGCTGCTTGCATTTCCAGAACCACAAGACAAGGCAACTCCCCACAGATCTCATCAGTGAGACACAATGCATAAGGGAGACAACTCACTTGTCTAACTCATCACCTCCTTCTTCTTTCACAGCTATAGGATCTCAGGAAACTCACATTACCCACTGCTGATAAACCCTTATTCTGGCTGCCATCCAAGGTCAACTGTACTGTGTCAGAGTAGGAGTGTCTCTCCTTCCCTGTGAATACCAGTATAGCTCAGTTGAGAACTCACAAATATAATTGAAGAGCACTATGTAGCGTACTGGATGGATTTTCTGAAGTAAGCTGGGTTCACCAGACGTGTCATTGAAACGCAAAGCAATGCTTGCTACACAGTCCTCACTGAAAGTGAAAAGTAAGCTATTTTTCCTGGTTTTTCGTTTCAGCATCAGAGCTCAAGGTAGCCAGCCCTAGATGCGACTAATTCAGTACACATTCACTTGCGTGAATTGCTCTCAATTACGGCATAAATTATATTTCATCTGTCTATACCAGAAATCTTACAGTGGAAATAAACTGATAAATATGATGGCTGATAAATATTGGCTGATGAGTTAGGCTTCTCAGCAAATCTTCTATCTTCAACAGCTTTCTAAAAACCTTAGTAACATCACTCTACATCTAGAATTGTGCAACAATATTATAGAGCTGTCTAATTCAAGTAATTCACTAAGTAATTGGTAAATGTTCATTTCCACTGTGGCTCAGACACCTGTTTTATTGTGCACTGCTGGCACCGCTATTATGCTCTTCCACCTTGAATCCCCTAAAACACTTTGCATTCGTGGATCTGTTTATTCTTTTAGTCCAGTTTTGGAAATCAGGAATGCTTTTTGAAAAGCTCCCAGAGCTAAGTCATAACATAATGTTATAGGCTATAAATCCCAGGAGTGGAATTTTACTTCCCCTGCTCCGCTGTGGGAAGGATGGAGACGGGGGTCTGCACGGGTGCATTTGGAGAAAAGGCCTAGAGGCCTGTCTTTCTGTGTTCTCGCCCTGGTGAAGCAGGATCACTGATCTTGGCTGGCTTTGCACACTGCCTTGTGACTCCAGCCAGAGCCTACCATGTTTTCATCGGAGAGCTCTGTGCCCACTGAGGGAGAGAGAAGAGGAGCCTTGAGACACCGTCATCTGGGAATGACAGTGAGTTCTGTTGGGGGTGGACTGTTTTCCTTTCCCCCTTCTCCCTCTGGGGGAAGGGTCCCCATTCTCTTTTCGGCTTCTCCCGCGACCCGAGACCACCCCCAGACCCCTCCCGTGTGGTACCGCCAGAGCCCGACAGCGCCCCCTGCAGGCCAACACCGAGCACTGCAGGCTCTGCACCTCCAGTGACCCAACAGCGCCCCCTGCCGGCCGTGATTGGAACTGCGCTAAGGACAGAGAAGTGTTCAGACTTTTTTTTGTTGGTTTGAAGGGAACTTCTGGGTACAGGACTATTGTTTGGCTGGTTTTATGTTCTGTTACTGTTCTTGCCAATATACATATATCTTTTAATAAAGGGTTGTTATTTCTTCTTATTTTTCCACACTTCCTCGATTAAAGCCCCTTAATTTTTGAATTTACAGTTGCTGAGAGAGAGGAGTTTGGTCTGTCTCATAACTCATCCTCTTTAACAAACATTCCAGTCTCTTCAAACTGAGACACATAACCAGTTGGAGAAACAGCACAGTCAGGCACTGCAGTTTTTCTTAGGTTTACAGATTTCTATCAGAAGATTTTTAAGAAAATTTAATGTTTTCATTACGGTTACCTAATATATTTTTCTTATTTTTAAGATGACTACACAAAATTTGCTGTCTTCTAGTCCTTTATATTGCCTGCCTCTCACAGAAAAGTAGCAGACTATGAAGACCTACAAGGCAGTTTACAAAAGCCCTTGTTTTGGGTTCCAAACAGAAGACTCTGTAGTCATCTGCTTCTAGCTTTACTCTTTTGCCTACTCTCCCAAAGCACTGATTTGTAAGTGGAATAAATGTGACAAGAAAATAACAAAGGTTGAGAAAAGGAAAAAGATTTTGAGAAAGGAAAATAATTTTCAAAAGAAGAGGTACTGTCTTTGTAGGGATCAACAGCAAACACAGGCTTTAAAATGATTTAAGACAGAACAGCTGATCTCACTGTGGACCTGTCCTGGTTCCAGTCAGGACAGGCTTAATTTCTGCAGAAGCCAGGAGGGCACAGCCAGGAGCAGCTGAGTATTGCTTTTTTTTAGGGGGGGGGGGAAGATGGGGGTAGTTTCTGTGTGAATTGGTTTTTTTCTCGTACCCTCTGTCATTAGTATTTTTGATGTTACTGTACATTTTCTTATTTCATTGCTGTTTCCAGTAAACTGTTCTTATCTCAACCCGAGATCTTTGCCTTTTGTGCCTGCACTACTTCTCTCCAGCCCCATGAAGGGGGAGGGGGAAGCAGGAGGAGTGAGTGGCATATGATTTGGAGTGGGAACACTAAATTGGGGAATACCATTCCTAAACCACGACATACACGTGAAATAAAATGGAAGTTTCACTTCAACGAGGCCTTGAATTATACTTTTTCTTGGTGCGGGATATATTTAGCAATGACACTTAGAAGACAGCCTTTTCTTTGGCTTAGATATGTAATAGGTGGTGTTCCTCTATTCCAAGCAGCTTAGGAATGTGACAATCTTGTCTATTTTCTATCTGAGAAGCTGACAGACAAGTTCCTGTGTTCCACTTCTTGCTCTGGTTTACAACCTTAGTGACAGTCAGCTATTTCCCTACATTCTCAGGTAAGTTTCATTGCTACAAAAATATTCAGATGACCCTCAAGTATGCATAGTAGAGGCCCTGGCTAGCTTCTTCTCTGAGTATAACATATTTTTTAAAGTTATTTACTTTTTTGTTGCACAGTGATTTTGTGCTGTACTTTCTCAGAGGAGTACCATCTTGTCCCATTTATTTACTGCAGCAGAAGTTCCAGCTTTCCGCTTTTTATCTCTCACAGTGCTGCATCTTTCCCAGCTACAGAGAATAACATTTCCTCTTACTCTGACGAAGTAGCATCCAATGATAAGAAAAAAACCTGGCTCATACTCTTTAACTATCTTATTTATTCTTAGGTGCTTTAACAGAACAGTGCCTCTCCCTCCAGACTCACATCTCAAAATATCATACTCTCCTCCAGCCTATTCTCAGTCCCACAGAAATATCCTTTTACTTGTTCGGTTCCTGCCCATCACTAACTAGGCCATACAGAGTGTGAAGAACCTGGAAACTTCTCCAAATTACAGAATTATTTCAAAACTAGCAATTATTATCAATAGTAGAAGGGATGGTAACAGTACTGTAGAGGATTATCCTTCATCAGTGTTGAAAAAGATTTGCACCTGTTTGAACTGACTGCAAAGTCATAATCAGCAACTTTGTAATCTGAAGATAATTTGTTAAAAAATAAACAATAGTTAAATTAATTTATTGCTGTTACATTCTATGTTCAAAAACTATGCCATGGAGCCCATCATCACAGCAGAGCTAGACTGCAGCTGCAGAAAGGTGTGCTTATGTGCCTGTGTGATTCCAGTTTCAGCTGATCACTACAAAGCTCTTCTGAAGTGGGGAACAAAAAGAAATAATCAGCAAGGACAGTACTCTGAGTGAAGTCTGTTAAAGTTAGTTATATTAACCACAACTTTGCATATACTTCTAATTTTTTTTTATATATTTACTTCCTCTAGTTTTTAAAACCTATAGTTTTCGTATGCAGGCAAGATGAGAAAACTCATTTAACCAACTGGCAGGTACAGTGAAATTGATTAGCCACAAAGTCGTCTTAGTCGTTCGGAAGACGTTGTTATTTCAAGTTAAGTAAAACAGTTTCAGATACAGAACAGCTGACTTTGACCTTTTAAGTTATGCACACTGATTGTATATAGTTCATCCGGTTATTGACTACCAGGCTATTTTGTCAACATCAATGAAAGAGAAGAAATTCATTAGATTTAACATGATGATACAAAGGTAGCTGAGCTCTGGGGATGGCATACAGGACTTAGCTCTCTTCTGACTCAAAATTTGGAAAGGGATTTTAACTAGGGACTTTCTTTACTTCTTTGCTATCAGTTCACTCTGAGCAAGCTGGTTTTGAATAACAGCTGGATAGGTGAAGTTTCATATGTTACTAAATCTATAAAAATATTCTACTCTACTCTTAAGCAGAGATGCCACCAGATTCAGAGGTTATGCTAAAGAAATAGGTTTTTTTCCCAACTTTCCTTGCTTTGAGGGAGGGAACTCATAAGTAAATCACCTTATCCTTGTTATTAGAAAGCATTAGAAACTGTAATTTTTCCTTAAATAATGCCCTGGTCATGAAAAGTAAAAGTTTACTTTGGAGTTTGAAGGTACTTTCTGCTTCAGCTTCCACAAAACCAGAAGGCACTAAAAAACTATATTCTTAATCACTTTGCTCTTTCTAGGAATGCCTTCAGTGTAAATGGAGAAAAATAGAGTGATTAAAAAAACACCTTCTAATTTGTTCACATTACAGCTCTTGAGGGATTCTTTTAAACTTTGTGATGGCCCAAAAGACAAAGAAGACCTGAATCCCTCTTGTAACTTCTTGTCATGGATATCACAGAAACAAAAATGTATTATTTCTAGCCTAGACAATTAAAATAACAAAGGATGGTACTTGTGAAGAAAAAGCTTGGGGAGGAAAAAATCAGATACGGCTTGAAAAAGTCTTTGGAAAAAATCAGATACGGCTTGAAAAAGTCTTTGAATAAAAGGACTTGTGTCAACAAATCTGAACTACATTAACAGCCTTGTTAGAGATTGTCCCAGTTCAAGGGCCAAAGGTCTAAATCTTAACCCACAATGAAGTTACTTATTAATTCAGATGCAAATCTGTATATGATACTGCTCTTATTACTTTCTCAACAACACGTCTGCAGACAGCAACTAAAAACCTCTTTATGACATAGCAATGACTGAAACCACTAAATAACCTTGAACTCCCTTTTTTCCCTTCAACTTATAAAGGTAAGAAAGATTAACAAAAGTAGCTATAGTAAGAATCACAAACACAGTCACATGAGGGTATCTGGTAATGACCCAAGTCAGTCCTGAAATCAACCCATTCACATATTTTTAGCTATTCTCTCTGATGAAACAGCATAGTTGCTAATACCTTACTGATCTCTTTCAACAAAATGTCATCAAACCACTACCACTGAAGATATTGCAAATAAATGGGATTATTCAGTGCATGTAAATGCAATGCATCGGGAACTGCCCCTTCACAGAAGTTCTGAAAGTGAGGACTTTCTCCCACAGGGATTGAAATGAGAAATTATGAAAACTGTAAAAGACAAACAGTAAAGTCCATTTACTGCCTTAAAGTGTTTTCTGTGTTAGACTGGCAATTGTGGGGGAGCTGCTAACTATGTGGCTATACAATACAACTGATTTATAAATAGGAAACTGCTACCCTTCTGATCAAAATTAGAGGCAACTGCTAAATCATCTATTACCAGTTAAAAAACATTCCACTAATCTAGTTTCATCAAAAAGCTATGTTGGCACTAAAAGCTTTGTATATAAATCTAGGAGCACAAAGGAAAAATTACATAAGCTACCATACATGATATACAGTGGGCTTTTCCTTGACTACTATGATTCTCTTAAAGTTTGGCCTCACTCTTTCTAGTCTAACACAGAGCTGAAAGTCCATAGCAGTAACAGCAGACTAACTAAAGATAAGTTGTTGTTTTCTAGTTTCAATTTAAAACATTGATATAAATTTTTTTTAAATTTTTTAAAAATTGGAATCTGTCTGTCACCTTATGTACATATTTATAGGACAGGTAGATTGAATAAATGTACATATTAAAGGAGACAGACAAGTATACACATTTCAATAAAGTGGGAAAAAGACTTGCCATGATCCCTTGACCCAAAATAGTATTGCCTTCACAAACAGCTGAAAAGAACTACATTTTGGATAAAAGTTGTTTTCAAACTGTACAATGAATCTCTTAAAAACCCCCATAGTTATAACAACCTCATCCTGGAACTAAACAAGATGGAGAGGAAACAGATAGGAAACAGCAGCAACAGTCCATTTATTTCAACAATGCAATTGTTCATTATTAAAAAGAATGTAATTGTAACACTGAATGGTCAGCGTCTGTGTCTCTTTTTTCCTCTTTCAGGACACAATACATTTCTGTTGGAGACAGTGAGTTATGCATTGAATACAAGTGGGTTCTCACAAGCTGTGGCTAAGTTCCTTCCATTCTCATTGTTGAAAGCTTATCCTCTAATAAGTAATTCCCAAGACAACTAGCAATAGGAAGAATTAATGAACGAATGCATTAATAAATGTTTTCTATTGCAGGGCTCACTGGGAATTCTTTGTAATATTTGTAAGGAGTTCGTAAACATTCATTAGTCACATAAAAATCCCCAAATTTGCTTTTTCCAAACATACTCTTCTGTCCCCTTTTGAAATATCAAACCAGACAACTAAACATTAGAATGAAACAGAGCCAATGGCCCTGTATGTACTTACCATGTACCACATGCTTGGCCATTTGGGATCATTGAAATAAGTGGATTGGGTACCACCAGCTTTATAATCCCTCTTTATCCGTCTTTTAACCACCTGCTGTTGTATCCACTCCACCTGCCAACCAGGAAAACATATGGAAAGTGTTAGGGTTCCATGGAGATTATCAAGAAATGTGTGAAATCTTGGGATGTTTCCCATTATCATACCCCAAGACATATTTCATTTTAAAGAGTTCGTTTTGGCAGTGGAAATGTGCAGCTCACCTTGGCATACTGTTCACTAAGAAATATATCCAATTTAGTGAGTGTTAAAAATCTACCTGAACAACTGCTTAAATACCCAGCTAGAAGAACTCCATTGGCTATCATCTTTTAAATACTATGATTTTACTATTTTTTATTATCAGACTAGTGCTTCTTTTGAATTTATAAAGATGAATTCCTACACATAATATGACATATATTACAATGAGGAATTAATTGAATTTCTAAGAGAGTGAGTTTGGTTTTATTTTTAGATTTATTTTTCTGATCTGGAAAACAAAAACATTAAGAAATATACTCAAACATTCACTTGATCAATATCTAAATCACCATTCATGTGGAACGAAAAAAAACAAAACTGAATTTTATTTTTAGTAAAGTGACTCTTTGTCATGATTCTCTCAGAGAGGCACTTTGGCACTTTATTTTATACTAGCTCTCCCCTGGAAGAAACAGCTCGGTACTGAGCAACAGCTCAAATTAAAACAACCACAAAAAAAGAGCTTGAAACAGGGAAAGAAATAAAAGAGTTAAAAATCTAATTCTGAAAGTTATATGCTTGTTTGTCTGACACCTCTTCAAAGATTCAGGACACATCCAAAAAGGGTGACACCAAAAGTGACATCAACCTTAAGCAGAGAGAACTCTGTTGTTATTTATGCATTAGCTATTCTAAAGGGAAGCTAGTTTCTATAAATGTAAATAATATAAACCAAGCGCAGAGAAATCCCAGTTATATTTACACACATCTAGCAGCTCATATTTCTGCCTAATTGCCTCAAGGGAAATAACTTGAAAAATTCAATTCACCTCTCTTCAAGCAAGACAGTCATCTCCTCCTACCAGCCAACTCTGCACCTTTTATTTGTGCTGTTTATGAATATCTGTGTATGTAAAAAACCATACAAATATATAAAAGAAGTTTATATTTCTTTGTCACTGGTAAGAGATGGTATTAATATTTTCCCCCTTAGCAGGCTAATCTTTGTACTGTGCATTCACAACAGAGGTTCAAATCCTTAGATCTATCATATCACTCCAGCCTCTGCTTCTTGGTCCGATAAAAATACAGGAAGACATCCTCAAATTTGTTCAGAGAGGATTCCTAGGACAATCCTAATACAGGCTAGCAAGGCTTCCTGGTTTTCTTCATAAAGAAAAAATTAAATTTTCTCCTTCCCAAGAATTGACTTCAGGGTCAAGAGAATTCTTATAGAGGAGATACTACGCAGTCTACAAACACAGACTATCAGGTAGTGACCACAATAAAATCCAATTCTTTGTTAAATCTTCTAGGAACAATCCGAAGTCGCTTTATGCTTCTACGAGAATGGGGAAATTTGCAAGTGTGCCTTTCTCTCCAGCTTACTGTCCTCCTCTTTCAGTTCAGTCTGAAATCCATCTTGGTGGATGCCCTCATGAGAAGCCAAGAGCTGACTTCTCCCTTCAGATCTTACAGGATCCAGAGATGTCCTCAGCAGGAGGTGAGAACTAATTGGCCTTAGGCACCATCTGACAGTAACAAAGGCAAAGGCCAAACAAGGGAGAGTCAAAAGACTTTGGTAAGCACCAGGCCTTAGGGTTGCTTTAAAGGGGAATCAACAATCCTCTTAACTACCTTTCTCCTCTATGAAAAAGGCAGATTTATTACTGACTCACAATGAACCCCATTATCCTGTATTTTGCTGTTGTTATATGCCTTTTTTTTTTCCCAGACCCTCACAAGAAAAGATTATTTTTCTTCAAAGTTTCTTTTTTTCAGGTAGCCCATACCTCTCAACACATCACAATCCAAGAGAAAGGCATCCTATATAATGTTTTGTCTCTGACTGCCCTGCTGCCTGGACTGCCATAGATTATGGGCCTCTCTTCTGTTACTACTATTTAGCAGTCATTAACGAAAAAAAGCTTTAATGGATCTGAAAAAGCAACCATGGTTTTCAGGGCTTATACAGATCCACCTTCCAGGCCTCATTATGAGATTTGGGTCTTAATGGTAGAAACAAGTCAACTGAGTGAGGGGTCTCAGGCTTTTACACTGCAAGAATATTTACTGTTACCTTGACTCACACGTTGCTGAAGGGATTAATCAGATGAGTATGTTAGCCATAGAGAGAAAGTTGTTTAAGCCAACACATTTCTACACTTCACAGGCCAAGACCACACAGAGCACACCATGCCATGCATGGTAACTCACTCCTATCTTGAGTCTTCATGGAGAAATTAAAAATGCCTACCACCAATATACTGAGTCTCACAGTGTTGCAAAAGTGTCCACAAAGACATAAATAATGAGATAGACTCAGTAGAAGAGATTAAACCCTCTACCACTGCTACCTCTAATTTAGACGCATAAACATTAATGAAAGAAGGCATTCACCAACACTACTATTGAGTAGAGGAACCGTAAAGCAGAGACCCTAGGCATCTAATTTTGCATCAAGGACTCCTGTGCATCAAGGTTTCTATAAGAACTACAATTAACTGTAAGAACTTTTGGGAAAACACCTTTCTTTTGTTAGTGGAGCAAAAGAAGTGTAAAATATACCACAAGCCTGTGCAACACAAATGTTTAAGCAGAACTTCAGCAACTTAATACCATTTCTATATGGATAAATGAAAGGAGTTTTCCTGACTAGACAAACTGCAAAACTCTTTACTGTTTACTGTGAAAATATCTGGTCTCCATTGATTTACTGCCTATTCAGCTACAAATATCTGCTGATCATTAAAAAGACTGAAACATAACAGCAGCATAGTACTTGTGTAAACTGATACATGCATACATTGCTGCCTCAAATAAAAGCCCAATTAATTCCTTTTCTCCATTTCCTTCATTCCAGACAATATTATAGAGAACACTTATCAGTTATTTAGTCCAAGCAATCATAAAAACTGCAGCACTGCACACTTCCAGTTTATTGGAACATATAGAATTTAATTCATAAAGATTTTTGAATATATGTGCGTATTTATGTACATGCTTGAATTTGTACAAGAGTTTGTATCAACTGAGTTAACCTGCAAGTCCACAGTATAGTAAGTTGTTATATTTTAGTGAGGTATGGATAAATATAGATAAGGTGCACCTTATCTACCACCTTTGACTAAAAAAGTATCTGTTGCAGGGCATGCCCTTATTACATGCTAGATGTTGCCCATAATTCTTATTTCCCCAGCTCCTAGCAGAATTAGGGAAAACATATGAAACAGTAATTTTGCAGAAAGACTGTGCGGCTTGCATGATCAGACTCAAATACAGTAAAAGAAACATAACTTCTTGTCTTCCCACAGGACCTAATGACAATTTTATGTATGCACAGAATTGCTCTAAGTAAAATAGCTATTTAATTTCATACAAATACTGATGTGGGTAAATGGTATGTTTTCCTAAATATGCATAACAGAATGATGAAATGGAATGGAATGGAATGGAATGGAATGGAATGGAATGGAATGGAATGGAATGGAATGGAATGGAATGGAATAAACCTGATGCGAATATTTTAACTGGAAGGGACTTACAATGATCATCTAGTCCAACTGCCTGACCAACTCAGGGCTGAACAAAAGTTAAAGCATGGTACTGAGGGTATCATCCAAATGACAATAGTAGTGAATGGGCTTGGGGCATCAACCACCTTTCTAGGAAGCCTGATCCAGTGCTTACACCTTGGTAAAAAAATTCTTCCTAAACTCCAGTGTGAACCTCCCCTGATGCAGCTCTGAACCATTCCCACACGTTCCAACACTGGATATCAGGAGGAAGAGATTAGCACCTCCCTATTGTTGTCCCCTCCCCAGGAAGCTGTAGAGTGCAATGAAGTTGCTTCTCAGCCTCCTTTTCTTCAAACTAGACAAGCCTGGTGTGAAACATTCGGACTCACCTCTAACATTACAGATAACTACATCAGTGAAACGGGAAGTCAAACTGACCACTCTCAGTCAGTCACTGTGCACAGGTAAGGGGGAGACAGAGAAATCTAAAGAATCCCAACATGCCCGATCACAGTCCTATTTATAGCTTTATCTGGAAGACTTCTAGCAAACACCTTATGTTGAGATTTGCTGACTAATTGTTTCTATTTGAGGTTGTATTGATGCAACCTTCTACAGTATAATTTAAAACATCGCTAAAGGCAATTTACTCATCTGACATGTCATTGCATAAAATTTTGTTTACAAAAATATCACTGCTATTTAAATAGAATAGCTTACTCTAAATTGTACATTCACTGGGTTTTATTACTGAAAACAAGGTCAAGACTCGACAGTTATTTTAGTATTGTGACATATATTGCCTTTGAGTATTTTATGAGTATTCATCCACATGTTACTGTTGAATGCCTTGCCTATCTTGTTTCATTCTGGATGAAAACAGCTCATTTGTATTAAAATATTTTCTTTTGAAAGGTGTCCACACTTTCTAATCCAAAGGCTTTGAAATAATATGTCTGATTATTACACAGATTCCCATTTCTTGTCAAAAGGAGAGTCTATGCAATGAGGTACATTTTAACATTTCCATCAAGTCACACTTACTGAGGGGGGAACAGTGGACATTTTCCCATTGACTTCTGCTTCAAAAGTTCCATTTCCTGAATGTCTAGAAATCAAACCTGAGCCAGACTGAAGATCAAACTATTTTAAAAAAATCATCATTTCTAGTCTCCTCACTTCAGCACTCACAGGGTTGTTCTGTGCATCATGCAGCTCTTCTTCACAGACTTGCATAGAATAGTGCTATGGCAATAAAAGCTGCTCTGAGGTAATTCAAGCACTCTTCTTCTTTCCTTAAGTGCTAAAATTTGAAATGAAATGTTATCTCTGTGTGAATCAAAACTACTTTCTACCATTTTCAGCCTCACTGATTCAATAGAATTCTTGGGAAGGGAGCCCCATGCAGGTATGCTGCAGTAAGATCTTCCTCACCCAGTGTTATAAACTGTGGGGAAAAAAAGTTTGAAAAATGAAAAAAAAAAATCACATGCTGAAAAAAAAATCACCAATTTGTCAAAGCAGCATGATTTTTAACATACAAAGGCTAGACCCTGTTGTGAGAGAGTATTTTTTCAAGTATACTATGAGGGGATCTGCTTGAATAAATATTTCAAAATTATTAAAAATGTCTGAAGTCCAGTATGTGAAAATGCCATTACTATAAGTAGAAATTACAGGGAAGCTGAAGGTGTAATCCTTTCCATTTTGAGGAAAACATGCTTGGGTTAAGAAAAACTTCCTAATTCTGAAGTAGGTTATAAATTTCATACCAGAATCTCTGACTTTTATGCTGCGAAATTAAGCATGAAGGTGTGGGGATGCAGTCTGTGGAGAAGAGATTCTGAAGGTGCTACTCCCAAATGTACATGTAACTGTAAGCCTCATACTGCCATCATTCACCTTAGTCTGTTCTACGCCTCTAAGAAGAAATCAGAAATTCTTGTTATCCACAGATAACAAGAAAGCAGCTGTCAAAGCAACACTATAGAATAAAAAGAAAAAAGAGAGAGAAAACTCAGATACGGGCTGTGGAAAGTAACATCCAGCCAGCAGTGAATCTGAATGGAGCCAGGACAGATCAGCAAAAGGCGTAACAATCATCCATGTGGAAAGCTGGCACTAAACAGCATTGCAGCACTGTTAGTTTGTCTGCAGAGGAATTGTTTTGGCTGAGCATTCTCCCTCCTAGTGAAGTTGTTCTCATGCTGTATCTAGCACACTTCATTCTTGACTTGCCTAAAGGATCTCAACACTCACACACATGTGAGTTCTGAAAGACCCTCCTGGAAAAGGACAGGAGTGAGGATGGCACACTCAGGGACAGAACGTGAGACTGTGCTTGTCCCAGAGCAGGCCATAGGAGAAAAATTGTTCTAACAGTTCCTAATTTTTGGATTTCAGTAAAGCTTTCAATACTGTCTCTCACAATGTCCTTCTGGACAAAGTCTCCAGCCCACAGCTGGATAAACACATCACATAGTGGGTGAGCAATTGGCTCTCGGGTCGAGCACAGAGGGTAATAGTGAACGGGGTAACATGAGACTGGTGACCTGTCACTAGTGGGGTTCTGCAGGGCTCCCTCTCAGGCCCTGTGCTCTTCAACATCTTCATAAATGACCTGGATGCAGAACTGGAAGAGATGTTAAGCAGGTCTGCAGACAACACAGAAGTGGAAAGAGCTGTTGACTCCCTCAAAGGCAGGGAGGTTCTGCAGAGAGACCTCGACAAAATTAGTGGACTTGGCAATCACCAACCATATGAAGTTCAACAAGGGAAGTGCTGGATTCTACACCTGGGATGGGGCAAACCCAGAAACTCCAGTTCACACAGACTGGGGAATGAGATGTTGGAAAGCAGTGCCATGGAAAGGGACCTGGGGGTCCTGGTTGATGGCCAGTTGAATATGAGTGCCCTGGCAGCCAGGAGGGTCAACCATGTCCTGGGGGCAACAGGCACCTCATAGCCACTCAGTGGAGGGATTGTCCCGCTCTGCTCTGCACTAGTGAGGCCTCACCTTGAATATTGTGGCAGTTTTGCGCACCACAATATAAGAAAGATATGAAGCTATTAAAGAGTGTCCAAAGGAGGGCAATGAAGATGGCGAAGGGCCTTGAGAGGAAGCCATATGAGGAGTGACAGAGGTCACTTGGTGTGTTCGGCCTAGAGAAGAGGAGACTGAGGAGAACCAAAATCCTGATAGCTACGAAATGTGGAAGTTTAGAAGATACCACTTTTACCACCTTCAGATGAAAACTGGAGTTGTGTGGATGTTATGTTAAAGTCTACGCTTTATGGCATTGTGTTTTATACCTTNAGGGCCTTGAGAGGAAGCCATATGAGGAGTGACAGAGGTCACTTGGTGTGTTCGGCCTAGAGAAGAGGAGACTGAGGAGAACCAAAATCCTGATAAAGGAAATCTGTGGAACTCTAGAAGATACCACTTTTACCACCTTCAGATGAAAACTGGAGTTGTGTGGATGTTATGTTAAAGTCTACGCTTTATGGCATTGTGTTTTATACCTTTTAATGTACCCCTTTTATTCATTTATATAAAAATTTCCCCTTGTTCTGTACCCTTGCTCTCCCCCTTGTTTCTGATTGGCTCCCAGTTGCTGCAATGCGGCATTCCCTTATTTGGTCACTCCTTATATGGTTGTTTCTCCCCATTTATGGTTAAGACCTTCCCCTTTTTCCCTTGTATGTCCCTGTTTAGCATGCTCCTCCCAAGTTCCACCTACCCTTCTGGCAAGTTCCCTCAATACCCTATAAAAGCCTGTGTGCCCCTGTAATAAAGGATCACTTTGCCTCACTCTGTCTCTGTGGTCAGACCCCTTACTCTCTCGGGCTGTGACAGGAGACCTCATTGCAGTCTACAACTTTCTCATGAGAGGAAGAAGAGGGACAGGCACTGATCTCTTCTCTGTTGTGACCAGTGACAGGACTCGAGGGAATGGTCTGAAATTATGTCAGGAGTGGTTTAGGTTGGATCTTAGGAAAAGGTTCTTCACTCATAGGGTGGCTGGGGTACTAGAACAGGTTCCCCAGGGAAGTGGTCACAGCACCAAGCCTGATGGAGTTCAAGAAGTGTTTGGATGATGAACCTGGTGTGACTCTTGGGGATGGTCCTGTGCAGGGCTAAGAGATGGACTCAATGATCCTTGGGGATCCCTTCCAATCCCTTCTGTGATTCTGTAGTACCTTAGTGGGAAGGGATGCCATCCAGAGGGACCTTGACAGACTTGAGAGGTGGGCCCACATGAATCACATGAAAATCAACAAGACCAATTATAAGGTCCTACACTTGGATAAGGGTAATCCTGTAGCTGGATACAGGCTGGGTGATGAGACTGGGAGTAGCTCTGTGGAGAAGTACTTGGGTATACTGTTGGATGAAAAACTGAACATGACCCAGCAGTGTGCACTCGCATCCCAGAAGGCCAACTGTATGCTGAGCTGTGTCAAAAGAAGTATGGCCAGCAGGTCGAGGGAGATGATTCTCCATCTATACTATACATTCATAAGACCCCACCTGTAGTGCTGCATCCAGCTCTGGGGTCCCCAGGATAAAACAGACATATACCTGTTTGAGCATATCCAGAGGAGGGTCATGAAGATGACTGGGTGGCTAGAAAACCACTCCTATGAGGAAGTTCTGAGACAGTTCAGGTTGTTTAACCTACAGAAGGTCTCTGGGGAGACCTTACAGTAACCTTCCAGCTCTTGAAGGGGTTGAAGGGGACCTACAGGAAAGACAGGGAAGGACTCTTTATCAGGGAGTGTAGTGATAGAATGAGGGGAAATGGTCTTAAACAGAAAGAGAGTGGGTTTAGACTGGATATTAGGTGAAAGTTCTTTACTGTGAGGGTGGTGAGGCACTGGAACAGGTTGCTCAGAGAAGTTGTTGATACTCCATCCCTGCAAATGTTCAAGGTCATGTTGGACGGAGCTTTGAGCAGCCTGGTCTAGTGGGAGGTGTTTCCTGCCTGTGGCAGGAGGGTTGGAACAAGATGATCTTCAATGTCCCTTCCAACTCAAACCATTTTATGATTCTATGCTTCTAACAAAACCAGTAAGTACCTTCGCTGTCCCGTAATGAAGTTTTCTGTGATACCAGCTCTACTTAAGCATATAATTCAACAGCATTCTCTTTTTGCATTTCACCTTGTAATGAAAAAACAAAAAGTCAGTAGATTTAGGGTTGAAGGGCATAGGAGGACGTATCCTGGTTAGTGAACAACTGAGACCCAAGCCATTATTCAGGAATGCAGGAAAAGTGATGAAGACTGTTGACACACTTCTGGCTATCCACGTGCAATCACAAAATTAAGATCTCCAAAACTGTACTGCTCAGCTTAAGAAGAATTTTGTGCAGGTTATTTGATCATAATTAAAAACTAAGATATTTTCTTAATCTATCAGTATTCTTTGACTGATAATAGCAACAGCCAGTTTGCATCATAAAAACAGATGAAGACAATTGGGTAAAGCAGATGTTGACATAGGTCAAGAGCAGGGAAAATTAATTGCAGATACCATTTCACAAATGTAGGGTTCTAAAGTTGGATAAAAAGTCAGGGATTCCAGCAGTGCTATGTGATGCATTTTTGCTGATTGACAAAGTGCTTCTTCAGCAAGGATCAATGACAATCCACAATCAAAGCAGTTGTCATAATTATGCTACACATTCTGAAAAAAAGCAAGATAAAAAAAGAAACAGATGTTAATACAGGCTGAGCAGAAAACAGAAAAGCAGAAGAAGAAAGAAGGCAGCAGAGAATCCTTGAAATTACCACTTAAGCCCAAAGACACACATCTTGCACAACAGAAGGGCAAGCTACCACAGTGTCACCCATGGACAAAAGCTGAAATTCAATGCACATTTTTCCACGTTATAGCCACAAAAAAGCCAGTCAGTCCTGATATGACTTCAGTGGTTTCTATCTGATTTGTTACATAATTGCGATGAATTGTAGCAGTAGCAGTATAGTTCCACATCCATGAGGTAGGATAGTCTACAGCTGTGGATTTTAATATAATGGAAATACCCTTTGTCTTTCCACTGCAGTCTTCCTACCCATACAGCTCAGAGCTCTTCGCATAAATCCATACATATCAGCCTAAAACTGTGTGGCAATAAATTCTTCTTCATCCTTGAGGAGTAAAACTGCAGAGGAGTAAGTTGTGAAAAGGGAACAGCGTGGCCAGTGATGAAGATACAGAGGCTCTGTCCCAAGGCAGTTTATTAGCAGCCAGAGCTGCTGGGGAGGGCAAGCATCACACTAAAATTCTAGAGAAGCTCAGTGTATCTGTTGCAGGCCAGGATTCATGTCTGACTGGAAAAATAGGGAACAATGAAAGGCAAAAGGATCCACATTTTCTCTTCTTGGGGTAGTCTTGACAGGTTTTCTATTCACAGCTACAACTGAAGTAACTAATGAGTGAACATGGCCACCGCCTCTGCCCAACCTCCTCCCTTCTTGTGCGTTGTACCACATCAGACCACAGAGCAGCTCAAAATTACAGGATGAAAATCACAGCAGCTTTGTGGCAGAGCTGAGAACAAGTTTCAGGGAACTTGGGCTCCCAGCTGGTGGCTTCCAGTAGCACCAGGCGCAGCCGTCACAGGCAAAGCATGTCTCAAGCAGCTGAGGATTTTTCCCTTCCTCAGATCTGAAGTGCCCTAACCAGCTCAGATGTTCTAGTTCAGTTTCTAAAATTACTCAGCCTCGAAATACTGAGCAAAAGTCTCTACTGCATGAGCTTAAAAGCAACTCCTATGTTTATACAAGATAGTTTATAATTTTTAGCCACAGGTCATATAACTCACCTTGTAACAAGACCTACAAACTCACAATTCTGAACACAATTTAAAAAGAGATCTCTTATTCATAGGTCTGTTTGGTACAGTACCTAAAGTTCTGCTTACACCATTGAACACAATGTTAGTATCTAGTAATATCTAGTCCTGCAATACTATAATCTTGAATTTCAATATACCATGAGGATTACTGTTAATATCACTCTGAACGTAAACTGATATGTCACAACTCCATCTAACTTAGGCCTAAAATTGCATCTTCTTAATATACTGAAAGGCTGATTCAATGTCCACTAGGGGATAAAACTTTGAGCTCTCTAAACTTAAATAGCTTTGGAGTATAACATTTAGCAGCTGAAATATCTTGGGTCTCATGCTTATTTTACCATAGCAATTATATCTATTAAAAATTATATTTATTTATTATTAATTATATCTATTAAAAAATTTTAGAAATTTTGGATGGAATTTTTTCTTTCCTTGCACTAGTCCTATAGCTCTTGTCATAAATCATTTAAGTCCTTCAGATATCTGCATGTGCTAATTTATAATTAAGTGATATATAACATTGAACAGTGGTATACTGGAGTTAGCAAAGTAAATACATCTCCTCAGTAGTCTCTTGACTGATCAGTGTTCTATTGGATTTTACATTTTATGGAAGTATCAGTGGCATATTTTACATCACCTAATTTCACTAGTTCTCTGGCATTTCAGATACCTTTGTAGTACAACTTAACAGTTACTCTTACTTAGAATCATAGAATCATTAATGTTGGAAGAGACCCTTGAGACCATTAAGTCCAACCATCAATCTAGCACCACCACCATGCTCATCATTAAACCATCCTCAAATGCCATATCCACAGGTTTTTTCAACAGTTCCAGAGACGGTGACTCCACCACTTCCCTAGGCAGTTCTGTTCCAATGCTTTACAACCCTTTCTGGGAAACAAAATTTCTGAATATGTAATCTAAACCTCCCCAGACACAACTTGAGGCCATTTTCTCTCATTCTCTTACTTGTTACCAGAGAGAAAAGACTGATTCCCACCTTCCTACAACCTTCCTTCAGGCAGCTGTAGAGAAGAATAAGGTCTACCCTGAGCCTCTTTTTCTGCATCCCCAGCTCCCTCAGCAGCTCCTCATATGACCTGCTCTCTAGATCCTTCACCAGCCTTGTTGCTCATCTCTGGACTTGCTCCAGCACCTCAATGTCTTTCTTGAGGTGAGGGGCCTAGAACCGGACAACGAACTCAAGATGCAGCCTCCCCAGTGCCGAGTACAGGGGGACAATCACTGCTCTGGTCCTGCTGGCCACACTATTTCTGATACAAGCCAGTGATGTCACTGGCCTTTTTGGCCACCTGGGCACACTGATGACTTACGTTCAGTCACTGCCGACTAGCACTGCCAGGTCCTTTTTCGCCAGTCAGCTTTCCAGCCATTCCTTCTCCAGCCTATATGGGGTTGTTGTAAGCCAAGGGCAGGACCTGGCACTTTGCCTTATTCAATCTGATATCATTGGCCTCGACCTACTGATGCAGCCTGTCCAGATCCCTCTGCAGCACCCTCCTACCCTCCAGCAGATCAACACTCCTACCCAACTTGCTGTCATCTGCAAATTTGCTGAGGGTGCACTCAGTACTCATCCAGATTGTTAATGAAGATAATAAACAGGGCTGACCCCGATACTGAGCACTGGGGAACACCACACTTTCGTGACCAGTGTGTTTGTCTCTGAATCTTCGTTCGCAAAGCCTATCCATGATGACAGTTTGTCTCTGATCTATCACTTCAAATCAATAGACGATAATTGGCAGCATTGTCACCTCTGGAACAAGCTGGCTCTTTCTGTACTGAACTCCAGCCTTGCAGCTATCAGCAAAGTTATCTGCTATTAAAACATTGATTATTGTATCTCTTAAACATCATTATCAGCACCATTTAAAATAAACTGTGAAAGACGCATACAACCAGCCTAAGGAAACATTGCAGTCCAACTCCCAGTCAAATGAAAAAGGACTGAAGTTTCTTTTCCTACATTCAGTAGGCTGAATAAAGTCAAATATTTTTCCAACTGAAGCACTATTTTCACACCTTGCAAAATGCTGACACTGCTTCCAAGGAGGCCTTGTGTCTCAATTTCTGCAAATCAGACAACAAAAAGGTTGGAGTGATGCTTGACTAATGAACCTGCTAGTTACTGGTTTTATTTATTTTAAAGTCCCAGCTGAAACAAGGGCAACATTTCCATTTTGCAACTTTGGGATGGCCCCTGTGCACATTCTGACATTCGAAATGTGTCCAGTACAGTCATTCTATTACGGATTCATAATACACAACACTTGTAATATTATAAATTGAGAAAAAGAAAATAAAGATTTTTATATCCATGGCTATCATTTACGGGATAGATTTTTAAACTGCATATACTAAAGCTTTTCAGTTTCCAATCAGACCACTTATAGGGTTGCAGCGTGGTTTCTACAGACTTGACAAAATTTCTGCCACCTATGCTTCAATATGATTCAACAGGAATCTTTATCAGCTATTTCTACTTTGTCTTCTGTTGGGATAAAAGGACTTCAAAATGGCCTCACATAAATGTGATTCTTCATATGATTACTGTCTATGAGTATTCTGTGTCCTTATAAAACCATTTTTTTCCAAACCAAGACAAACTTCAAATGTGCAAACATGTATCTTCTAAAGTATACAAACTTAAGCTTTGTTGGATAGAATATGAGATGCTGTAGAAGTTGTCTGTTCTCACCAGGGAAGACATTTCAGGAGCTTCAAAAATTGCAATGGTTTCCTATTAGTACTATTATTGTATTTCTAAACATTCATGCAGTTCCTTTATCCCAATAGGAGGGATAATGGTGGAACTGGATAATGGTGAAATAACAAACATATATTAGCATCACACAACAGCTCTAATCACCTGACTGCATTTCCACTATTTGCCAGGACAGTGTGAAAGTCAAAAGAGATGGTAAGAAATCTCAGTCTCTCGCAATGGTGACTATACCAAATTACCCAAATGTCTCCTTCGGACTACCTCATTACAGTGCATTTGGGCTCATAAAATGACATGTAAATTTACCATACATCTACGCTGAGCAGGGCTGCAAATCTACTGCTAGCTTCCTGCATCAAACTCAAGGGATACAGCAAGGACTCAAGAAATAAACCCAAATATGACAAAAAGAAGAGAAAAACAGATCCACAAGGAAGTGGTATTAGGATGTGTTCCTAGCTGAGAAAAGGGAAGCCTTTTAGGTCACAGTGTCCAAACACATTTGCAGGTCATCAAACTGCTAAACAGGAGTATTCTTAAGACTCACAAATAGTTACAGCAATGTGAAATTGTTGAAAGTTGAAGCTAAATAACCTCACATAAAGCAAAACCAGAACATCCTAAAACCTTCTGGATACTTTGCATTGTTGGCAGAGTTTTAATCGAAACTGGAAAACTTCTAAAACCTATGCTCTGTACCAAATAGGAATTAATTCTGATGAGCCACTGACATCTAGTCAAAGATGATATGACTGTATGATCATAATGTTTCCTTTTGATTTTACAGACTGTGAGTGTATTGAGAACGGTATTTTGGAGAATAGTTTCTTAAGAACAGCCTGGAAAACAGAAAAACTTTTAGAATCTGGAAATTCTGGTTTTATTATACAATCACACAAAATTGTTATAACATCTGTGGATGATACAGGAGATTGAGTCTCAGTTTGGTAAACCCACTTAATAAGAAATTTTTAATTTGTATCCTTTACAAAAGTACAGATAAACCAATATTCTGGCCTTTATGTTTATTTAGAACTTCAGTGTCAATGCAAGTGACAGCATTTATTCCTCCTCAGAGTAAAAAAAAAAAAACCAACCAGGAAAAATAATGTCTAACAATAATGTAGGTTAAACACAGCTTATGTAAGCAACAGTCAACACACCAATGGATATGACTGCTTTAAGTGGATTATATGGATTTAGAATGAGTGTTTTATTCTACTAAAATGTTGCTAGTATTCATAAAATGCTTCGTAAAATGACAACAAGAGAAATACAATTCCACAGAATAAAATACATAGCACTTTTGCATTTGCCATTTGCAGAAGTTTTTATTCAAGTGTCAGCATTGTTAACGTTTTGCAGGTGGGGAGTCAGAAGCAGGAAGGAGCAAAGTTGTATGATGAAGGCTGCACACATTCAAGCAGCACAGCTGTGAACAGGATGTAGGTGCCTGGCACCTCCTCTGAGCCATTAAAACTGCTGGAGTGTAACAGATCAGCCAAGGATGATTAGTGGCTTTCCAGTGCCACTGGCTTTTAAAATGATTGAAAGAGAAAGGAGGTTTTTACACAAAAAAAGTTGGGTAATGGAGAGATTCTTTTTTTTGCTTTGTTTTGGGGAGGGATGTCTTTCCAGCTCTCTGTTCCTGCCTTATCTTATCTATGCAGTTCATGATTTCTTGCTGTCCACCATTTAGAATAGTTGGGTGAGACAACAACCACTGGAATTAAACATGATTGTCTTGCCTGTAGAAGCAGGCAGACAGATGCAGAAAAATCTTGAGCATTAAGTCAGGAACATACATTACTGTCAGAATGTTTTCCAAATGCAAAAGCATAAAAAAAAAAAAGGAACTTTAATCCTTTTTTTTTTAACATCCTACACTACAACCAATATCATCAGCATCAGAGGAAGCTGGATCTCCTCAGGAAATGATGTATAGAACCTTTCTGCTGCATTTGTAGACAGTCTGTTCAAAGATGTGCCTATCCAAAATATATTTTCTTTCAATCTTTCCCCGCTGATATTCTGACCTTTGCCCTTGCAGGATCAGCTGCTTCCAGAATGGTGCATCTTTCCACGGTTCAAAACTACGATCTCTTCAGCTGCTCCTCTTCTGACTCTTTCTAACATCCAGCAATGTTATAGCCCAGTAGCCAAACCACCAATTTGCAAACTGACTCCAACTACAGCTGAAGCACACTTAGCGTAACAGAACACCACTGCAGCTGTCAGGGCCGCTGTCTTCCGCTATTCTTAGAATACAGATTAAAAATTAAAGGACTAATTCTCCTTATTTTTTAAAAAAAAATTTAGTCATCCTATCATTTTTCCCCTATAAACCCACTTTGCTGCTAAAAAACATAGAAGTATGTACTGCTTTACTAGAACTGTAAAAAACCTGAAATATTAACACCTACTAGCACCTAAGGACTAAAGACTGTCAAGAGCTTTTCTTTACAACCCTCGGCTTTTACATATTTATAACTGCTATGATGAAATTGTAATCTTACGGGCTTAAATTTCCCACACATAAATCTACCTAAAGTGCTTTTGTCATTGTTAAGGCTGAGCAGCTCCTGAACTGTGAGAGGAATGTAACACCCTTTTCTTTTTAGGCTGCAAATGGCTTTTCCTTGAGTTTGGTTTTGTTGTTGTTTGTTTGGGTCTTTTTAAATATCATTTGCACTTGCAAAACAAAGCTGCACGAGTCTATGTGAGCTGCCTGCACATGCATTGTACGTCCCTTTGGTCTCACTTTAAGTGAGAATGAGCATTCCCAGCTTGCACAGGGAGAGCCAACCAGACAGATGTGCCATTAAGCAAGAAAGCATTCTGACAGAGAAGCGCAGAGAAAATCTTATCCCAGAAAGAAAAGACTTCAGAAAGGATTTAGATAACTCTAAACTGGAGCTAGAACTAGGTGATCTTTCAGGTCCCTTCCAACCCAAACCATTCTAACTCAAGGTACACAAGCTGAACGCAGTGATGCCTAATTAAGTTAGCCATTCAACATGCCACATGTACCTTTTGCACTCTCAGCCAAAGCAGATGCAATTTCTACTAGTCCCTGCTCAAAGCAGTTGCCAGCTGAAGACTCTCGCAGTGTGCTGCACCATACTGGAGCGCGTGCGGCCCAAATAATTTCTCCAAACTTTAACTCCATGGTTGCAATGCTGACGTGTCCTCTGACAAAGCAATATACGGACAGAGTTTTTTTCCTCCTTGTTCTCATTATTTCAATACATTAAACAAAAAGGAACCCAATGCCTAATTTTGAATATTGTCATCTCAGAAAGTTTTAGCCACTGCTCTGAGAGATGGCTGATTCCTTGCCTGCCACTTTAGAGTCAGCTGACATCTTCCTCATTGACCATGAAGTCTACAGACCATAACAGTAGCTCTACCACAATCCCTAAAGACTGCTGAGAGCAGGAATGGAATATTTAACAGCTGATCTGACACTGGGTTTCTGTGATGTTGCAAAAAAATCATAAAAAGGCTGAGGCACTGAAGGTTTTTTCCAAAAAAAAAAACCCTGATCAAAATCCTGATACAACTCCTTGCCATCCTGTGGTCTTTCAATTTCCTTGCTAATTGCTTTACCATCTTAAGAAAATAAAAATGTAAAAATAGCTAAAGACCATAATCCTGCAGAATAATGTTTGGGGTTTTTTTTTGGGGGGGGGATGGTCCTCATTTACTACACTAATTAGGAAGTGAACCAGCTAAAGCATCTCAAAAAATTTTCCAATTCTCTTCCAAAAGTTAACAATGACATTGTCATTGCCAAGGAGATCTGTAAAATGACTTGGCAAACGGAAACTGGAATCTAATTTAATATTTCTTTTTAAAGCACCTGCAATTAGATATATTGAGGGACAAAACCCCTTTGAGGCAGGTGCCAACAACTGGGATAGTCATGATTAAAGGGAAATCAAATACTAATATATTTCAAGAAAAACTTCCATATTTCCCAACAGTGAACATTTCTCCTTTCTAAAATTATATTACATTGAATTCCTACTGGTCATTTTGCTGTGTTTAGTAGAAAACATCAAAAGGTAATTCCACTAGGAAGCTTCAGTGATTATTTTTTGTTTCTTTAAGTTCTAACAGCAAAGTCAGTTATCACATTATATAGTAAAAGAATTAGACATTAACAAAGCTTTTATTCTTCAGAAATTAGCCTGTCTCATTAGTGTGACAATTAACCTCATTAAATATTTCTACCTATTGTAGATAAATGAAGAGAAATTACCGTTATGTGACAAAATTTGGTGGGTCACCTACCACCTCTGGGCAACCTGTTCCAGGGTTTCACCACCCTCATTGTAAAAAATTTCTTTTTTATAACTAATCAGAATCAACCCTCTTTTAGTTTAAAACCATTGCCTCTTGACCTATAGCTACAGGCCCAGCTAAAAAGTTTGTCCCAATTTTTCTTATTGATCCCCTATAAGTACTGAAAGTTGCAATAAAGTCTCCCTGGACTCTTCTCTTCTCCTGGACAAAGAACTCAACTCTCAGTCTTTCCTCACAGAAGAGGTACTCCAGTCCTCAGTCTTTGTGGTCCTTTTCTGGACTTGCTTCAACAAGGCTATGTCCTTCCTGCACTGAGGATTCTAGAGTTGGATGCTGCACTCCAGGTGGGTTCTGCACCAACCCAATACCTGAAATACTTGAGAAAGTAGGGTGAAACTTCTAATTGTTCTAAAGGATAGCAACCTAAAATTTGGTGTTCCTTTTCTGTACATGGAACAGTGTGTGGTGGATACGAAACCAGTTTAAGCCTGAAACTTAGGTGAACTGTAACTTAAAGATGAAAAGCCAATATCACGTAAATATATGCGGCCTTCCCTTTTTTCTGTGCTGGTCAAATCCAGTGCTTCTGTAAGAGGAAATAAGAGTTCTTCAGTCACCAAATTTTGTCACATAAAGGTAATTTCTCTTCATTTATCTACAATAGGTAGAAATATTTAATGAAGTTAATTGTCACACTAATAAGACAGGTTAATTTCTGAAGAATAAAAGCTTTGTTAATGTCTAATTATAGCAGGATCTACCACAGTTCTTTGTCAGTGAGCAGCAACTTCATATTTCAAAAAAGTCATGGAAAAAAAACCCCAAGTTGTAGGACTACCTGCTCATGTTTACATGAAATTAATAATTCAGAGGCAGGTGACATAGGCAGATGTTGCTACCCCCTCTCATTCATTGCAATTCAGTTCATGTTCTAACTCACCCAATAACAGGCTCCTTGGAAATAGCAAGTCTTATTTCTGATCTTTACTAAGTTAAAGATGGAAGAATTGCTCAAGTAAAGCTTTTTGAGGCAATTAAATAAAGGGTCCACAGTAGTAAATCATCATCATCATGGCTAGGCTTCGCAAACGAAGATTTGGGAAGGCTCTATCCACATTTATAACAAGCGCACTGGTGGCTAATGAGGCCAATACGAGATAGGCATGTCCGATTGCAAAAGGCACAGCAGAAAGACTCCTTAGGTGATATACTCTGCAAGACATGGTTCTTTCTGCATTGTCTTTTCTCCTTGAGAGTGATCCTGCGTGCATTCTCAAAGGCATCAGCACCGTTATAGATGGTGTGTCTCCAGACCTCCCGATTTAAGGCCAGAGTAGACCAGTTATGGTGATCAATATGACCAAGGCTGAGATGTCGTTTCAGGGAGCCTATTTGTATCTTTTCTTCGGGGCTCCTCTCATGTGGCAGCCAGTGGCAAGTTCACCATAAAGCAAGATCTTAGGGAGGTGGTGGTCCTTCATCCTGGAGACGTGTCCTGCCCAGCACAGATGTGTTCTCAGTAACATGGCCTCAATACTTGTGACTGCTGCTTGTTCTAGAACAGATGTATTGGTCACA
Source organism: Lepidothrix coronata (assembly GCF_001604755.1). Classification (NCBI taxonomy): domain Eukaryota; kingdom Metazoa; phylum Chordata; class Aves; order Passeriformes; family Pipridae; genus Lepidothrix; species Lepidothrix coronata. The sequence goes on from NW_016690198.1 coordinate 1,148,534, forward strand.
TAATCTGACCAGTGGATGTTTAGGATTGTACAGAGGCAGCGTTGATGGAAGCGTTCTAGGAGACGCAGGTGGTGGTGGTAGATGACCCGTGATTCAGATCCTTATAAAAGAGCAGACAGCACCATGGCTTTGTAAACACTGATCTTTGTGCTTTTCTTCACGTGTTTATTAAGCCAGACTCTTTTATGAAGCTTTCTGAAAGCACCATATGCCTTTGCTAACCTGTTGTCTATCTCCCCATCAATCTTACCATCCAAGGAGATGAGGCTACCTAGGTAATTGAACTGCTGGACTGATTTGAGCTCTGATTGGCCAATGGTGATATGGGGATGATGGAAGACTTCCTGAGGTGCATTATTTAATAACTAACTTAAACCTCCAGTCAAACTCTGAACATGAAAACAGCATGACAGTTCCTATTATTTTGCAACCAAGTAGCATTGTATTGACCCTTTGTCCCCTGTGTGCTTGTATATGTTAGGGCTACCCACACAGACATCAGTAACTCACCTGATCCCACTGTTTAACTGTTGAGTTATTTGGCTAATAAAATCTTCTTGTTCACTAAGCTTTAACAACTAAACACATAGCATTGCCAATATGAAACACAATCTTACAAATAACAACGTTCTCATCTGAATTTCTCTAAGCTTCAAGTCCACGGTGCTGGCTTTTAGAAGCCCTAGGTTACTCGTGGCTGCTTTAATTCTGCTCCTCTCCACCCTCTCAAGAACACAACTGTCCTACCAGTAATAAGGACAGGATTCTGCCATTACTTTCCTATGCCCTGAAGACAGCTCATATCATTTGGTGTAATCAAAGACATATTTGCCAACATTTTACAAGCTGCTATCAAGAGTTCTGTTCAGCTTGTTATCAGAAAGGTTAAGACTTCTTCCCTTTCCTTCCCCGTTCTAACATTTTTTTATCACCACGTCATACTGATCTGCTCTGTGTGTGGTGAGTTCAGGCTGGATAACATGTAAATGTCTGGAGTATTGTTTTCCCAGGTATTCTGATCCCAGAGAAGAGTTGACAAAGGTATGACACTTCTGCAAAATCATGCTCCAGCAGAGTATCTTCCTAAAATTAGGCAGCTTTACCTCTTATTTTAGTTGAAATCTTTCTGTTTCTCAAAGATGAATGAACCTGACCCATCAATAGTTCAAACCCCAAATAAACCTGAAATTAATTAAAATGAAAAAACTATGAGCTGCCATCTTAGTAGACATTGATAAAAAACAGTAATGCTGCAAAATTGATAAATGTGACACTTTACAGGAACACAAATTATTAATTCTACATTTCTGAGCATCACTATGGTGCATGTCTTTTTCAGATCTCCATTGAGATGTGAAACACTGGGGATCTCATAAGCAAAATGGAACAAACTTTAGTATATCTGTTTGAATATATTATCCCTCTTAAAGCTGCCTTTTATTACCTTAAGAATTGTCGTCTTCTAGGATTAATACTTATTCTGTGGGATATTTTTTACCATGTGAGTCACAAATTCATTATCCCAGCTTGTCACTAAAACTCATCTTATGTAACAGTTCTATATAAAAAGACAGCTTTCTCAGATATGCTCTCCATTTAAATTCCATGTACTATTGTCATGCCTAGGCACTTCAACTCACATTTCATCAGAATTGCAAACTCTTCACTAGAAGAGCTCCACCTGATTTTCCTCATGCTTTTTATTTATGTAAAGTCTGACTTTCAGACTGTGTTTTCAATCTTTGTTTGCAATATTTTTAACTTTGTGATTCTTTATTTCACCACAGCAGCAAACCCAGATGCACACCTCAGCTCCTTATTCCCACCCCTGGAAGTGCCGTAATACTCTGCTTTCAATACAGGGCCTACCAGCAATACACTCAACTAATTAATAGTTGAATTAGAGCTTCATGATACCTTTCAGCTATGGACTGATTCTTCCCACTTCCTTTTCGCTCCTGCTCCCATTGTTTCATGCATTGTAACATCACCAAAATAACTCTGCAGAGCAAACCCCATGGAGCTAAAAAAGGCTCAATTCATGGTATGGTGCTTTCATTGACCCCTGCCCAAGGCCAACTACAAACAGCACATGAGCTGGAGAGACCAGAAACCTCTGTAATAGATTTCATTCAGTTATTAGCTTTGATGCATAGTACTGATCTCTCCTTTGAATCCACAGACTTCTTTCACTTCTGTTTCCCTATCAACACATAAGAAACACCACATAACCATACACTGGCCTAGAAAAGATGATGTAGATAAAACAATGTTTCATATTTTCTATATTACAATCTGTGTTAAGGAAATTAAAACCTCACTTGGGCATTTCTTCCTAAAAAAACTTAATTCTTTACATTTTTAGATGAAAACGTAGCATTTCTAGGCAAGGATGTGGATGATAATGGAGATAATGGACAAAATTGTGTTATACTGCATATCCTTTATCTTTTCATCTAAATACAGATGGTATGCGCTTAATACAGGTTAATGCTAAGGAAATCGTCAAAATGTGTAATTCACATGTCTTAAGTTTATCACAGAATCATAAAGGATGGTAAATACCTCCAATACCATCAAGCCCAACCTTTGACCAATCACCACCTTGTCAACTAGACCACAGTACTAAGTGCCATGTCCAATTATTTTGTTCTGTTGGATCTATTCATAGCTTTTATAATAGTGAAGAGGCTTTTCCAGAAGAAAGATCTTCAAAGGAATTCATTAATTGAAATCCACGATAGCAAGATTTTCTATTACTTCTACATCTTTCATTGTGGATTCACACAATGAAATCAAACACTATCCGTGCAAATTGCTCAGAAATACCAGATTTCATAATGGTTCTTCCATTATATGCCAGCTATTTACATAATAAATTGCCATTCAATAAGAATTCCATCATTTAAAATTTTGTAAAGAAGCAAATTAGTGACCCAGGTCTGAAGCAAGCACAGAACAAGTTAAGTGCATGCTACAGAGAGATTTTAAGCATTAAGTAAACTACCATTAAATTATGTGGAAAATAAACAAACCTCAGTGTTTCTTTGTTCACAAATACACACGTTATCTAATCTGCTGCAAATATTAGCATTAGATACCATCGTGCTCATAAATACAGTAGTGATGGTCCTTTCAAATTCTCACAGCAATGCAATGCGCCTTATTTAATATTAAACCTTTTATTTTAAAAGGACCAGCTTATATAATACAATTAATTGCCAGTCTGCTTTAATAATCATTAAATTTTATACACGCTGAGGACAAAGTGGTCATCATGTTACAAATGCATGTCCACATATTGACATGTCTGCAGCCATACAAGAGTTCTCAAGCTCAGGTTCAGTGATCCAGTCACAAAGTGAAGCACAAACACTTTTTGCCAGATCTAGGTATTAGACTGTTGGTTTCTCTTTGGGTACAGAATCATTAACATGACCCTCACCAGAGCTTCTCAATATTAAAGTGATATGCAACAATGATTCAGAAATTCAGAAGTTCCATACCAGCATTAGCACATATTGGGGACAAGTCTAAATGGCGTAATATGGAAAGCACTGGAAAATAAATGATAATTCTGATTTTCTGCTGTGCCTTAGAGTCTCTTACTATTCTTGCCAAAGTAGTCTTGGCTTTGCCAGTGGTGCAGAAGTGGTATCTGGAAGCTGGGTTTAACACCAAAGTTTGTGGTGGTACATTCACATGAACTTGCGCACTTGTGTGTAAATCTCTCCCACTCTGTGTACACAGAAAGAGCACGGACTGACACAGACGGGAACACTTTCCCTTCCTTTCTCATTTTCACCTATTCTGTGTGCAGTGTTTGTTGTTTGAATGGTGGGCATCAGTACTGATGGGAACAGAGATTTAGGTCCTGATCATTTGCTAACTAATCCCCAATATACACTGCTCAGCAGAGCTACTGGTGCTCTTAAGGGTTAAGCAGTTCAGCCTTAACACAGAAGTGAACATAGCCTTGTGTGCACTTTCCTAGTCTTGTCCCATCCTCAAGAGGAACTTCAGCTCTAAATACAGCTTTCCAGACTGCAGAAATATTCCTATATGATGCTCAATTTGTAGAGTCTTTAAACTCTTTTACTGGTAACTTTTACTTCTCCTAAATTATTTGTCAAGTAAAACCTGACAAATCCTTCACAGACAACGGTCATCATCCAATAACTTTAAAAAAGCTTGACTCTGTTATGACCACACTACTGGCTCGGGGGGTTGTTGGCAAAACTGCATTGCATGAACAGCATAAAAAAAGCTAATCAGATCTTCACCAAACTTCCTTTCTGAAAGAAAACCAGAGGAAATCCAATTCTACAGTTAGTGATGAAGCTACTAATCATTGAAATTAAAGGATTAAAACCAAAGTGTGTCCTGAATAAAGATACAAGAGGATATCATACTTAAGTATAAATCAGTAAATTATGTTGACAGTTACCTATTATAGTGTATACTACAAAGAAATGACACTATTTTTCAAACAGATCTCAAAATTAAGAACAGCAGGAACTACCAAAAGGACCACAGAATAGAGTATTCTTCTTAATCCCTCATAAACCAAGTCTAGAAAAAAGACCAAAAAAAAGCAAGAGAAACTTCCCTCAAACATTGTACCATCCCACATTGCTCATTTTCATTTTGAAAGCTAGTTGTTTTACAGAAGGGGATCTGTAGACATAAATGTTATGCATGTGGTTTTGCAGAGAGGCACAGCACAGTGATTAGTGCATTAACAAAATTCCTGTACTCATCCAGGAATAATGTTGGACCTCACATTCCAAGAACAGCACATACTTAATAGCATGGTATTGTCTTCACTTTGTTTTAATGAGAAGCAGAACCTTAGAAAACAGATAGTGTGTCAATTCTTGTAATGCTGTATGCCATTGAAATGAATGTCCTCTGGGATAATATTTCATATAAAAAATGCAAAGGCTTTTTCCTCAGACACATGTGTGGAGTTTCTTACCTTTGGTTCCATTGAAATGAAGCTGTGGGTACCTCTACTTGAGAGAACTGACCTTTTAATTGTTTTACTATGGTAGAAGTGGTAGTAATCCTTCAGTGTTCCAATCTGTAAGAGCAGGGAAGAAAAGAGGATAAGGAGACTTAATTTATGAAAACTGGTTTTCTGTTTTTCATTTCTTAAAGTCTATAAATTATGCAATTTCCTGTGTGCTGAAATGTTACTTGAACCCACTGATCATCTTTCAAAAGAAAGACATACGATATGAAATAGATGGAGTATCCTTCAGGCAGTAGCTGCATAACCAAAGATTATAACTGAGCTGCTTAGTCTGGCTGTATCTGCCTTTTTAATGTTTAATTTATATGCAGTACTTTAAGTAATTCTATATCAATCTATATCCAAACTGTCCTCAAATGCCAAGTATTTCAATCATCAAATGGCTATAGGGTTATTAAAAAGCATTTCAGCTAGTTTGCTTAAGGAAATGTACTCTAAGATAGACTAGATTTGGTTATTTATATAATTAAATTATTAAAAGGATATTCGCAGCATCAGACTATCCGACAAGAATATCTTTCTCTTTCTACCAAATGCAGGCAAAAAAGAAGTAAAAGAAAGAAAGATGGAAATTATAACTTCATAGGATAATAACTCGCTTGAGGTACAAAATCAATTAATGCAAAATAGCAAATTTCACAATTTCACAATGGTACAATAAAAATGCTTTTTATTCATCCCTTCAGTACACAGTAGCAACATAAATATTAAACTAAGATGGCCTTCACAATTTGAAAAAGAAATTTGCCTTTCAGAGTCATCACTATCTAAACATTCATAATTTGAAACTTCAGCTTCACTCAAGTAAAAACAAATATTCAGTCTCACCATCTTTGGGAGAATGTCTTTCCAAATAATTTGGAATTTGACCTACTATCGCACTGCAAATCTTGTATGACATTTAATAATTTAGTTTCAAGTTCCTCAATCATGAGTAAAAAAAGGGAAAAACTGAGCTTACTGTCATTTCAAGTTGAAACTCAAAGTGACCTCAGGAAACAGGCTTGGTTTTGTAAACAGAGATTAATGGAATCACCAGAGAGGATGGAGCAACACTTGGAAACTTTAATCTTAAAAAATCCCATAGTATTCTGAATTTGCATCTATAAGAACACGCATGTAGGAAACTTGAAAGTTCAAGAGTAAAGACTCAAAGAGAACTGGAAATAACTTAGTGAAAAATTCCAAGAATATACTTTTAGAATATTAGAAAACAAAAATCTTGAGACAATATCAAGGTATACTATTAAGAAACATTGACAGAAAATCTCAACAATTTAAATCAATTTGCCTAATGGGGAAAACTGCAACAGGGCCTAAGATATTAACTCAAATATGTGCAGTTGGTCCATCAATATCTTCATTTCAGGAGGAGTGACTTACATTTAGTTGAAGTCAAATAAACAAAACATTCAGTTAAAAAAAGTCAGTTTATCATAAATTAAAAATGAATTGGCTTATCTAAGTCTAATTAAAATATATTAGCACTGGAATAATTTTCATGCTGCCTTCTCTTTGAAAGGTAATTCCAGCTGAAGTGGTACAACTCTGTAGCATGGATGAGCCCAGTTGTAGTGAACAGGGCTACATCTGGCTGGTGATCGGTCACCCCAGCTGTTCTTCAGGGCTCAATCCTAGGAGTAGTTCTGTTCAATATATTTATCAACAATATGGATATAGAATTTAAGTTTGCTGATTATACCAAACTGGGAGATACTGTTGACTCTCTTGAGGGACCAGAGGCCCTGCAGAGGGATCTGGAAAGATCAGAGCATTAGGCTATGATTAATGGAATGAAATTTAAAAAGTTGAGGTGCTGGATTCTGCATTGAGGATGAAGTAATGTCAGGTACAAATGTAAAATGGGAGAGGAGTGGCTGGAGAGCAAAGCTGAGAGAGGGATCTGGGGTGCTGGTTGACATTAAGCTCAATGTGACTCAGCCATGTACCCAGGCAGCTGCGAGGCCAAACTACATCCTGGGATGCGTCAAACAGAGCATAACCAGCCAGACAAAGGAGGTGGTTATCTCACTGTATTCAGCTTTGGTGGGCCTCATTTGGAGTACTGTGTGCAGTTCTGGGGCCCACAATTTAAGGATGTGAAGGTCCTTGAATGTGTCCAGAGGAAGGCAACAAAGCTGGTGAATGGCCTGGAAGGCATGGCTTGTTAAGTGGACCTAAACACACCGAATTCATCTGGTTTGGAGAACAGGAGGCTGAGGGGCAACTTCATTGTTCTCTACAGCTTCCTGAAGAGGGAACAAGGAGAGGGAGGTGCTGATCTCTTGCCCTGGCATCCAGGGATAGGATGTGTGGGAATGGTTCAGAGTGCCGTCACGGGAGGTTCACACTGGAGTTTAGGAACCGTTACTTTACCAGAAGGATTGTCAAACAGTGAAAGGCTTTCTGGGGAGGTCATCAATGCCCCATGACCATCAGTATCTAAGAGACATTTGGATGATACCCTTAATAAAGTGATGTAACTATTGGTCAACCCTCAAATCAGTCAACTAGATGACCACTGTAGATCCCTTCCAATTCTATTCTATCCTACCCTACCCTATTTGATTCTATTCTGTTCTAAGCCATTCATTTTCAGTACAGCAACTAAAGTTTTTTCTGATTTTAACAGCCTGTAGCACAGTTCTGTATTGCCAGGTTTCTGCCGCACCCTTTTTGAATTACCAGCATTTATATCAACCACTGAAGTCTGGTGCCAGGCTTAGCACTAGTGCAGGTGATAGCATGCTACCCTGAGACAGAGGGTTGTAATCAATTACTTCCTGGATGTTTCCTGGACTGATCAGTAGCTTCAAACAGGGTTGAAGTGCTAACTGCTGGGAAGTAATGCTATTCTTGCTTCTTAAGTCCTCAGAAACCCGTGAAGCACATATTCACCATAACAGGCTATTCTACAAAGGTTACTGAACTTTTATAGATCTTGCCGTCTTGAGAGTAAATTAGAAAGCCACTACTTTATCAGTGTGTGTCTACAGAAGCATACATACTAGTGAAAGGACTCAGCTCAGACAGGTAACTGTATTTTACCACTTCACAGAATTGCATAAACAGAAAGGTCATATTATAGGGAAAATAAGCATCCATCCTGTTTTGTGTTACAAAGGTCTCAGTATCACCCAGTCCTCACATTAGTTTGAGGGGTTTATTTTTCTAGTTATTTACCGAAGGCTAGCCCTAGCTGACCACTCCGAGGACACCCAAAACAGCAAATTTAGGAAATGACCTAATAGCACTTCTGGAGGTCCTACAGTTTAGCTTCTACTAGAAGAGACTGGAGGGATCTGTGTGTTCTACCTTCCAGCCCAAATAGGACAGCATGAGGCTTTGTCATCCTTGACAGCTGTACTCCCTCTGGGACCTTGAGCTGAGGAGATAGAACTAAGCCCTGGGAATTTCATGTGGTAATTGCAACGCCATGTCTTCCAAGCACCAGAGTTTTAGATAATAACAATTATTAATACTAGCAGTGGTTATTTAAAATTGTGAGATTTACAGCTTTAGCTCATAACTGTCAAGGAATTAAAAGGATCCCAATTTTTTTAAATGAAATCTAATTCATATTCACTGTGCCTCTCACAGCAAAGTTACACCAGCATTATTAAAAATTTTGTTGCCTTCTTTTCCCTTAGTGGGAATTTACTTAGACCTTCCAAATCCTTGGACCACTAGGGGAAGAGCTAAACCATGGAACTACACCACAATAAAACTTATCATTATGTATGTTCTTGTTAAATTGTTTTTTATACTTTTAACTCCCAGGTCCTAGGGGCACTCTCAGAGAAAAGCAATGCAAAGACAGAAACACCAGAATCCTGAGCTAACTACTCTAATATTACTAGAAACTGATGGCAATTTAACACTTCCATTCTTGGGAAATCTTTTTAACCCCCTTTTTAATTTGCAGGACAGATCCAGTCTTTAAAAAGAAACAGGGAAATATTGCCTGGCCAAAAGTAAGAAGGACAGCAGGGGCAGGTGAGAATTAATCTCTTTAGAAGTAATATTCATAACTGAACATTTTAAAGAGATCTATATATACGTTTTAGTTGCACTATACTGTATTTATTCAAGGATGAAATAATTTCTGGAAGTAACAATGCTACAATATCAAAGTGGCATCCCAGAAAACCAAAGCATCCACATATTCACATTAATTTTATATTTATCATGTCTTATTTTCTATTTAACGTTGAGAAAATGTTTGAATTTTAAAGATATACAAAACAAGAGCCAAACTTTCTGAGCTTATTCTTGAAAAACATTTCTCCCATATATTCTTTTATAGTCTAAGGTAATATTAAGATAACTTAGTACATAAGTGCTGAATTAACTCATCTACATCTGCATTGTGTCCTCATGAACTCTCTAGGGAAACACAAATGCTAAAGCTAACTATTAAAGATACTTCAAATGTATTTATGTGATCACCAAACTGACATATGTGACTAAGCTCTGAAAATACAGCTGAAACTTCTGTGCAGCTGAACATGAGTAGGAAAGTTGCTCCAGCTACTGTGAAGGAACCTAAGAGATGCTTCTTAGCTTTTTTTTTTTAAGAGACACATGTTCTAAACATCTAGCTGCAAAGTGCTCTTCTCCCAGTGGGCTGAATGGAAAACAATATGTTGCTGATTCAGTGAATTGGGTCCCTGTTTCTCCAGTCTTTAATGACTTTGGTTCTAAATGGATTTTGGAAAGGAAGACAGATCAGCTCCAAATTTGGTTCTGAACTCTGTAAAGCACTAGAAGAGCCAAAGAAGTGCAGAAACACCCTGTGCAGACCTGGAACATAAAACACTATAAATTGGTGGATCTATGTATTTCACATGGGGTTGAAGATATGACCCTTCCTGTCTTGCAAAAATTTCCAAACTGCTACAATTCCTGTCAGAAGAAAATATCAAAAACAGAGATATGAAGAAAGTTTATCAGGTTTACTATTATCATCTCATTTTAACAAAATCACTTCAACTCTATTTCAAACTTTTAAATTTCTTCAGATTGAAGCATTTTCATTTTTCTCTGAATTATCATTTCTGGTGTACTCTGCATAATGTGACAACATTTTTAACATTTTCATAGAATCACGGAACAGCCTGGATGACACCAAGCTGCGGCTGACACATTAGGGACCGGATGCCATCCAGAGGGACCAGAACAAGCTCGAAAATTGGGCCTATGGGAATCTCATAAGGTTTAACAAGACCAAATGCAAGGAGCACTTAAAATTTAAATAGGAAATCTCATGAAGTGAGCCCACAGCCTTTACTGATCCCTGTTGGCCCCTTGTTATCCATAAGTATAGAAAGGTTCACACTGATACTACAGAAAACTGCCACCCCTTTCCTTCTTGTGTCCCTCCAGACTTAAGCACTAAGACTCTTAAATCCAGGGTTCTCATCTCAGCATTTATGGGCAAGGAGACCCTGCAGAGGTTATTAGCTGTTCACTCACTCAAATTAAAGCATTCATATCTGTAAAGGGCACGTTCATTCAAGATGTGGAACCTAAACCTGATTTGTATTGTAAGAAGCAAAACTGTGTATTGGAGTTTTTGTGGGAGCTAGGGTGGGTTTTTTTCACAGTGACAACACTTTCCCAACCTTGCTTTCTTGTCCAAAACCCTACTGTTGGGTCACCACCAACAGATCAGCACACTGAGGCTGAAAGAGCAACCACCATAAGGACAACCACAGAGCTGCTCCCCCATCTGAGCTGCAGACTGAGATGGGGGTTCTTTCTCTCCCAAATAAAACCTCAGACTGAAAGCTTTTTTATGGTTTTGTTGTTTGGGTTTTTTTTCATAATAATGGGGAATTTCACCTACTGTGAGTCATTCACAAGAAGTAATAGGAAGGTTTTCCCACAGATGTTCACCTCATTGAAGTGAAAGATTGAACCTCTTTCAGTTTTAGACAATTTGTGGCTCTCACAAAAATTGATTTAGGGGAGATAAGCACAGGCCCTTCAGACTTTTTTCAGCCTGAAATCTAAAATTCCAACTTCTAAGACAAGGCCTCTATCCAAATATTTGGGCTGTCTGCTACCCACCTGTTGGGCTGATATCCTACACTACGCTGTGCCTGGATTACTACAGGCATTTAAAAAAAAAAAAAAAAAAGATAACATTTAAAAAAAAGCTGAAACCACCTACTGAACACTACGGTCATCTTGAACTGCAGTGGTAAAGATAATACTGCTCTGATTAATAGTCTAAAAGACAAAATAATGATGTTTAGACTCTGTATTAGAGAGTGTCTGAATCTGTACGCTAGACGAATATCTACCAGATGGGATACAGTGTCCAAAGTTATTTAAGTAGAACAATTCAAACCAACAGCAGAAAGAAGATGCCGTGGGCGTGAACACACATTGTCACTGCAGACACAACCCAGACTACATTATAAGCTTGAATTCCAGCTACGCTTAAATGCCCAAGTAACCCAGTTTTCACCACTATTTTAAGCTGAATTAACTAACAAAAATTCAACAGCTCAAACTGTGAAGACATCTCTGTATGTGCTCGAGGTAGGAAAAGCCTAACTTGCCAGTTCATATCTTTGTTTCTCCCACATTCTTTTCGCTTCAGGTTTGTTTTAAAGGGAACTGATGTTGCTGATCCTGAATAGTGACACTGAACAAGCTGGGCTTGGTCTTAAAAACACGTCTCCTTCTTGAAGCATTTTTTGAGTTTCCTGGACAGAAAAAACCCTATACTGTAATCAAGAGTTCTTGCTCAGTTTATTAAACCTTTGGTCTGGAGGACAGGATAGTTCAGCTGGAAAAATGAGGTTCCCTTTTGAACCACCCAAACACTGAAAAACAAACAAAACTCCAAAATAGGCAAATAAATTTAAAAAATACACAGCTATTACAGCAGAAACATCAAAATTTTCACAGAAACAAATCAGTTTGCATCTCTTCAACATTGTAGAAACATGATAACAGTTTATCACTTAACCACTGACATTTCCTCTCCTGTTTAAATAGGAAGAAAAGCATATCACCTCACTGAATTAAAATACACCACTCCAGATTTTTGTATTTTTCATTTCTGTTTCAGCTATTTGCATGGAGAAATTTTGTCTGGGCATTTATTTTGAGCTACAAAAGTACAGTTTGGCTTTTTAAACAGCTAATGTCAAAAATTAATAACAGCCATTAAAATAAAGTAGCTCTGCATTATGTTCTTTCAGATAATGTCACTGCTGTTGCTTACATGCTGCTGTATTTTGCTTTTAAACTAAAGTAGCACAATAACTCTTTCAATTGAAAAAGAAACTTCAGCCTTTAAATTTTAATGTGCCTTTGTCAGTATATTCTGAGATCGATTATAATGCTTGATATCATTCTAATTCAATATAAAAGTTTTTTTCACAGTCACTTTGACAATTTTAATATGAATTTGAATTTTTATCTATATGTTAGGAAGCTTTAAAATTCTCAGAAAATACTACTGTAGCTAAACTAAGTAAAAACACAGCTTAAAAAGAACATCAAAAAAAATTTCAATTTGCAGTGGAAACACTTAACATGAGTTGTTATATTTCATTTTGGATTACCTCTAAAAAATAGTTTTTCTCACAGTTTTTCTTTTCAAGGCTTTCTACTGCATTCCAGAGTATAATCTAAACATATTTATAGTCTCAATTCTAAACTATAATTAAAATTAAAATCTAAATTTAAATTTAGAATTCTGAATTCCTAGTTAGATTTATTCTAAAATGTTTTTCAACATCAAAATTCTACTTCTCTAAATAGATAAATGTTTTATTAAAAATATATTATAAAATATATTTAGCAATATAAAACCAGTTAAGTTTCCCCTGAAACTCCTAATTGACCTATAACTTTCAAAAAGTTGAGGTAAATTGGGAAAAGCTTCCTACATCCTACCTTCTGCATAAAGGTTACTTTGTAGAGATGTATTTTATAACAAATATTGTCAAATGAAATTCTGCTTTTTGACATTACAGTACCTCTAGTGCTCTGTCAGTAAACTTATTTAACATGTGGAATTACTTGGAGAAATAAAGCAAAAAAAACCTAACAACGAAATAGCAAATAGCAACATAAAATGTTTTACATCATTTAAAAAAAACACCAAAAGTTTTGTCAAGTTCAACTAAGCCACAACTAAGTTTTAGTACAAACCAGGAGGTAAGATTAATTTAGATATTAAAATATATACATTTGAACTGTATTATAGCTTTATTCTAACACACACTAAATTACACTGATTTATTAATAAATTTAATAAACTTTAATAAATTTCCTGCTATATAGGATGAACAATCCTTCCAAAGAGGATTGTGGAACCTTTTTTATATTATATATTTGTATAAATCCTGTTGTTGTTGAAATTACTTTCTGCCTTATTGAGTTCTAAAAGGTGGGAGAGGTTAACTGATTTTCTTCAAATAAAAAAGACATTTTGATCATATTTCAGTAAAAACAATGCTACTTCAAAAAGTGCAGGGAAAAAAAGAATACTGAAGCCAAATCACAAAAACATAAATAAATGTTTTTTACATAAATAAAGCCAAGGAAAAGCTGTCTGAATGAAGTTCAGGTGAAAATGATGTTTTGAGTTCCACATAGACAAGCAGTGAAGAGAAGTGTTCCTTACACCTCACAGGTAACAGCAGACTACAGTAAATACATATTCCTTCCAAAAATTATGATGGAAGCAGGGCCTGAGCTCGGCCCCTACCCTTCCCCGCTGCAGCTCCAAGAAGAACATGCATCAGTCTTTATGGGAGGACAAAGAGCTGGCAGCCCTCCTTGAACCTGAGGTGTGCTGCGCATTAGCACCCTCTGAACATCTGCTATGTGGTACCCCTTCCCTGGAGATGAGGCCATACAAATATGCCCTCAGTGATGCTAAGAATGAATAAAATGTGAGAAGTTGAAGATATGTGTTGATTGTTCATCTCACTATAGTACTTGAAACTTTCTTTCAAGGTCCATAAGGGTTTCATCCACCTTTTCTCTATGACTGATAAACACGTTATGATTATTAAAACAATATTTTAAAAAGTAGCTAAAAATTAATGAACATAAGCTCCTTAATTATTGCGCAGGGAGTGGTAGGGGGCAGGGTTTTATGAATTGCAGGTTTCGTTTTCCAAGAGATATATGAACCTAAAACATTTGGAGGGAAATGGTGAAGGAACCCATTGCTACATCTGTCACATGAAATGTTACCACTCAAGTACAATGATAGGCATTAATAACTGCAACCCCAGTCTCACTGCGAGCTTTGCCTAATGTGGCATTGCAGCAATTGGCAAGTTCATGTCCCTGTCAAATAAAGTAATGCAAGGTTGCTCAGCAACCTCTGATCGTGGGTTTGCAGTTCCAGGGCAACATTACATTTTTTGTGAAAATTCTCAAAAGGAAATCAATTACTGCCTTCATTCCCATTAATCTTTTCTATACTTTCTTTTCAATACAGAGAACAGCATAATGCAAACTGGTAGTTCAAGCCTGATGAGTCATCACCTCATTTCTGCAAGGAAAAAGGAGTGCAACAAAGTGTATATTTATATTATGTTGAACAAACAAAATTAACCTCTGCTGTATTTCGACTGACTTCAATGCAGTAATCAAGCATTTGCAAGTTCAAGCTATAAAAAACATATTCTTTTATCTGCAAAGGAGCTGTTAGACAATATCATAGAATCACAGAATATGTTGAATTGGAAGGGATCCACAAGGATCATTGAGTCCAGCTCTTAGCTCTGCACAGGACAATCCCCAAGCATCGCACCATGTGCTTGAGAGCATTATCCAAATGCTTCTTGAACTCTGTCAGGCTTGGTACTGTGACCACTTCTCTGGGGAGCCAGTTCCAGTATAGTAATATTTTTTTCAGTACACAGCCTCCACAAATGAAGCCATCGAAAAGGAAACAAATACATTTAACATTTTGAGGAGGCCAAACAAATTGCCACTGCTTTCTGAAATCCTTTTTCCTGTTCCTAACTCACTACTCTGTAATTTAAAACATCTAAATGACATATTGCATCATCCGAAATGAGCTTTGTCACTATTTTATTGACTTCCAATCCTATTTCATATTGTATCTCTGAAACACATAAACTGATGAGACAATGAGGGTGGATATTCATGTAGTATCATGAATGTTTATTTAAGTAGCAAACAGAACTGCCATATTCTGTACATAATCAACCACTCCAGAGTCTAAGGATTATTGTTTCTTTGTAATGTTTCTTCACCTGTACTCTCTGATATGTAATTATAATAAAGCATAAGAATGAGAGTTGACAAATTTCTGACAAAACTATTTCATTCATGCAAACAGTATAAATGGTAATTAAAAAATAGGTTTTATTTTTTAACAAAGTTAGAAATACTTTTAAATCTCTATCCAGTTATTTAAACATCAGTATAAAACTAGTAAGCACATTAATAGCAAGAGAATTTGTAACATTCAAAATTACTAATGTGGTGACCTAAACTGGTCACACTGTTTCCAGTGAATATGTATATTGCCAGCAATAAACCTTTTCATGCTGTACTTGGTCTTACAAATCCGAACTCAGCTCTTATTGGTCATAGTAAATACAAGGTTTTCTTTAACTCTTTCTCATGAGACTTGATTTAAGCAATTTCCTCTTCTATCACCAATATAATTTACCAAAGTAATGAAGAAGTGACTCATGGGAATATCTGAGTTATATTCATCTGTGGGGCGTATGTAGGCACTAATTCCAACACGATGAACCTAGATTATACTCCTTCAACTTTGAACTCTAGCAAAGTCTGATATCTTCCACTCTGGACAACATGCTGAACCAAATATAGAGAAGCATGCAACTTGTGCACACGTTACTGACACATTCACCTATCTTATTTGGTTAACGCTAGAGTTGTACAAAAGTTTATACTTTTTTGTGTAAAAGTAAGGTTTGCCAGCATCCTTTATTTATATAAGCGGTCTCCACAACCACATGTAATCCCATTGACTTCGATAAGACAACTGCAGCAACAGCAGTTCACGTAACAGTTTAATACGAAAACAAAAAATTTCTCTTTCACAGGATCTAAAGATACACTAAAAAAAAAAGCAAGTAAGCAAACTAGACCAAAAAAAAAATCCCTAAAATTATTGCATTATGCAGCATTCAACCCTAGTAAGAAATAAAGCATCTAGATCATCCTAACTAACAATTAGTGAGTATTTCAAAAGTATTACAGCACACTGAGGGACTGTTAATTCTAGCATAGTCTCATAATCCACTTCAAGTAGCTATTTGCAATCACAACAATAAAAACAAAACAAAAAAGTGTCATTAATTCAGACATACACAGGTGTCTCCTGCTGTACCATTTTTTATAGTGCTGGAAGATTCAATTCAGCTTTCACTGGATTCATTGGAATCTTTCACTGTATTTAATGGGAGCTGCAATGGCAATTTAAGGAAGAAACAACAATTTTTTTTTAAACCCAGACCTCCATGAGGCCTACATTTTAGATTAAGTGTAGTTAATCTAATTAAGCAGTAGCTTAAGTTTCTAAATTACTTCACACTGCAGAGAAAAGCCAATGAGAGCTGATATTCGATTCATAAACTAATGAAAAACAGGTTACAGCTTTCAGACACTATCCATTTCACACATTTAAAGAACATTCCTTGGTGGCCTTCTTGTTTGAACAGCAGAATCTTACAACCCAAGGGCTGAGTGAATGCTTAGCTGTCTAACTCGAAGAATTTTTTTTCTTGGAGAAAGGATCAAAGCTTCTACTGTATATTTGTTTAATACATTGATACTACATATAAAATACCAAAATACTGAAATAGGGAAAAGATGGTCATTAAAAACGATAGCAGTGAATTGGTTAAAACCATGTATTCTTTATAAATGGATTTATATTTCCATTTTGAAACATTCATTTTCAGAGTCCTACAAGATAAGAAACATCAGAAGAACAATACAGATGCCAGTCACTGCCAGAACTATTTACTGTGCAGTTATATGTGTCAGATTAGTATTTATATTTGCCAGGTAAGAAATGGAAATTGCTCAAACTTCACAAGATTGGAATGGTATTTATCTACAAGAAAGCTTTCAAAAGAGCAGTCTGTTGCAACAGGAGAACCATTTATTGATGCCAACACAGTCCATAGCCCTTTTAGGTCACAGAATGGTTAACTCTTATAGCAAGCAATGCTTTGCAACTCTGTTTAAATCCAGTTATCAGTTTTCCCAGGTGAGGGTTTTGTGATCTGTCAGTTGGCCATGCTCATCATACACTGGGATTCATCGGAAGGAATCTGTTGTTCACTGACAATGGAAATTTAAACTACTCTGTGCTGAAGCAAACATATTGCTTTGTCAGACAGGTAGAAAGAAATAATGACAGTAATGTAGTGATGGGCACATGTCAAGACTGTCAAAGAAATCCTAGATATTGCCATACATTTTTTCTCTGGAATGAACTTTTACTTCAACTAGGTATGAATAAAATCCTAATTATGTTGTGCTTTCAATTCATGAAAAGCAAATTACTCCCTTTACAAAGGAGCAAACAGGAAAACTGTGTACAGTATCACAGTTAATACTGTCATGCTAGCTAGGGCTGGAGCTCTTTTGTGGTGGTGATGGGACACATCTGGTCTGTCAGCCTTCCTGATATAATTGGGGTACATGCAAATGCATTTCTAATATCCTTACTAAGAGACTATTGAGATTTTCATAAACTGCTACTTCATAAAGTATAATACTTCAAAAGTGGAAAAAGCTAATGTGAGCTGTAAGGCCACTTTGTGGGTATCTGCATTGGTTGCACTCTACACCCAGCTGATAAAACTACCAGTGGCTCAGGGTGGAGCTTGGCTGCTCAAGAAAAAGGAGTTTATTCTGCAGTTCAGTCATACAGGGAAGGGGCACTTACTAATTTCCAAGAGAGGTAGGGGAACTTTGCCAGCTTAAAGCCCTCCCATTGCTGTTCATTCCCGCTTGGCTCACTGGAGCACAGCATACTCACAAAAGCATTGAACTTTTTTCAACGTTTAGTGCATGATTTGTTTGCTTCAGTTCAGCTCAGATCAATTACTGAAGATACGATACTTGATGTTCTGCAGCTCAGAATGTGGAAGGAATAAGGACAGAGTAGCTGAATAAAAACACTCAGTGAATTAAAGTAATTGAAAATCTCTCATTTAAAAAACATTTTTCATATTTCAAAATGTAACAAAAATGTGATGTCAATTTTTAAAACGAGATCTGAAGCACTACAGACTTCCTAGTCACTACTAGACAAATGAGTAGAAATTAAGAAATAAGATAATTAATGTCACTTGGATAAAAAATCACCACTTATATAGTTAATAATAATAATAATAATAAACAGAGGAAAATTCTGTCTTACGAATTTATTCATGTTCTTTGAAGAGGTCAAGGAAACAGATAAAGAGAGATAAATAGATACACTCTGGTTGAACTTTCAAAAGGCTTTTGACAAGGGCATTCACCAACAGGTTTTAAGAATTTAAGAACTCATTGCACAAGGTCTTTGCAGAAGTAAGCAATCAAAAGACTGAAAACAAAGCTTAGGAATAATTATTTATTGATTTATTTATTAAATAGCGATTAGCTTTTTGCAATGGGTGGAGGGCCCTGATAGAGTTCTGCTGGGTACCACTGCAGAACCTCTTTCGGGACCTACACTATTTCATTATAAAAAGTATGCATGGAGAACAGAGGGAGAAATGAGGTGTAGATGTCAGCCACGACAGATCTAAAGGCTGCAGCTGACTGTGCATGCGCTATAGAAGGTCCCTGTAAAACTGAGTCACAACAATAAAACGGTAAATGAAATCCAATATAGGCAAAGGTGGATCAACTGATGTACAAACCTAGCTTCACACTAACTATTTTGAGCTGCCCAGTACCATTAAGAAGTGACAATCTCAGGGTTATGGCAGACTAATCCACGAAAACTCAGCTTGATAGAAGTCCCAGCAACAAATTATATACTAGACATCAGCTGAAGTATGAAGAATAAAGCAGAGAACATGGCACTATGAGAAAAACGCAAGGCTCTAGTCCCCTCTATTCAAAGAAGACATAATAGACCTGAAGAAGTTTTCAAGTGGCAGAAGAAAGATAGACAAAGATATAGTACAACTTCTGTATGAAGAATAGCTAAGTATTACAATACAATATATAGAATACAAGTTAGAGGAAAATATTTGAAATCTAAAAACCTATACAAGAATGGACAAAAATCATCTTTCACCATCTCTTTCTAACATCCAACAAAGTTAGTAAGCAACAAATGAAAGAGAGATGGTTCTCCACATAGTGAAGTAGCAAACTTTAAAATCCTTGCCACACAAAATTGTGGATGCCGAAAGATTACTTTTAGTTCAAAGACAGAACAAGAACCTGGACAAAAAAGACACTGCGAACTTCTAAGTATGCAGAAACCATATCCTGCTCATGCAGGCTCCTCACCTGAAAACAGCTGAAGAGTGTTAGGTAGAAGCATCGGATGCTTGTTCTGTTCATCCTCTCCCACGGAGGGTAATTTAAAACCACTGCCTGTTCCTATGGCAGTGGTGTCTAGATGGATCTTCTAACTGACTCAGAACGACCTTGCATCCTTAAAAGTCTATTTGAAAAAAGGCTTCTAATGTGAACAAAAATGTTACAGGATCTATTTCTCTATGTCCTAGATGTTATACTACTGGCTTTAGAGGTGTGACACAGTGTGTGTTTTCTTTCCTGTTTGTTTTTAAGACATCAGGTTACTGTGTCAATATGTTCTACAAAGAAAGACTCAATAAAAGAAAAAAATGTTCTCTGGGTTTATCCAGAGGGCAGGCTACATATTACCATTGATTAAGCGACATATTTCTAAAAGGAGAATATTATTCGATTTTAGGCTTGAATTTTAGCCACATAGCACTACTCTGCAACACTTTCATTGCCTGCTAAGCACTCTTATATAAAACCCAGTGGTTTTGTTATAGTTTGAATAAAGAATATAGCACAGTTTTTAACTATGACTTGCAGCATCTATATAACTTCAATTTGGCCCCAGAACGCAAACCTAAGTGATGCCTGTTCCCTGTTGGCACAGAAACATCCTAAAAACAAAAAACAAACAAAGAGGAGACAAAATGTAATTTGACCAAAATGAGGCTCCTGTTGATGGCTATCCCTTACTTAGAAACAAGCCATCCCCCTGGAAGCAGATTCTTTCTATATGGGAGAGTCTGTGCTGAGAATTTTTTCTTTCCTGATTTGTTTAAAACTGTGTATTCCATGATCTTGCCTGGTTAACATGGTTTTTACAATCTCACCTCCATCATACACCATCTTGTAATCCACAAGAACTTCCACAACAAGCTATTCTGCCAGGACTTCATGCTGTAGCTCTGATACTCTTCTGGACTTGCCAATGTTTCATTCCAAACAGTTTTTCATTCTGCAAATATCAGTCAAATTGGGTCCAGCATGTTGCCAAAGAAACGTTTACTGTCGTAAGGTATAAATCTTCGGCAAGCAGGATTCTGTTTGATATTTTTTCCTGTGTTTGGCAGGTGACAAAGAGCACCACAGTTCCTCACTAGGGGACCACGTGATATACTCAGATCCATGGTTGACATGTATCTCCACTTTGTGGAGATTCATTTACAATTCATTATTTCGAGGGGAAGAGGAAGATATACTGGTCAATCACAGAACACAGCTGCAAAACATGCAACTATGATATTGGAAATATCTTGCCTGAGAAAGAGAGTTATTTATGGCATTGTACAAAGCAGTGGGGAGACTGTATACAAGCAGGCCATAATTTCTGATCGAGGCAAACAGATGTCAATCAAAACACAGCAACTATGATGACTATAAGAGTGAGAAGTCTATCTTCTAATACGAAACTAAAAGCTACAGAAGCAAAAGTAAAGGCTGGCCCTGCAAATGAAACAGATGAGCCCCTTAAGCACAAGAACAGACATATAATACACTGGCCATGACTAATTCAGTCTGTAAATTGGGGGAAAAAAACCCCACAACACTTTTAAACCTGGTTAATTTCAGACTAGTTTAAAACTGGGGTAAAAATTCTACTTAGGAACACCTTAAGGTATATAATGATCTTGTCCAATCCAATGCTATTGAGATTTTTATATTTATTTTGAGTGGATGCTTTGCAAATTAAAAACTTTATCTATATTCAAGTACCACCTGAGCAATAGTACTTTCCAAATTCCTGAAGCAGAGCACAAAAATAAACTATGGAACAGTAGGTCAAAACTATGTAAGTAAGATTAATATATCTACTTATTACAGCAGGGCAGCAAACAACTGTCTGACTGAGCCCCTCTAGAAACTGTTTTGGTCAACATTTCAACTAGTGACCTGAATGCTGGCATGGAAGATAACATACATGAAGAAGCAGAGATGATATGCAAGCACACTGAGGGACAGGAACAGAATTCAAAACAGACACTGTAAAACAGGTCTGGAAAAGCAGGGCAACATTCAGTAAAGGCATAAGCAAGGTACTAACCTAACAAATATTAACCTACTGGATAAATTCAGGGGGGAGAACAGTGGGCTAGGAATTTAGCAGAACCAATCTGAACCGCAGCAGATCACAGGCTGAACTCAGTCAAGAATGTCATATGGCTGCAGGATAGACAAACGCTGTAATGGGTTATATAAATAGGCGTGCTATCCTGAAGACAGCTGAAGGAATCCTTATGCTGTACTCGGCTGTAATGATCTGGCAGCTATTTGCTCAAAATGAGCATCTCTTAGAAAGACCAGAGTCAAACAGCATGACTGGTCAGTGAAAGTCTGGCTTACATGAAACAAAGGTAAGGACTGAGCATGGATGAAAAAATTATAAAAGTCGGTGACAGGAAGAGGGAAATGCTACAACTTCTCTGATGTTGCTACTCTTTATGTTCATAGAGAAACAAGAAACACAGGCTTTGAACTTCAGAAAGACTAATACAGTTTTGACTTCCCTGGGGCAGCGCATAAGGACCACAGACAGGCGCCGTGGAGCTTCCTTACTGAAGACCTTTGAAAACTGGGCATATATCTGCCAGCAAACATGTGGGCACAGCTGCTTCTCTTTAAGGGCACTGCAATGGACAAACCAATCTGTAATGATGACCCTCCTGCCCTTCACATCTACAGCTATTAGCCATTGTCAGTCAGAGGTTATATCACACCAGACATAACTGATGTCATACCAGACCTATGTATACCAGTATGCATTACTGATTTACCTCGATACGTTTTACAGATTTCTTCTGGTTCTTCCATTTTAACCTAGTCTGGCCCACTTCTTTATGTACTTTGTTTGACAGAAGCAGTTTACACAAATGTTGCCATTTGTAAGTTGGGCTTGCAACTAATTGTTATTCTCAAAAGCATAATTTAGTGTTTTCCTAAGGGTTTTAAATAAAAAAATCATCACATAATTTGTAGCTTGACTACTATGCTGTTAAACAAGATTCTCATCTTTCCTCATTTTGTAACAGCATACAAAGACTACTAGATTGCCTCTATCATCTGAAGCCATTCCTTTTCTTCATCCACCTCCTAAAGAGTAGTACCAAGTTCTGTTCTCTCTCCCTCCTCCCTCTCATTTTTAACTGCAGAGACAAGAGAACTTCTGCTAAGTATGAAGTAATAAGCCATGGAATACCCTTTGTAGTCTCCGGTATGTGTGGGTATACTGGTTCTGTGGCACGTGAGCACTCGGAAAAATTTTGTTTCAGACTTGCATTTTTCAAATATTTTTCTATCTGGTGGTTAATCTCTACCAGTCCCTAAATGTACTTTTTTTTCTGCTATGAGTAAGAGAAAATTCAATTTTCCATGGTGTATCTGCGGAACCCACTATATATATCTGCATGCGCATACAGCTTAGAGTACACCTAACATTAATGCTTTTAATACCATAGTCCTGATACCTGTCTCTTTAATATTCGGGACTTCATTAAAGTTATTACATGTATTAAATTTTAGTAAGAGTATACTCTGTTTCAATGCTGTGACCATCCAGGCTCTTAAGGTGTATGTCTCTTCTATTATCTGCCTATATTATGGGGTAGTTGAACTTTGTACACAGAGGCCTACCATCCTCCCTTTCGGAGACATCCATGTAAAGTGGTGGAGACCATAACAGCAAATTCCTTCCTTTGCTGAAGACAACAGCCTTCGTTTAGGCTTTTTAGCTCAAAATAAGTTTCCTTTTCCCTTAATTGAATGCTTTTTTACTTGTCTTCCAATCTGAATTATTTAGTTTGAAAATTTACTTCAGCCTTCCATCAGGAATACATTTGGAAAATGAAAAACAGCCATTCCTCCCATTTTTTCTGATAAATTGACCTTCTAACACAACATCTTCTCTGTGCCATCACTGGAACCTCAGGTTTAAAATATTTACTAATTCTTCGTGTGATTTGCTAGCATTAAATCTATAAATCCCCAAATAAAAAAAACCACCAAGCAAACCCATAAAACAAACAAACAAGAAAATACCAAAAAACCTCCCACCACAGAATATGTACTGGCAAATCACATCAGCATTTACATTATTTAAAAAACCACATCTGTATATCTAATTGTGACTTCTAGGCCACACGTCAAAATTAGCACACTTAGGTATCTTTTGGCTTATAGTCTGTATTCCTTGAAGGAAGAAAATTGCACGGACAGGGTAGTCTGTCACTTGTCAAGGGCAGGGAGTAAGCTACTAGGTTCTGAAAGAGATCAGAAAAGTAAAACTACTGGAAAAATATTATTAGGAGAGGAAAGATGTGATCTGGAAAAGTGCTAACCCATCCTCAGTCCCTGCCTAGAATTAAGAAAGAAAAAAGGAATAGAAGGATCTGTAGTTTACTCCAGAACTAAATAATGCAGTATTTATCTCCCTTGTTGGAGCCACAGATAAGATATTTTTATCTCTTCCATTATTCAATCACCTTTGGGGTATCAACTGTCTGTTTTTCTTGTGCTCCTGAACCTTCAATTAAAATCTACTGCCTGAACAAGAAACTCCTGGCACTTGATGACAGCAAAGTAGTCACAATATTTAAGCCAATTGTACAACATGCTATACAGACTATATGTTTAATCCTTGATGGCTACTAACAGTGGAAGAAATGTTCCCAAAAGTCAGGGACAGATACTTTGTTCTAAGAGAAAGGTCTGCTTTATGCAGCCACTGCAAGATAGAAAACATGTCCGCAAGGAGCTGCTGGGGGATGCATTATACCCCAAATTGCTGTATCCAGCATGTAACTTAGAACAACTCCTTGGCTGTTTTGCATTATACTTCCTTATTGCAGTCCCAGAGGACTTGCTAGTCCAGACCACTGTCTTAGAAAACCCAAACAAGAAGAACAGATTTTTTTTCACAAGAGAAGGATTTGCTTGCTAGAGAAACTACTAATTGCATTTCAAGGGTAGGCCAGAAAAGCTTGCAATACACTGGGGAAGGGGGGGGGAGGGAAGAGGAAGTCACCCCTATGCATTTACATCCCGATATGACATATGAATGCTATTTTAAAGTCCAGTGAAACACAGGAGACACACCTTACATTGGTAATACAGGAAACAGAAGATAAAGAAGCAGTATGTTGGACCAATTTGTAGGAAACAGGAATCAAAACATATAGCCTAGAAAAACAGAGTAAAAGAGGATTCTTTCTCTGTTATGCTGTGTGCCCTAAAAATTAATGCAAAGCTCCTCTTTTCAATAAACAGAGAAGCTAAAGCTTCAAGTTTCCATAACAAGACACGGAGACCACAGAAGAAGTTTGAGAGCAACAAGAGTTTAGCAGAAGGTGTGAGTAGAAGGAGTTCTCCACTGCTCACCAGCAGGTGATCTCAAGGCCTCTTTTAACACTCCTTTCTGCCATCTGTTTCTGATTGACTTGTCCAGTCATTCAGGTAGCCTTTGCAGCTCCACCATGGCAATAAAAATGGACTTGAAAGGTATTTCAAGACTCAGCTGGATATTCTCCAAATCCCACAAGCATCAAAAAAAAAAAAAGGAAACTTAAATTCCTCCTGTTACCAGGAATGCATTAAGTAACAAAACCTGGAAGAAGGTATGTTGGCCAGTGTTTACAATTCAGAGCCTTCCTGGATCTACTATCTTGTCTCCACTGATCAACTTCGTGTACTTTTCAATAACATTTTTCCACAAATACAAAATTAACAGAATGGCTGGTAAGAGTAAGACCTTCAGAACTCCTCTTTTCCACTATTCCCTTCACCTCTAATCACACAATTAACTGTTGTCAGAATACTCCTGGTTTGCAACTGACTTCCATTTTTATACAGTTTCACTACCTCTTATCTTGAACATCTTAATGAGATTATTTTTCTGGGTAATTTGTACTGAGTTGGTTCTTTGGAACAGCTGTAAGTGGAATTTGGATTTAGCTTTTTACACTTTCTTCTTAGAGATGAGCTTTTAATTTTAATTTAACCAAAAATATTAAACCTACTGTGTAACCCTATGAAAAAATTCCACTTATTGGTTATCTCTTTCAATGTTTTCATATGAGAAAATTCTGCATACTGGTTATCTCTTTCAGTGTTTTCATAGTGTATTCAATTAAGAGAATGTCTTTCAACATCTCACATAAAGAGATTTTAAAACTGCTTGCAATTGTTTCTCAATAATAAACAGTGGGTAGTTGCCCTATTCCCATCTTCTTTCGCACTTTCTCTTTTGTGTCAAATATCTTCCTGCTTTTCCAAATATATGCAAAAAGCCTGTTACAGGCAAGTCTAACTCATCAGTCCAGACTGCCCCTCCCTTTCTCCAAAAGTTACTTTCTCCAAAATCTTACTCTATTTACCCATCTTTACCAAGACATACAGTCTACAAAGAGTGATTGAGAGGCTTTATAGAAAACAATGCACTTTATTTATTTGTTTAAGAAATACAGTTATAGTTATTTTACACAGGCTTTAAACCATATATATTAAAGTGTTAAACTACATATGGTCAGACCACAGCCATTTGGATTATTTTATAAACGCTGAATTCTCAGATTATAAATTCTATCTAGCAACCAGGGCGGTATGATGAAAATTGTACAAGCACTAGCAGGGAATAAAAGAACAAACATTAGACTGACTACCAACATAATAAATGTGCTGTCACGGAAATACCATTTGGAGATAATTTTGCAAGAAGTTATCAGAAATTGAACAATGGCCATGAAAGGAAACCTGTGTAGGACTTTGTGCAAATGCACACCACTTCTTAGTGCATGTAACGGTAGTGGTAAGACATATGTTGGCACAGCACATTGACATCTAGCACCCAGTTACTCCATTCCAAAATACATACAGGAAGTTCTGTGGAATTTCTTCAGATATGCCCACCGTGTGCTTCTTCTTATTAAAGACTAGTTACAGCCAGAAGGTTAGGAGTAACCCATCAGTCTAATTCATGCCATTACGGAAGTTTTCTTTCTCATGTATTCATCATTTAATATTCTTATATCTATCTTTGACTTGCACTCTCCCTACCCGTATAACTAAGTAAAGGTATTGGTTCTCTTTACATCTGTATATTGGCTCTCCTTTTATCTGCATACCCAGTAAAGTATTTTCCAGCTTCTCATTATTTATAGTCTCTATTTTCTCTCATCTGTATACCCAATTAGAAATTTATCCATTATTGATATCTCCTAGTTGTATGCATGGCACTTTCATTGACATATAAGAAACTATTGTGGCTCACTACATTCTTTTCCTAATTCAATGTAAGGTCTGGATATGCAAAGCATAAAAAGGCAGGTTCTGAATTGGCCAACCAGCCTGACAAAATTAAAAACCAGGAAAAGTGCATCCTGCAACCAACTGGGCATATAATGGCCTAGATAGGAATATAGACAAAACACTTTGAGTAAAAGACATGTGTAACACACACACAAAAAAAGTGATCAATGCAAAAAAATTTTGTGCTTGGATTCCTAAAGAGTAGTTTCAAGGTAGTAGTTCAATTTTTACATGAAAGCTTGGTCCCAAATTTTTGTGCATCCAACTGGAAGTAGCACTGCCTGCTCACCTAAGCGCTACAACAGAGAAGTTGGTAGTCATTTTTTCATTAGGTAACTGCATCTTTACACATCGTATTTTGTGCTACCTTAGTGACATTTTCCAGCTTCTCTCATGTAAATTATTTATCTTTACAATAGACTGCACAGCTGTCTTATTCTGGCTTGCAATGATTGGGAACATGTGGGAGATATGCTTCAGACTTTTGAGTCAATGATGCTGGAAGCGGGAATTCATTTTAAAACACAATAATAATCGGGTCTCACTTTGATCTGATTGATATGAAATGCCTGCTGTGTAAATGCAGCTGCATTTTTGTGAATTTCATGTATAAAAGGAAGCCTTCTGTACCTGTAAATGCTCATTTCTAATTTTTCAATTCATGTAGTAAAAACTGTCTAGAAAGAGTGTACTTGGATGTTTACACCCAAGTTGTAAACAACAATGGAGTTGTTTATTTTTTCGGCATTCACCTTGTAAATCCTACACATAACAATTCATATTTTGACGGCAATTGCGAGGGATAACTAGAAAACTGAGTATAAACACCATCCAAAAAAGCAGTGTTAGGACATTTTATACAGAAGTGTGCCTAGTTGAAGCAGGGAGCATTATTCAGTGTGACGGGATCCAGTGTTTACTCACTTGCAGTTTCTAAATCTGCCTGGATCCAAGAATTTTCTGACAGTGTGATGTGTGGATCTAGCGAGCTCAGGTACGGCCCCGGCCCTCTGGTGCGGTCTCCTTCCCCGCGGAACCCCGCCGGCAGCCACACGTCCAGCAGCCGCTCTGGGACACCCTTGCCACCACCTCCTTCCGCACGCCCCGCCAAAGCGGGGGTCGGGACGCCCCCCGCGGCCGCAGCTGCCACGTCCTGGCTGCCGGGGAGACAGAAGGGCACTCGCTGCAGAACGAGCTCCTCTTCTACCGGCGCTTTTCAATTTGCAAGGTGGGGGCAGGAGGGCGCCCGCGGCGGAGCGAAGTTCAGCCGCCGCGAAGGCAGCGCGGCGGCGGGACGCCCCTCGCCTACGGTCTCCCCTTCCCGCCCCGCGCCCCGCTTCACACCTCGCCTCGTAAGAGGAGGCCACAGCCCCAACCCCTTCGGCATACCTGCCTCCGCGCATCACCTCCCGCGGCCCACGCCGGGAGGCCGGGGCGCCGGGCGGCTTCGTGGGCCGCCCCGCGGCGGCGGCGGGGCCTGAGGCGGGGCCGGGGTCGGGCAGCGGCCGCGGGGCTGCCCGTCCCTTGCCCTTGTCCTTGCCCCTGTCCCGGCGGCGCAGGGCGGCGGCAGCGCACCCTGCCGCCCGCCTGCCGGCCACAGCGCCGGCGCCCGCTAGGAAGTAGTTGTGAGTAGGGTTACCTGTCCTATATTGACGTATCCGTATTTGCTCGCTACCCTGTTGGCCTCCGGGAGCCCCCCGGTTATCCGCACAGCCCAGTGGTTGGTGTAGAGGCGCGTCCTGCAGGCGGGCAGCAGGAACCCTAGCACTAGGGCGAGCCGGCAGAGAAGGTCCCCGCCGCCTCCGCCTCCCCAGCAGCAGCGGCGCTTCCAGCCCATCTTCTCCTCCTCAGCACACAACCCCCACAAAACTTCTTCCTTCTTCCGAGACGCTTCTCCTCACCTCCGGGGGGCACCGGCGGCGCGTCCTCCGAAGTTACCCCGAGGAGGAAACTAGGAAGAGCTTGGAGTAGTGCATTGAACCGCCCGGGGGTTAAATGATGAGGGGTTGGGAATAGTGGTTCTGATCAGTGATTGCTGCTGTCTTCTCTTCCCGTCGCTCTCCGGGGTAACTTGCTCGGAAAGCTTCTCTCACAGTTCCTGAGCGCCAGCTTCTCCCTCTATCCCCAGCTATATGGGAAGTCGTCTCTCCGCGGGGAGGAGGGTTCCTTCTCCCTCTCTCCACGTTTCCCTCCGCTCTGACTTCCTTCCCCCTGCCAAGCGGTCTTCAACCTCCTCTCCCGCGTCTGGCTTTTCTTCGCCTGTACTCGCTCCCCAGGACCACTGGGACTCTGGCGGCAGGCGATGTGTGAGTGTTGGCAGCTGAGCGCCTCAGTGCACTCTAGCTCGGCCACCTCCCTCTCCCTTCTCCCCTCCCTCCTCCTTCTCCTCCGCCTCCTCTCCCCGCCCTCTCTCCCGCAGCGCCGAAGGGCAGGGGAAATGGCAGCCGCGTTGGGCCCACGTTGTGCTGGTCTCTGCGCTCCCGGGCCCCGGGCTATAGCTGGCCCCGGGCATCGCTGCCCCCGAGCGCTCTTCCCTCTTCCCCATCGGGCCGGGAGGCTGCCGCCCCGCTGGCGGAGCTGCGGCAGCCGCGGCGAGGTGCGAGGCCTGCAGCAAGGCCTCGTGCCCGGCACCGGCGGCGGCCTCCCGGCCCTGCCCTCGCGGAGTGCCCGGGGCGAGGAGGGGCCGGGGGGAACCCCAGCTGCCCCGATCGGCCAGGTCTGCCCTTCCGGCCCCGGGAGAGTGAGCCTGAGTAGCAGGCAGGACAGGAACAGCCTGTCTGCCGCCCGTCCGGCAGCCACGGGCTGTGTTGTGAGCCCGTCTGTTGGTCTCTCTTTACAGACACCGGACGTTGTCATTTAATGCCGAGCTTTTCCCCACAGCCCATCTGTCCTATGGTCACCCTGTGCAGAAAGAAAAGTGGGTGGCTGCCACTTTGGCAGAGGAGGGGTTGTCCAGACCCAGATGAGGAGGACGGCCTTCCCAGTGCTCCCCTGTTCCTGTCCCCGTGCAGCTGGCCAACAGCTCTGAAAGCTTGCTGGGAACCACTTCCAGCACCAGAGCGCCTGTGGGCCCAGAGAAGATGCAGCTGGTCAGCTGCAGCTGGCCCAGGCACCACCAGTACTGAAGGTATTCCTGCCTGGAGGAAGTGAGAGAAAATTCATGTCCGTCCAGTCAAGCCTGAACTGGACTAAATCGTAGAGCCACAACAGTATCTTCGAGCAACCTGTAGATCTACTTCCTTTTGTTTGAAAGTTAAAATAATTGTCTGTAAAATTCAGTCCAGAAATTCAGACCTGCTCTGAAGATCCATTGCAGGTTTTGAAGGAATTTGGACATGAGAAGTTCTATTGCAATTTAGTAATGTAAATGTTGTGGGATTTTTTTGTCTGAGGAATCTATGGTGTAGGCAAAGTTGACTGACTTTGTGGGCAAAAGTTAGGAAGCTGTCACTCTCTTTTTCACTGAAGAATGAGAAGTTAAATGCTTTACAGAAAGTCATACAGTAACATGGAGTTCCTTTTTTCTTTCACCAAGACCAGTGCACCTACCTTTAAAATTGATGTTTTCCTAATAAAATAGAAATAGTAAAATGCCGAGCCAAAGCCACATTTTCCAATTAAATGATTTTCTGCCTTAAGTTCATTCATTTTCGCCTTATGTACTGGTGTTATACTAGCGACTAATATCTTCCCACATACTTTGATTGTTTTTAAAGGGGAGAAAGGAGGAAAATTCATTCTCTACCTCCCTGTTTGCTTGATATCTTTGAAAATTGATTTACCAGTGATTTGCTCTTCCCTGTTAGTACTTTTCCCTGTAGTTTGTGCTACCATTTGCCTTTCTAGTTCTTTCTCAACCTGAAAATCCCTCTGGCTAATCAGCTCTGGCAGCCTCTGCGCTGTGGTTCATGTCAGCTTTCTAGGACTTTCCTATATTTCACAGATCCATGCTCCAGAGATGTGTTAGGCGCCCCAGGGTCATAATTAAGGAGGAAACCACAGAGGGCATGCGTATAAATTCAAAGAAAGTGACAGCTCAGGTTCCTCCAGGAAAAAGTCCTGCAAGCAGATGTGCTAGCCCCTGAAGACCTTCTGGAACAGAGAATGTTTTAAGAATGGACTGGGGATACATATCATCATTTGGAGTGGGAGAGTCTGGGCCATAACAGATGAAAGTAGGGAGATCTTCAGAGAGTGGAGGTTGTGTCAGGGAGTCATTTAAAGATTGCCTTAGATGGATAGTTTGGAATCCAAGGGAGTATTTGGATTTCCTTAGTTTCAAGAATAACTGTTTTTACTGTTTTTTATAAACAGTGCAGCTAGGTCACTTGACAGCAGCCACTATACGGTCTAATTTGCTGGTACACAGTTCTTTGATCTGCAGTTTTCCATGCTTCAGGCTTGCCTCTGATTTTATGTATTTTAACTTCAAATGCTTTTAAAAAGAATAAAGTTTTGGGGTTTTTTGCTTATTTGGTTTTTTTTTGGTAAAACACTGTTTTTACATATGATCAACTTTATTAGTAGGTTTTTTCTTTAGGAAACACCTGTCTCCTTATCCTTTGAAGCAGGATCCCTGTTTTGAGTACCTCACTGTTCTCATAAAAAGCCACTATGTATGTCCAAATTTTGAGTGAGAGTTTTCACCTGTACGTTAGACACCTTTCTTTTCGCATTCATCAGCCAATACTTTGAGATTGCTCACCCTCACTGGCTCACTGTTCCTAGTGTGTAGACTATAGGGTCTACATACCTAACCCTGTATGCAGTCCACAGCAAAGCATGACTTCTTATTGCTGTTCCCACTTCTTGTTGGTCACTGTGGGAGTGAACATGATAATTGACAGCAGTTTTTAATGATTTTTCTGGGAATGCAGAGGAGAAAAACCTTCTGTCCTGAATGTAGAGGGTGAAAAGGACAGGTGAAAGTACTCAATTGAGATGGAGAATCTGGGGCAGGAGAAAGGAAGAGAAAGAAATTGGGATAGAGGTTTGGTAGAGCAGTCCTCTGTCAAGGTGTGTTCCAACCCAAGCCTCGTTTTCCCTTGGGCAATTTATTGCAATTTATTGTCAGAAACTCAGATATGTTGAAGGAAATAAAGGGCAGGATCCTTTATTTCTCGTCTGTTGGTAGTAAAGAATGAGAATTTGAGTCTGGACCTAGGAATAGATGTGAGTCTGGGCTTTTTGTGATCACTGAAATTGGACTGATGCTGCCTTATTCATATGCTATGTGGATTTTATTTTGATTTTATGAATAAGGCTGCACTGTCCATTTTTCTGTTCTATTTCTCCTGTCGACAGAATGTAACTCTTACCTTTCCATCTTTGATTGTGTTTATTATCTTTTTTTGAAGCAGTGGCTCCCACCTCTTTATAGTTATGACCATACTGGCAGGCATAATTTGAAAAGATGCTAGTGTTTGTTGCAAAGCCATCAGACTCCTTCTGCTTGTACTGATGCCTGTGCCAGCATGCTTGTTTGCCATCTTTCCATTTTGCAAATGTGTCTCTTTGGGCTGAAATCCAAACTGTCATTAAAGTAATTGTAATTTGCATATCTCTTTTTCTTATTTATTTGTTTTATTTTTTATTTCAGAGATCTAGTTGACAATGCAAATAGCTGTACTAACTGTAGTGATAACATACTGTGCACAGCTAGGATGAATGGCTAAGGCATGGAGAGAAAATAAGGAAGGTCGAAGCAGGGAATCTTTTCGATTGACGTTAGTGCCTGACACAGTGTGCTATAACACTGAAGCTTGAGTTCTGTTCAGAACAACAACTGCACATTTTCCATCTCCAACTTCTCATCGGATTGTAAAGTTTCAGTCATAGAATCTCAAATATATGGAAAAACTAAGTTTAAAACCAACATTTATCGTGTTTGGCTATGAATTTTAACTATGGAAATTATCATAGGCCCCTTCGAAGTGATGGTAGAAAGATCTTTTTTTCTGAAATAACTTATCTGAGTGAATACATCCATGTGAAAGAAGTTAAGGTATTATTCACCCAAGTTCACTGGAGTTAACATTCCAGTTAACTTGTTTCTAAATTGTCCCTTGAGCCAGAATTATTGTAGCTACCCTTTTCTATACAGCTGACTCAGCTCTACTCTAAGTATCTATAGGATTTTCCTTTCCTGTTATAGTGTTAGAGAAGCCATCAAATGCTACTATGCTTTTCTCACACCAATATGTTGTTGATGGCATGTGGCTAAAAAGAGTGACCCAGTGGCAAGTGAGAATCCAATGCAATTTCAAAAACGTCATTAAAAAATAGTAGCTAAATGTCCTTACCCAAAGAGAAAAAGTATAATCTCACATCTTCCAGCATGGCCCACCCTCATTTCATGAGCTTTAGTTGGACTGGTTCCATTTGTACCCCAAACCCTCTCAGAGACTACTGCAGACCCTTCACTAGTATTCAGCTTCTTTAGAAGTGCAATTGTTTTCTGAGTTCTGGTTCCCTTATCTTTGTTCAGGTGCTCTATTGTCACAATATGCACATGAAGTAAGTAACTTCATGATGATGGAGTGATCATACTTAATCTTCTATCTTCTCTACCCTGTTGTTGTGAGAGGAAGCAGAAGTCATGTCTTTAATCTGTAAGAAAACCTGAGCACCTTTTCCACAGATAATGAATAGAAGTAGTCGTTTAAGAGCATCCCTTTAGCTTGGGGCTCTCCATTCCTTCCAGTACAATTCCTTTGAATTATATGCCTGCATTCTTTTGCATGGAACTGGTTCAGTGTAATTTATTGGATCTTGAATTGAAAAAGATCTTATTTACTACTTAGCCGATGTCTAACAGAAGATATGACCTGGAAGTGGTGAGTTTATTAATGGGGAAGGAGACTGGAAGAACACCAGCCTATAGTTTAGGAAGTATGGCAGGTTTTTTAATTCTGTATTTCAGACAAGGAAGAGTTTGAGAAGGGGTATTTTAGGACCTACAGCCTCTATGTGTTTGTGTTTGAATAATAAATAATTCTGTTATAATTCTGTCATAATTCTGTCATAATTCTCTCTTTAGAGAGTTCAAGAGCATAGCTGTGGCACATCCTTTTCTCCTAAGATACCATTCACCAGATAACTTGCTCCCGAGTAGTGAAGAAGTCAAACAGTTTACCAAACAGAAGAGTAGGTGGAACTGTATGTGCTCTTCCCTGCTGTAGTATAGTTGAACCAATGCCAAGACTGCAAAAATGGAAGTTCCCATTAATTGTTTATTAGTTTTAAACAAAAATAGAAAGAGATTCAGCTATGTTTGATACATCCTGGCAGATTTTAAGTCTAAAAGGAGATGAAGGGCAGAAACATAGACATCAGTAAGAACGGCCCAGCTACAGACACTGTGAGTGTAAAGTTTCTTTCCAAAGGGATGATGCTGATCCCATAACTCAGAAACTCGCTCTACTGTGCCAATTTGCTAAGGAGGCAATTCTGGTGCTTCTTTTACAATGGATAGAGAAAATGTACATCTTTGCAGATGCCTCTGCACTCTGCCTGCGAAAGAGCGGAGCTGTACTGACAGTTTCTGTCAGAGCCTCTTTAGTGTTCTTTGATTTCATGCAAAGGACAAAACAATCCCTTGATGAAAGCTCTTTCCTTTCCCAATTTTTCTTCTTCATATCATCCTTGTGGATTCCTTCCAACTCAAAATATTCTGTGATATCTTTTTCTTCTTCCCCCCCACCCCCCCATTTCTGTAGTTTATCTCCCTTTCCTATTCTGCTCATCTTTCTGCTGGTGGGATGATTTTTCTCTTTACTCTTTGTCCATCTTATCATTTCTGCTCTTCATTTCCAAGACATCTGTTCTGTACATCCGGCTCTTGGAATGTTATTCTCTGTGCTCTCCTCTGTTTACTATGAAAAACAAGGGCCATTGTAGCTGAAAGTTTTCGTGAATGGGAATGACCATGATGGCATGTAATACAGAATTGCTGAGAAATCCTCCCTAAAGTATAATCTTTTCATGATAGAGAATAACCTGGTGCTCTGTAACTGGTAGTCCATGTTCAAAGTGCATAGTCCTACAGTAAAGGTAACTGTGAATCAGAAGTTACAGCACTGGTTAATCTTCAGCACAGTGATATTTATGTGTAAACCAGCACTGGAAGAATCAACCTGTGAGGGAGAAGAGGGATTTGGATGTGTGCACTCATAAACACTATACTCTTTCTTCACTTCTTGTCAGCCTTAGTTCCTTTTTGTCTCTTCTGTGTTGATTCCTCAGTTGGGTAATTCAGAGCCAAATATTTGTATTTTTAAATTCTTGATGCAGCAGCTGAGCAACTGAAGAGCGAACAGAGCAAATGAGAACAATATACTTGTTAAAAGTCTGACACTTTTCTGTGGCCCTTTGCATTTACACT
Source organism: Lepidothrix coronata (assembly GCF_001604755.1). NCBI lineage: Eukaryota > Metazoa > Chordata > Aves > Passeriformes > Pipridae > Lepidothrix > Lepidothrix coronata. The sequence continues at coordinate 1,183,777 of NW_016690198.1, forward strand.
GCTTTTCTTCATGCTGAAAAATGCGTTTATTCCATTAAACAAATATGAGACAGAGGACCTCTTTAATGTACAGAATGGTAGTTCTGGTAGTTAGCAGTTCCCAAAAACACTGCCAAAATCTTAATTAAAAAGAAAAAAAGCATCTCTGGAGAGCCACCCTGAATGTGATGTTGTTTCCATGTTGCAAAGTGGACCTATTTTTGACAGTTCTTTAGGTCATAGCCTAAACTTGAACGTTCACAATATAAGGAGCGTATGTACAGTTTATAGCTTATCACCACCACCAATATACCAGCTCATTAAGTTCTGAACCTTTCATGAGCATCTCACAAATGCAACAAAATCATGCTTACAGATACGCACACTGTATGACTGTGACATTAAAATGCTAATTTTGAAGCGCTATGCAGCAAATTAACCTTATAATCATCAATTTATTTTCTAAGAATATGGTTTGGACAAGGTCTGTGGGATCCTGAGAGACAGCACCTTAAAATGTTCAATCCATGCTAGCTCTCCCTGAGGGGCAAAAGAAACTGGGCCTTTTGAAGACCTCCTTCTGATCAAGAGATACTTGTACCATCAGAGAGTGAAGTAATACCTTCTGATTTATATGATCAGTTAAAACTTGCCAGCATGGATGGATTTTGGTATACCCTGTGTCACTTACTTCACTTTTTACTTCATCTATCCATCCACCCATGAAGTAAACAAAATCAGAAAAAAATATAATCTTTCCCAGCACTAAAATAATGAATAAGAAATGACGATTTCTAGTGGACATTTAGTAAAAAGTAGAATGAACTAAATCCTCAGTCTTGTTACTTCCAGTGTGGCAGACGAATCCAGCAACATCAATAGACAGTGTCCTGTGCTCACTTGGTCAGTTTTATGTTCTGAGTTGCTTGGTCAGCTCTAGTTCTGGGACAGTTTTCTGGTTAACTATATATCTCACTCTGTTGTCATTAGAAGAAATAATCTAGTTTTACATGAGTATATAGTGAACAGTATCTAGCTCACTGAATCAGAGTGATGTGTTTCCAGCATACTTGTGGGAGGACACTAATTCAGGTCACATAACTACCACACTGACTGACTATCTCTGGAGTGCGTCCAAATGTATTCATTCCTGATTCAGGTTCTTCAGATGCGCAGACACATTTTGTTAACACTACTGTAAGACGGTCTCAGGATGACAAAGATGGTGAAACTATTTCTGAATAATATTGTAACTGTTACTTCAGCTACAGGAAATGATGCTTGAATACTGCTGAAGAGAGAGAAGAAGAATTCCTCCTCCAACAGAACATGCTTTGTTTGGCTCCAGTAATACCACAGGTGAGGATGAAATGGAAAACATAAACAAAGAAAACAATATAACACAACTGCCAAGCTTTTCATCTCTAGTATCACAGAGATGCTGTCTGGATGAGAAGTTAACACATGGAAGCCAGCTGTAGCAACTAAATGTCTCAAGGAAACTTCTTTCTAGATAATGAAATCCATTCACAGGGACTATCACAGAAAGTTGGAGTGACCTGATAAAACTCAGAAGAAATTACCAATTTTATTCTTGGAAAGGCAAGAAAGTGAAACTCAAAGCCTGACTGACTCTAAAAATGATGAAAATGTGACTGTTATTTCAAAAGTTTTATCTCCAGATGTTCAAAGAAGTTTTTTTAAAGATAACATGTTGCATAATATATTGGAAAACCACCTCTAAATGTACATGAAACAAACTAAGCCAAAATCAGAAAAGTTACATTCGGAAATGTAGCTGGACATTCTGGGAAAAACTGCTGAAATCATCTGAGCAGAATTCTGGCTTTATGATGAAATTATTATTAGGAAAACTAGGCTGCTATGCTGCCCCTGGAGCAACCAGGGAAAGCAATTTGAGGAAATGGTGACTAAGAGATATACTCAATTTATACCAAGCGCACCATATAGTACCTCAGTGCAACAGCACAGCTAAATCCCAGACATTTGATGTGTGCTACTGTATTGCTCCTTGCCTCTTTCCTCCTGTGTGCATTAGGAGAAGACCATGAAAATGACAAGGGGTGACTTGAGGTCATCTCATAACCCTGTGAGCCATCTCTCATGCCTATCATGCTTGCCTGTGTGAAACTGTATGTTGCAAACATAACTAAGATTTTCCTTCTCCTGCAGACCCTCTACTTGCTATGACACACTGGAAGCTCCAGGCAACATTATTCATTTTGTTTGTCTGGATATACAGAAGCTGCAAGTAGATGAAGAGCTTCTTGTGGGTTAGGCATGTCAAGTTAAAAGCTTACACTGCCCTTTTCAAACATGTTCGGAAAACTGATGTCCTTCATTGACTGTCAAAGTATCATAAATACTCAAATAATTTGAGGCCTAATTAAAGGCAATATCATTGTTCCATGCATTTCACATGGGCTTTGCTATAGATCAAGTAACCTCAAGATTTAAACGCAAACTTTTAGGAAGTCCTTACTAACATAAGTCTCATTAGTGTCAAACTGCTTGATCAGGGATCTGATTAATAGCCATTTGACATTAATGAGAGACATTGTATTAAAGGCTGTTAAAATCAGTCTCATATACAGATGCAGGCCAAGTTAAGAAAGTCTGTATATGTGTGTGAAATGTATTTATTTACCTGTGAATCCAGTCCTATTTGTGCAGTTGTTTGGCATAGCTTACAGAATAGGAAGATATGGAGACATACAGAAGATAGCTTACAGCTCACCTATAAACTCCATCAATTTTACTGCAAACCTCCTTATTTTTTTCATCCTGCATTATCTTATACTAGTTGCAAATTCTTTCAAAAGACAGATATAGGTCCCCAAGTTGTTAAGATGTAAAATTGTCTATATTATGCATTTCTTACTACAGTCTCAAAAGAAGAATGACCTGTGAAATTTGAACCTCCTTGGATCTGTTTCTTCCAGTAAGACAATACAAAAGGGATGTACTGTGCTGGAGGTTCTTACAATGTGAGTACAGCAGCTCACTGTCAGACCTTTATAATTAGAATATTTATTTCACATTTGGATGTGGATATATCCCTTGTCTGTGAGCTATTCAGGGAGGGGAACAGAGGGGATAAAAGGCTGAATAACATACGCACACATGTAAGATATATTTTTGCAGTCCCAGAACTAACAAATAATAAAACCAATTCTGTTTAACCTCGTAAATATCTTCACCTGACGTCTACAGGCAAAATTCCACATATCTAAAAAGCAAATTTTCAAGGTTTTGCTCTTACTATATTGAAATGTTATCTAAAATATTTTGCAAACTTATGTCTACCATTTGCTGCTAATTGAGTTCTCACATGCAGCCAAGTGGTTCACATGGAAGGTACAATATCTGTGCCATCAGGTTTCCTTTAAGAATATGTTCAGGTATTTTTAAAATTTTGGATACAATTATAAAATGCAACTGATATGCCAACAGTTCATTATCTTCTTACTGCATGATCTTTTTTAGGGTCGGTCAATTGCCTGGCTCCATTTTATTTGTAAGGTTAAAAGATGTCTCAGAGTAACTTACTTAGGAGATGTCTCAGACTAACTTACCTGTTTGTAAAGTATGTGTATGATTTTGAAGCCAGGACATGATACTTTTGTTTGCCTCACAGGTAATTAGATATATTTTCTTAATAGCTATTTTGAAAAAACAGGACTAGAAGACATTGTTGACAAGGCAATAAATAATCATGTTACAGATGACATTCAGTCTCCTAATTTTCCTTTTAGTTAAGTATTTGAGGACAATACTCAGGCTTTTAAATTGGTTTTGTGGTTTGGTTTTGTTGGTTTGATTTTGGTTTGGGTTTGCTTTTGTTTGTTTGTTGGTTGGTTGGTTGGTTGGTTTTTTTGTGGGTTTTTTTGATTTTTTTTGAGGGGGGAGGTTGTTGGTTTGGTTTGGTTTGGTTTGGTTTGGGTTTGTTGTTGTTGTTGTTTTTGAGGAAGGAGGCCTCTAGAACCAGAACTATGCTTGTAACTATACCTTGTAGGACAGTGGGTTTTTTAATTTGTTAACACTGCTCTTCAAAGATCTGGATCTCACATGTATAGAACTATCTAGTGTGACTGGGGATATATTTTTTGAAAGGTGCTCTATAAGCTCATATTGTGCTGTATGTCTTAATTACTGACTTGCTTTTTTTTTCTCTTAATGAGACAGGGGCTAAATAAACAGGTGCCTGAGACATCCAGGCTGCTTTACAATGCAGGCTACTTTATATTTGCTAATTTTTTTTTTGTGTTGCTTCCCTTCTATTCATAGTTTGGTTTAGTTAGCCACTCTAAACCACTTCACAGAGAACAGGGGTTTATCACTGTTTGCAGAGTGTGCCATCCCCTTCCTGTCTGGGAAGCAGAAAGAGAGCATGGGGTGCTGTTGTGATGATGACCTTTGGCAAGCTGAGATGCAAGGCACCCCGTAGGAATTTCCTCCAGCTCAAAGGTATTTAACAAATTATCCAGTTCCATGGTGGGACCTAGTCAGTAGGTGGTCTACTTGAGTGTCTGTCTGTCTTTCCTTATCCTCCTCTTTAGCTTAGAGAAGCTGCAGTAAGAGGGGAAAAAAAAAGGAAAAAGAAAAACAAAACAAAAACCAGCTATTAAACTGAAAAGACGTGATCTGCATAATTGTTCTAATTGCAGCTAGTTCTGTGATGAATAGAACTGATGTCAAGTTCAACAACGACTTAGGAGAAAAAATATCTCAAAGTCCTTTACTATAACATGAAAGACGAAACTCTTATGATCATTGCCGTTCAGTTTAAAGAGCCAGTGACTAATTAAGGGGGAGGGGAAACAGTCCCATTGTTTAATTACTGAAGAAAGGATTAAATTGGCAGGTATAAATAAACAAAATTAAACTATGCACCTCTCTGGCCTTTCAGACTTGCACAAATTGGTATGAGAGTCATGCAGGAGAGGTAATTGTCAGTAGGGATTTTTAACATAATTGTAGCAAACATTGCATCAAACATAGGCTACTCCAAAACTTCTGCTATCTCAGGATTCCCAAAGAAACAAAGAAGGAAACTCACATGACTATTGTCAGAAGCACAGTGTCATCTACAGACCTGAAGGCACTGTTTAGAGAAAGGAAAGCTACCCAGCCCTGACTGCGGCACTTACTGTGGCCTTGCACAGGACACTCCATGTCTTTATCCTGATTTCCTTATCTTTAAAATGGGATAATAAAACATACTTACCTGTTCAATTCTTGTGTTGTGAAATTTTGTGTCTGGATAATGCGCTTGCTGTAGAGGAGCAAAAGATTTATATGCCTGGTTTAAAATCTGTTATTGAGACATGAACAGTGATAAAACTGTTCATATTTAGGAGGCCCATTTTTACAGGGCGGAAACGTAACAAGGCTATCCAAATCTGGTGTCTAGTAATAAAGGAGTGGCACCTGAGAGAAATGTTTATTATCTGCTGAAGCGTGGCTGTGGAGTATGGCCTGGCCCCTGAACATATCCTGTTTTGAAAAATGATTAATGTTTTATTTATACTTAGAATTAGCAGACAAATAATTATATTTTCTTTTATTTTCTCTGAAAAATTATGTGCTTTAATCTTTGTAGTGGGTTGACCCTGGCCAGCAATTAAGCACTCACTAGCTGCTTATTCACTCAGGATGGGGGAGTAGATTGGAAGAGAAAATGTGAGAAAAACCTCATGGGTCAAGATAGAGACAGTTTAATAAGTGAAGGGGGGAAAAGCAGAAAAAGAAAAAAGCAAAACGCAAATGATTAAAAGACCACAAGTCTCCACCTCCCAAAAACAAGCTGATGGCCAACCAATCTCTGAGCAATGACTACTTTGGAAAAATTATCACCAAGTTTTTATTGCTAAGCATGATGTTAGATGGTCAGTTAGGGTCAGCTGTCCCAGCTGTGTCCCCTCCCTGACTCTTAGAATCATAGAATCATAGAATCAGCTGGGTTGGAAGGGACCTCCGAGATCATCAAGTCCAACCCTTGATCCACTACAACTGCAGTTACTAGACCATGGCACTAAGTGCCACATCCAGTCTCTTTATAAAAATCTCCAGGGACGGAGAATCCACCGCTTCCCTGGGCAGCCCATTCCAATGTCTGATCACTCTCTCTCTAAAGAAATTCTTTCTAATATCTAACCCAAACCTCCCCTGGCACAACTTCAGACCATGCCCTCTTGTCTTGCTGATAGTTGCCTCAGAAAAGAGACCAAGCCCCACCTGGCTACAACCTCCTTTCAGGGAGTTGTAGAGAGTGATGAGGTCTCCCCTGAGCTTCCTCTTCTCCAGGTTGAACAGCCCCAGCTCCCTCAGCCTCTCCTCATAGGACTTGTGCTCGAGTCCCTTCACCAGCCTCATTGCTCTTCTCTGGACCTGCTCCAGCACCTCAATATCCTTCCTGAACTGAGGGGCCCAGAAATGGACACAGTACTCCTGGTGTGGCCTCACCAGCACTGAGTACAGGGGCAGAATCCCTTCCCTGGTCCTGCTGGCCACACTGCTCCTGATCCAGGCCAGGATGCCATTGGCCTTCTTGGCCACCTGGGCACACTGCTGGCTCATGTTCAGCTTCCCGTCAATCCAAACTCCCAGGTCCCTCTCTGTCTGGCTGCTCTCCAGCCACTCTGTGCCCAGCCTGTAGCGCTGCAGGGGGTTGTTGTGGCCAAAGGCAAGAACCCGGCACTTGGCCTTGTTGAGCCTCATCCCGTTGAATCAGCCCAACTCTCCAACCTATCCAGGTCCCTCTGCAGAGCCCTCCTGCCTTCCAGCTGATCGACACTCCCCCCCAGATTAGTGTCATCTGCAAATTTGCTGATGATGGACTCAATCCCCTCATCTAAATCATCAGTAAAGATATTAAACAGAACTGGGCCCAACACTGATCCCTGGGGGAAACCACTAGTGACCGGCCACCAACTGGATGCAGCCCCGTTCACCACCACTCTCTGGGCCCGGCCCTCCAGCCAGTTCCTAACCCAGCACAGAGTGCCCCTGTCCAAGCCGTGGGCTGCCAGCTTTTCCAGGAGTATGCTGTGGGTGACGGTGTCAGAGGCTTTGCTGAAGTCCAGACAGACCACATCCACAGCCTTCCCCTCATTCACCAGGTGGGTCACCTGATCATAAAAGGAGATCAGGTTGGTCAGATAGGACCTGCCCTTCCTAAACCTGTGCTGGCTGGGTCTGATCCCTTGTCCATCCTGTAGATGCTGTGTGATTGCACTGAGGATGATCTGCTCCATAACCTTGCCAGGCACTGAGGTCAGGCTGATGGGCCTGTAGTTTCCCAGGTCCTCCTTCCGGCCCTTTTTGTGGATTGGCGTGACATTTGCCAACTTCCAATCATGTGGGACCTCCCCAGTGAGCCAGGACTGTTGGTAAATGATGGAGAGAGGCTTGGTGAGCTCTTCTGCCAGCTCCCTCATCACCCTTGGGTGGATCCCATCTGGTCCCATAGACTTGTGGGGATCCAAGCAGCTCAGTAGGTCACTAACTGGATTACAGGGGGCTGTTCAGATGCTTATCTCTTTCTACAAGCTCCAGAAGCCAGCTGTCCTCAGGACAACCTGTTGTACTGTTGAAAACTGAGACAAAGAAGGTGTTAAATACCTCAACCTTTTCCTCATCTTTGATAACTGTATTCCTGCCCATGTCCAGTAAAGAGTGGAGGTTTTCCTTGCCCCTCCTTTTGCTATTGATGTATCTGTAGAAAGACTTTTTGTTATCCTTCACAGAGGTGGCGAGATTCATTTCAAGTTGTGCCTTTGTCCCTCTAATTTTCTTTCTACATGACCTAACTATATTCCTAAATTCTTCCTGAGTCATCAGCCCTTTTTTCCATAATCGGTAAGCTCTCTTCTTTACCCTAATTTCTTTCAAAATCTCTCTGTTCAGCCAGGCTGGTCATCTTCCCCGCCACCTCGCCTTTTGGCACAGTGGGACAGCCTGCTCCTGTGCTTTCAAAACTTGCTTCTTGAAGTATGTCCATCCTTCCTGGACCCTTTTGTTTTCAAGGGCTGTTTCCCAGGGTACACTCTGAACTAGTCTTCTGAATAGGCCAAAATCTGCCCTCCGGAAGTCCAACGTAGAGGTTTTATTGATGGCCCTCCTTGCATCCCCGAGTATTGAAAACTCTGTTATTTCATGATCCCTGTGTCCCAGACGTCCACCGACCACCACATCTCCCACCAGCGCCTCTCTGTTTGTGAACAGGAGGTCTAGCGGGGCTCCATCCCTGGTAGGCTCATTTACCAGCTGGAGCAGGAAATTATCCTCTATACACTCTAGGAATCTCCTAGACTGTCTCTTCTCCTCTGTGTGGAGTTCCTTGGCCTCCTCGCCCATAGCAAGCAGAGTGAGAAACAGAGAAAGCCTCAAAGCTGTGCAAGCACTGCTCAGTAATAGCTAAAACATGGGTGAGTTGTCAGCAGTGTTTTTGTCACAAAACCATGCTGGCTGCTGTGAAGAAATTTAATTCCATCCCAAACAGACCTGGTACACTCCTGAATAATCTAAAGGGGTTTTTTCATGACATTTGGATTCATTCCAAAGTGAGTCATCTTCTCATTCTCTATGTGTACATAGGACTAAGATGCCTCCAAGCCTAGTTTCAGGCACCTCAAACTTTGACATACAAGTTAGATTCATACCAGAGGTTATTTATACTCAGCCTGAATCAAATCCTTAGATTAGACAGACTCCAAGTTAGGAAATTTAAGATCTGTGTGTGAGATTTATGCCATAGGACTATCATTCATATTGAAGACGGATAAAATAAAGAAAAACGAGGTGAAATAAAGTGGTACCCACATTGCATTGGGAGCCACTCTCTTTAAAAGATTGAAAACACTCAACTAATTATTTTCGATCTCTCTTTTTGCGCATTTTCATACTTTGTTGTTCTTTCCATGGCAGGAAGCTAAAAAGACTGTTCTGGTGAAATATCTGGCCTGCCTGGAGGTGGGAATTAGTGTGAAGGGCATAAGAAAACCTGAATTGATTACATTTCCAGTCCAGTTTTGCTGACTATATATTAGAATGCAATCATACTCAAAATGTCAGCTCAGTTTGCTTTGTTCCATGCCTGTTATCACATTCCTTTTCACATCCTTTACCTCCTGCTCCCTGTATGTCTATGGGGTAAATCTTGGTGCCTGTGTAGTACCATTTCACATAAACAGTATACTTTGAGTGTCTTTTATTCATGATCAAGTGAGCATGGGTGGCTTTTGATAGTGAATACTTATATAGATAAGTATTCACTATCAAATACTTACAATACTTACGTTATTGTAAGACTATATGTCTAACATATAGTCTATAGCTATTGTTTTAGATGTTGTTTTCCTCTGTAATATTTTATACTGTGTGATATGAATTAACCTTCCCTCCCCACCATTGTACTAAAACATGCCCTTATGGTAGCCTGACCTGTGAGACAGAAAGCTTTATACTGGTGTTTACCACTGTCTCCTTACTTATGACATCCTTCCTCCGTTCTCCAGAATAAATCACAGAATGAACAGCTGTAGAAGACAGGCAGAGAGACCAGCTTCAGGAATGAGGTTGCAGCTATTTCATGCCTTTGCAGCCTCCCTAAACCACAGGCTTTAGAGGCTGAGGCAGGGTAAAGCTCAATCCTATTCCACCTTTCAGTTCCTGCTGATGACATTTGCAATCCTTCTGTTTTACTGGATGTGGCTGGATGTGGCTGCTTTACTGGATGTGGCTGCTTCTGTCTGACCCTTTCTGTCTGACCCTTTCCTCCATCTTCATTTGGCACTTTGAGTTGAATTTGGGCACCATCTAAAACATATGTTAGCAAAAACCGCTGCCTCTGGGGAAAACTGAAACTTGAATGTACCACACACACACACAAAAAAAAAAAAAAGCTGGGAAAAGAGCTGAGTGGAAGGAATGAATTTTAGAAACCCCTCACACCTTAATTTCTTCAGGAAGAATAGAATATCGAGAAGGCTTAATTCTATCTGAAGAATGACACACTCCACAGAAAGTTGAAAAAAACATATGGATGGCATAGAGCGTCAGACAGGAAATAACAGAATAGTTCACAATTTCTCCTTGTAAGCCAGATTCAAAGAGAATTGATTTTGAAATTTTAGATTCTGAGTCCCCTGATGAAACTGGATTTCAAACACTGCAGAGTGCTGGAAAGAGAGAGAAAATACCTGGAAATTGTAAAAGAAGACGTTTTCCTGTATACTAATGAAAATTTGAGGTAGGTAGTCAGTATTTCAGTAAAGTGGAGAAAATAAAAATTGTTACACACACACTAAATAAATAAATAAATAAATTAAACGAACACAGATGATTGTATGTACTGCAGATTTAGAGCCCAGCAGAGCAGCATGGGCTGCATGAGCTAGGACTCAGCAAGCATTTATTTTAGTGCCAGAATGTATGCATACGGAGCACACCACAGACATTGAGAGTAACAACAGTAAACCCGTTAATTCAGGGGATTTTCTCCAGGACTGTTAAACAATATGGGAAATTATTGGACTATTAATTTGAAAGCTATTAGACCATCTACTAAATTACTTTAGACGTTGTTTCTGGCAACAAATTACACAAAAAGCAGTTTTGTTTACACTGAAGAAAAGCCAGTACCTCTGAAAGCAAATAATTAAACTGTAGGTTTCCATTGCTAAGCTTCTCCTCACTGCAGGCACAGCAAAACAAAATGTTTGGATAGTCAGGAATTTGCTGTAGTACTCTATGCTGAGCCCTGGAGCTTGTCAGTAGAAGACCCGAGAAAAACTGAGGAAGGAATTGAGGACATCTTACAAAACACTCAGAACTGAGAAAAGACAAAACAATCCATGCTGCGTGATTTGTACTCCTAGAAATCCCTTGCAACTTTAGTGGAGGATTAAAAGAGGATTTAGTTAGTTTTATTTGCTATGTTTCTGTGTTCAGGAATACCAGAGCTGTACACAACCAGATCACCTCCTAGTACAGCACAGGACTGGCTCAGGCCTGACTGTATGACTGCATTTCTGTCAAATCAGCTAGAACACACAGTACAGTATTTATTCTGGCTTCATGGTCGCTGCAGGAGGACAGGTTATATGTGATCTGCCAGAAAACCTGCCAGAATATTTAACTATCCTTTAAATACTTTTGTTTTGAACAAACTTGGATCCACAGACTGAGTTTATACTAGCCAAACTATTTTTTCTTATGAATCTACAACATTTTGGATCCAGCATATGTGCCCTATTCCATCCATTTTTTGTGAAGGCATGGCTGAGGAATAAAAGGGCAAGAGGAGGTTTTATTCAGCAAGGAATAAATACATAGGAAATAGAAAGTAATACATTAGCACTAGGAAGGTGGGTCCCTCTTTCTTCCCTTTTGGAAGAGGAGACACACTATATTTGAGAGTTTGCCCAGACAGGCAATATATTTCAAAGGCGAAAGACCCTTTGTGCTCATCCACATTGAGGGAAGCTCAGAGGTTCCTGAGTACATTTCAGGGAACTGAAGTCAATGAAAGGGTAGGTTTTTAAGTTCAGTTGGCAGAATGAATAAGTGTACATGCTTTCAGCATATTATACTGCCAGTTATACTCCAGAAAACAAAACAAAGCAGATAATAATTGAAGTTTTGTCTTTTAGTGATTTAATTAGAAGTGAACCTTTCCTGGAGAAGCTGGACATGACTGGAGTCCCAAACGCTGATAGCCAGTGTACCTGTAACAAAAGATTTCCCCAAAGCTTGTCAGATCAAACCCAGAATCACAGAATTGTTATGTTGAAAGGGACCTCTGGAGGTCATCTAGTCCAACCCCCATGCCAATGTAGGGTCATCTAGAGCATGTTACACAGGAACGTTGTCTAGGTGGGGTTTGAATGTCTCCAGAGAGGGAGATTCCACAACCTCTCTGGGTGGCCTGTTCCAGTGCTCTGACACCTTCAACGTAAAGAAGTTCTTCCTCATGTTGAGGTGAAACTTCTTGTGTTTATGTCCATTGTTCCTTATCTTGTCACTGGGTACCACTAAAAACAGTTTGGCACCAATCTCTCAGCACCTGCTAATGAGTTATTTTTATGGATTAATGAGATCCCCTCTCAGTCTTCTCTTCTCTAGACTAAACAGGCCCAGCTCCTGCAGTTTCTCCTCATAAGAGAGATCTCCAGACACCTAATTATTTTTGTGGCCTTCCATTGGTCCCTCTCCAGTGGCTCCTTGTCTTTCTCGTACTGACAAGCTCAGAACTGCATACAGTATTCCAGATGTGGCTTTACTGGGGCTGAGTAGAAGAGGAGTATCACTTCCCTTGACCTGCTGGCCACACTGTTCCTGATGCATACCAGGATATTATTTGCCCTCCTGGTCACAAGGGCACACTGCCGGCTCATGGTCAATTTGTCACCCACCAAGACTCCCAGGTCCTTCTAGTAGGTCTGTACTGGTACTTGGGGTTATTCCTACCCAGGGACAAGACTCTATGCGTGCCCTTGTGCTGTTTTCAGTAAACTGTTCTTATCTCAAGCTGTCATCTTTACCTTCTGTGCCTCCAATTCTCCTCTCCAGCCACCTGCAGGTGGGAGTGGGAAAGGGAGAGGGGAGCAAGCAGCAGGGTGGTTTTAGAAGGAGTACCAAATTGGGGAGTACCATTCCTAAACTACAACAAGAGGAAAAGAAACCCAGAGAGTCTTAATTGTCACCTTTCAGTCACCAGTAATTAACATGTCCTTTGTTTCTCATGGATATGTTGTTCTCAGATAAGACAGTTTACAGATGGTGCTAAGTAAGTTTGTACCATACTGTAAACATAACTGACTACAATATGCAACTATTATATAGATAACAGTTTTTCTGTTTATGAGGCTGATGTAAGTCTGTCTTTTTATTGTGTACATTTTTAAATGTCACACTCTCAGCTTCAAGAGAATGAATGCTATGGCAGTGTGTACTGCCTTTAAGGGCTGAGGTTCCCAGACAGAGATTGTGGGCAAGGGGCTGTGAAGCCCTATTTGTTGTTATGCATGGCTAATTAAAACCAAAAAGAAATTAAACTAGATCCTTTGCAAGAACCTTAAGTCATTGAATGATCACTGCAAGTGTCATCCATCATTTTCTGAAGACCTTGTAGTCTTAAGAGAAGGCAAGATGCACTGGATGGGGATAGAGAGTAAGGAGATTAGTTTATGAAAATAAGACCAAGCTGTTATACAAGGCAGTCTAGAAAAATTTAGAACCATTTTTTAAACTGCCTGAGCTCTAATCTCTCTTATGTAGACTGAGTTTGCTACCAGAACTTTCCTTTCCTTAGCATGCCTATCTGGAGTTGGCTTTGTAGCGATGACAGGAACAAACAGCTGTGGTGAAAGTGATCAGGTATAGCTGCTTAGTCCATTGCTTTGCTTGATAGGCCACTTCTTTTTTGTTTCTCCTTTTGTTTTCTTTGAGAAGACAGACACTTCAGGTGTGCAATTATGCTGATTGCTCCACATATTTTTCAGTCGACCTGGATATCTATGTGGGGCCTCCTTAAAAATAGTATAATATTGGGAGGTTTTTTTCATTCTGTGTGATAGAAATGTTCGTTTCTAGAGGTCTTGGAGAGGAGAAATGGGAGAATTAAGAGCAAACCCATTAGGTTAGCTGAAATGATGAAGGATAAGTGGTCTCCTTTCTTAAAAGAAATCAGTGGAATGAAATGCCACTCCTAATCTAGATTTCAGGTATTTTCTCTCTATGCACCCATGTATGGCCATCAGTGAACACACAATGCATATGAACACAGAATGCATATACTAAAAAAACCTTTTGTCCAATTTGATGTGGCAGATCTTTTGTTCTCTGTGCCTGGGAGATGTGAGATTTTGGAGAATAAATAACTCGGCTGTGGCTTGGTGAGCTAATGTAGCTCCTACAGAGGCAAAGATCTGGAAGAGTTGTTGCTAGTGCACCAATTATACACAGCTAGTGTGAGAAGGGAGGGAAAGAGGGCTGTGTGACCCCAATGCTTTCCCCATCATCATGCTTACAGGTTACATTGTCACGTGGGGCAGCTGCTGCTTATATTACACCTATGCTATCCTCTGTATGCTCGTGCTTCTTGCAGTTTTAGTGGGGTACTGATTACTGATGCAGTTGGTCATCCAAAATACCTGCCCACAGAGCTTGTAAGAGAAACCACAGATCAGTGGTGTCTCTAATAAGAGATATTTCTTGACCCTACATGGCCCCACTGTCTACTGTTCTAAATCATCTTTAAGAGACTGAGTGCTTAAGAAATAGGGTGTGTTCTTGGATTTTATTGTTTGTTCTCCAGTTCTCTAGAAACTCTGTATAAATTAGAGTTGTCAGATGGATTTAATTTTTCACCTTTTTGGTTTCATTTAGAAAAATGAGAGATTGATCATAGTGCACACTGCAAATTTTTTCTTCTTATTGTACACAAAACTTTGGTGGCATATACCTGTGGATTGAAGAGGATGAGTGTATAAATTTTAAGGAGACAAATTACTGCAAATTCACTTGTTGAATCTGCAAATCAGGGTGTCACAAGAAGAGAGAAGCCGGGATTACAGAATGATAAACCCCTTTTCCTATTTCTGTCTGTGTGTGTCTTCTGTTGGCAATGTACGTATTAAAGGAAAATCTTAGAAGAGCTAAACAACCTATTAATTTTTTGTTTAGTGTCACACTCTATGTGCATCAGTTAAAAGTTTGTGCTTGCATATCTGTATCAATTGGACATGTTAATGTTTCAGGTATTATACCTTCATCACGATGTGTCCTGAGCCAACTCTTCACAGCAGTTTGGAACAGATTTTTGCATGTTAAGTTAGTTAGTAATCTATGGCAAACATGCCACGTTTCCTGTCAAGATGACTTTTTTTTGACATTTTTTTTGGTAGCTCACCACTGTCTAAATAAACTCTGTTATCTTAGGAACAGGTTATTTTATTGGTTGTTTCCTTGTGTCTTTCTGCCTTAAATAATTTTGCAGGCATTTGTCTGTCAATTACTTTATGATTCAAATGCAAATACTTGCTGATGAAGGAAAAAAAGAGGGAGGATGTGTGAATGTTAATAAGTTCTTTAGATGATCAGGTAGAAATACTGAGTGAACAAGGTGGGTTTCCAGTACATTGCATTCCCTCAGAGACTGGCAGAATTTATTCATAGAGAACTTCTGTAACTTTGAGGCTGGGGGAGAGACTGAGACAGTAGGCCAGGACTGAACATTCCCAAAATTATGTTACTATTGCTCCAGATAGAGATTTAATTTTTCAAAATATTTGTCCCAGGAAATGTAAATCACAGGATATAGATGAACTTAGCTTTGATAGTAATAATAGCACAGCTGTCTGCCAAAGGCCATCACCTTTTGAAGAAGCATTCAAAGTTGTTGAAATGTGAATCTTGCCCATGAACATTTTTTGTGGTGTAGCTACTGTCTCTAAAGAGCCATGCATTCTTTCTTTACTCTGCAAAAACTCTTATGAAGTTATTTCAAATTTTTTTTTCCAAAAGTGAGATTAATCTGAGGAAGGATATAAAGCACCAGTTCACTTCCCCAGATTGCCACTTTTAGCCTTTATAAATTACCCAAGGAGATCCTTAAGTTGAAAATATGGTGCTTGGTGCTGACAGCTCTCTCAGACTTCCCTGAGGAGCATTAGCATTAGTACTTTGCAGGTTGGACTCAAATCTAATGAGGAAAAGCTCAAATAATGCACAGATATTTGATTACAATTTTGTCAAGAATGACCTTCTCATCTGTTTTAAACACCATTTTTCTCTTTCTTCAAAAGCCTCTCAGAAACTGAATTTGTATTTTCCTAAATAGCTATTGTTTATAAATTAACATCAAAAGGAGTGGGGCTTTTTGATGCTTGCACCAATCCCTGATGAGCCAGCAGTCTAGTGAAGAATGAGAATTGAAACTAGTAGGGGGGAATAAGCCTCCAGCCTGGATGGCAGTGCCTCCCTGGAGTTTTGCAAGGTAATTTGCAGCATTAAGCAGAAGTAGGATGAGTCAAGGATATGTTAGAGCCTTTCCTGCTGATTTCGCAAGTTTCTTCCAGAGGCGAACTGTCCAGCAAAATCACAGTACAGTTACAAAACAAAATGGTATCCTTTTTTTTTTTTTTTTGAGGGGGGAGAGAGGATGTGGAAATACTGACTGCATTGATAAACATTGAAAAACAGCAATGCTCAAGAACTGAGTAGTTTTCCTTCTCATTTTCTTTCAGAGATTCTGAAAGGAACAAGTGGCTAGTGGTTAGTAAATGCCGACCCTTCATGCAGGAATAACCATGCCCTACTTCAAATGTATCTCAGTGCAAGCAGAAGGCATCTGGTGCTGGAGTTATGATACCACGGAAAGGTTTACCACTGGCTGCTTGTGACAGAGCATCAGATTGCTGCCTGTGTCCCTTATTTCTGCCCCAGAATTAAAGAAAAAAGAAACTATGCTTTTCACAGGACACTTACTGTATCCCTTTATGCGGAACATATGACAAGCCACAGCTGAATTCTTAAAACACCTCAATAATTCTCTGGTTAATGAAAGGATTGCATAGTGATTGTATGCTAATTGCTTTCTGAGCCACAAAAAGAATGATGTTTAGTGATTAAATACACATCATGCATCTGTGATATCCTATTATAGCCTTAAAAAGCTGAATAGTAGATTTCAATTGTCATTAAAATGAACAATTGTAAATTTTTCTGTACTAAGATGTGATGTGATGTGATGTGTAGTGTCTAAACTCTTGCACCAAGTCACTTTCACTTACCATACAATTCCTTTTTAAGGTGTGTTTGGGATAGATGGGAGGGTGACGGGGGAGGGAGGGAGAGAGAGTCTGGTGAACAAGAGTGATGAATGCCCTACAGGTTTTGTCAGATGTTTTCATATCATCCCAGTAGCAGTTTCTCAAAGAGAACATATCATCCTTATAATGTATGTATGTGTGTGTGTACTATTTTTGGAAAAGCTACTTTATTTAATCAATTAATATTTAAAGCCATAAGCAAAACATAATTCCAGATAACTTTGGGTCTCCATTCAAATCTGAAATGTGAATTTGGTTCTCGAACCAAGACAAACTTTGATTACTGGAAGCTTTTTTAAGTGCTTTAGGATGTTTTTAGGAGGCATGGGTGAAACCAAATTTAGCTTCCTTTTTTTTTCAAACATTTCACAATTCTACTGCAAGTTGCCCAAGCAGTAACATAACATATCAATGCAGACAGGATTTGTCATCTGTAATTCTTCCTTCATCTGCACTTATCTGTCTCTGTTCTGCTCATTTGTCATTCTTTTGATTCGCCTTCCCATTCCTTCAGTAATTCTGGCTTTCCCCCTCTCCTCAGTTCTCCAGTTGGCTTCCGCAGTAAAGGTCCTTGTGTTTACATAGCATCTCACCTACCCTCCCTTGCAGTCTCTTGAGCTCATCAGCTGGACAGACCCATGCTCTAATTCAGGCATTGTGATTTCTGCTTACTGCAGTCTTTCACTGAACTACTTTCTTCTGACCCTCTTAACTTATTCACATTAATTTTGTAGCTTTTCTTAGCTCTCCTGCCTGATCTTCTTCATTATTCCTTTTTTGTTTTGCTTTTGTGGGTTCCTTTTAAAAGGTACCATTCTTTGCACATTTTTAGTGTTCCACTTTCACTGATTTCATCCTACTTTAGTGTCACAGTGCCTTCCTGAATAAAAATACTCTGAGCATCATGCAGTTTTCAATTCCACAAAAAAGAAAATCTCGTTTTTTATCCATTTCTCTGTCCCTTGACCAATATCTTTATTTTACGCCAAGTTCATGGGTTCAATCCCCATATGGGCCGTTCACTTAAGAGTTGGACTCAGTGATCCTTCTGGGTACCTTCCAACTCACAATATTCTGTGATTTTTCTTTTCTCTTAAGGTAACATAACCTTTGTCTCTTCAATTCTTTGCTATTTCTGAATTTCCTCTAAAGCCTCCTGCTCTGTTCCTGTCTCCTCTGCCAAGCATTTTCTGCCAAAGAAATTGTCAAGCTTTTTAAAGGATGGTAAAAAAGTCAATGCTTTCACTCAGGAACCTTTCCCTTTTCTTGACCTGGGAAAGTCTCTTCTCTTTTTCTTTTATTGCTTTTCTCCTTCCTCTTACCTTAAAGCATTCCTTCTAAGTTCTTTCTTTTATGTGTATTCCTCCCTATTCTCTGTATTTCATTTTTTATGGTCATTTCTCTGTCCTGAAAAGATCCTTGCTTTTTTTTCCTCTTGTTTGGATTTTTTTCTCCTTATTTAAAACAATTTTTGACTCAGTGGAGCCTGAATTTTTCTTTTTATATATCACCAATCTTCTAAATTCTGATCTCCGCAAACTCATCGATGTTTTCCAAACTTCTGCCCTTTTATATAGCTGAATTTGTATTTTACCTGCATAGTAATCTTTCCATGGCATAGTTGGTCAGTCATCAGCAGAGGTGGGGTTCTTTTCACATTCCACCCTGTCCTCATTTGTGGAAGCCACAGAAATTATTTTGTATACTGTTTAGAAGATTACATAGTTTTGATTGGTACAGTCAATTGGTACAAGCTTTTTTAAAACTCATGAAGTTGCCATTGTAGGGTCCAGCTTTTCAAAATCTTTCTGATGTGGGTAAGAACAGTTTCTGGAAATGGCTTGGTGGCCTTACATATCCTTCTGGAAGTGGCTGAATAGCTCTAAAAATGGTGAGGCTAAGGAGGACAAGTATACTGTTTGTCCTGTACTTCTGTTGCTTATCACAGTGTCTCACTACCATGCCATTATTTATATTTCATTTTATCTGATAGCTGATAGTGTCAATTGATCATAGATATTTTTCCTTAATTTGACTCTATTGCATTGCATATGACAAATATCCTTTTAATTAAAACACAAAATTCTATCACTATTTCAAAACTGTATGCTGTCTTTGCTATTGCTGACATTTGTAATTAATACATTTAACCCTTTTCTGTGGAAACAAGCATTTGAATTTCATTTGTTTTGTTAGGTGAATGACACTGATTCAACCCTTCTCCCAGTGGCTGCAGAACATATAAATTCAGAATGATACCCCAGTAGGATCATATTGGGTTGTGCCTAGACTCATGCAAACAAAATTCTTAGTGAAATTTCAAATTATAGAAGTCAGAATACATATATGTGTGACACTGGCAAATACCTTTTCCTGGGGAAAAAACCCCACCTTTTTTTCAATAAATCTGCCCTTTGCATATAAGGAAATGGGATTGGAAATGTCAGTGAGGCAAAGCCAGGGTAGAAATCGAAATCCAACTGCTTCCAAGGATAAAGCACTAAACTTAAAATGGAAACCTTACACATAAAGGATACCTCTGAATAGGGACTAGGCATGTGAAGAGTTTGCAGGATTCAGCCCTGTGGTTTAGACTTAATGTGAACAAGCCTTACTCAGATGGTGCGATTTGTATGGTGTGAAGGGACTGCAGGTTTCTGGCAAAAAACATTCAGTGAGGTGGTAAAGGTCATAGTGGGAATTATTTTAAGAATTTTAATGAATGTTATAGTGAGAGAGAGGTTATTTAGGATGAAAAGCTACACAGAAATAGACATATATAAATAATGGAGAAGTAGAAGGAGTGCACTTACTGAGTTTTGAACATAAATTAATCAAGAGGAAGAGGAACGAGCAGCTCACTTTTGAAAGTGAGAATGTGAATCCTTATGAAGAAGAGAATTTGAGAGTATTAGTGTGGCTGTATCAGGGCCAGAGCAAAACTGACTACTCCATTTGTCTTTTCCTCTCCTTTTAGTTGTTAACTGCTTGCTGTTTTCTTCTGTAGTTAGCTTCTACTTGCACACCTCTTTGGAATTTGTCTATTAAGCATCTCAGAACCACTGAATACACAGAATGTTAGCAGTGTATCATGGCTTTTTTGTTATATCTAAAGAATAAATAGAAATATTATCCAGAAGGATCAGGTTCTTGAGACTAATTTGCAGAGACAACCTCAATTTGTTCCTCTGCTTTTGGTGTGCTTTGGTAACACATTGTATTGTAGTACAGGAATGCAAACATTTTGAATGCATATGCTTTTGAAAATATGTCTTTAATTCCATTCTTTCCAGGCTTGTAAGCAGAAATAGATCTGAAAATATTTAGGAACTACCATCTGAGCTTTTTTTTCTTTTTAATTTCAAATTTCATCTTTTAGAAGAGGGGAGTACATGCCGCGCCGGTACCCATTCGGGGAGGAGCGGTGCACTGCCTGCAACCTCTGCAAGGCCACTACGACACCGACAGGACCAAGTGCATCATGGCCAAGTGTGAAGGGTTTTAGATCTACTGGGTTTTTTTGTTTGTCGCAGCTCTTGTCACATTGTTTAATAATGAGCAGGGGAGTCAATAGGCACAGGTTTGTGGAGCAGCAAAACAGCTTCTGGAGTTTATGTTACTGGAACAAGACCTCACAGAACAGTTCTAGTGGAATGATCCTGAGACAGTAGTGTGTAGTCTACAATAAACATACACAAAGCAAACAGAAATTCCTTCAGCTAGCTGAAAGCAAAAAAGCAAACCTTCTGTCATCTAACTTTATTTTAGATTACCTGTCAACATGACAGTGCAGTTTGTACTAGGTAATCCACTCTCTGATAGACGTAACATCCTCTGTGGGAAAGACTGAGACTATGAAGCTCTCTGTTTCGAACGCTCCTTTTAAAACATTACATATGTTCAGGTCAAAGAACATCCAGACAGATGTAAGTTTTATAGACAGAATAGATGACAGTGAGGAAAAGAATAAAAGGTTTGAGGATGATATTTAACTTCCATTTGCCTTTTCACCTGTTCTAGAGAGAGAATTTGAGGATAATAAATCATTTGAGTTTATTCATAAAATTTCTGCACTCCAAAACATGCCACTCTTAATGGCGTTTCTTTACTTATTTACTTATAGTTACATCTTTTACTTTTCAAAGAGGTTAAAATCCAACACTGCAGTTGTTCCATATCCGCATCTTTACCAAACTTCACTCTTCCAAGCATGGCATTTAATTTGGATTGAATTGAAAGCGAAAACAAGAAGGATCATGAGAATAGCCCCTCTAATGACTGATTTGGAGTTGTACATATGATACAGTCTTTCTGCTCAATTCTACGCCCTTACCCCATCTGGCTTTTCCTCTCTTACCCCACCTAATTGTACCTTTTGTGTTAAAGGGAGTCATATCATGTAAATTCCTGTGATAACAGTAACTGTTTCCTCTCTAACTGGTCTAACAGGTACCTGATTATAACAGAGAAGCTGTTAGTGATCCCTACAACCTCCTATAACAAAACTTCTTTAATCTCTGTGTATTTTCCACAAGTCTTTACTTTGCTGCTATGGTGTCTCAGCATGGAAGTCATACTGTAGACTGAGATTGCATGTGAGGTGCTTGCACTGGGTCATAAACTGTGTCCAAAGCCAAATGAACCTTACATTTTACAGCATTTCTTAGTCTTCCCTTCTACACCATTTGGCTACAAGCCCACTCCAGTGCTAGGGACTTACTTTTACCTTTGGCATGAACTAGGAAGATAAGAGCAAGCTAATTAAGCTGCAATAAATAACTGTGAGTACTCTAAGGGCATTATGTGCAGTTTGTGACAACCAGGTGAATAGTGTAAATTGTTGTGTTGTTTGGGGGTTTGTTTGTTTGTTTTTGTTTTATGGTTGGGTTTTTTGTTTGTTTTATTTTTAATATATAACCACAGTGTTACAACAAGTGAAATTGATTGTAAAGGTGGTAATGGTCAGGGAATGGACTTCTTATTTCCTTTTCCCTCTGCATCACATGAATATAGTGTTGTTACATTTTAAAGAATTAGTTGGGCTCCTTAACCTTTCCAAAGAAGTCATGAGGCAGTTAAAGGAGAATAGAGAGTCCTGATCAACCAGCTAAGGGAAAAAGGGAATGCTGTCAGTATTAGC
Organism: Lepidothrix coronata; assembly: GCF_001604755.1. Taxonomy (NCBI): domain Eukaryota; kingdom Metazoa; phylum Chordata; class Aves; order Passeriformes; family Pipridae; genus Lepidothrix; species Lepidothrix coronata. Next base: position 1,205,752 of record NW_016690198.1, read on the forward strand.
CTCAGCTTTTGCAATTTGATCAAGTATGCATTTTTATTAAGCTCCAATTAATAAATAAAAAGACAAGCTGTATTTAAAAAGAAAAGAAAAGAAAAACAAAGCAAGAGAGGAAACCAAAGATGCCTTCAGAAGCCAAACATTGGCACACGTGTTACGTCAGTCATCATGGCCTCATTATCAGTTACACCATGGCAGCCCTCCAGGGTATGAAGCATGAGCAAAGATGCTGCAGTTAAGTTTGATTGATGTCAGTCTTTTAGCATTTCTACCAGCAAACTCCTTTATTGTTCTGTGGCAACATTATCCTTGGCACTAAATAGTTTCTTGGGGTGTCTTTGCAGAACATCAGCCTGAGACTTTTGCTTTACTGGAACAGTCTAAATCCTTCCCCTCATTTCCTTCATCTACCTTATGATCTTAATTTCTTATCTTTGTGTAGTGGTTTAGGAATGGTACTCCCCAGTTTAGTTCTCCCACACAGACTTCCCAAACCACACTGCCTCTTGCTTGCTCACTCCCCTCCCCTCCTCTTCCACTCCTCCCATGGGTGAGGAGGATTAGAGGCACAAAAGGCAAAGATCATGGGTTGAGATAAGAACACGTACTTGAAACAGCAGTGAGATAAGAAAATTAACAGTAACAGCAACAGTATTAATAACGAAAGTATACAAAAAGAGAGGACGATTCACATGCAAAAACGCTCCCTCCTGAGCCTGACCCAAGGGGACCACAGCCACATTTTTCCCCATCCCCTGGCAATGACATAAGGCGGTATCGAATAACAAAATGTGTTGGCCACGCCCCTTCCCACTGATCTGGGCCAGAACTAGGACACTTTGCAATCTGTCTTGACTTTTGATATGTTTTGCGTGAATGGCTCATTAAAGCCAAAGGCTAATAGCACTTATTGTGGGGAGGAGTAATAAAGCAGTAAGGCACTTGTGTTATTTCTGTGTGCCATTTTGCTGATAAAACTCAGAAAAGATCCGGGCCTCGTATTCTACCAGTAGCAGGCTGGTTTTCTAGAAGAGTTCACCTGACACAGAAAAGAAGGAATTGAAGATCTAAGAGACTCAAATGTACTGTGGTGGGGGATGTTTGCTGAATCCAGTATTAGTGTGTTTGTAATCATGCTATATTACACTGATCCTGTGTATAATATTTCAGATGTGAAGATTTTTCAGTCACTCTGCAGAAGTGCATGCCAGGTAGGCAAGAAAAATAGTTGGATCTCATGTGAATTGCTTTTAACTGAAGAAGAACAAAATCTATAAAACTCGTTAGATTTCTAAATCCTTTTCATGTAAAATTTGAGAATTTGGCACCTGGATTAGATTGTATGGACCAGCAAAGTCCTGTGCATTTCTGCTCCATCAACTGCACAAGCACTTTAAAAAAATATTTTTTGGAAAGAGTAATTCTAAATTATACTTATTATTTACAAGAATTTGTGTGTGTATCTGTGTAATTTGGTGACTACTTAAGCTTATAAGCTTATGTCATAAGTCATTTATGCTGAAGATATACCTGGGTATAAAGAAAGCAAATTAATATTAGAGTTCAACTAAGGAAAACTAATTTTTCTGCCTAAAACATGTTTTAATTACAATATTATGTCTTTGTTTTCACTCCAAAAATCATAAATGATGGAAATAAAAAATGTTATAGTTGGATTTCTTTTTAAACAGCCTTACAGACCATACAGTCTAGCAAGTGTCTGTAACTCAGGGACAAGATAAGTGGACTCAGACAGCATCCGTATAACTTAATTTATAAGTTGGAGGCCGAGCATCACATAGGATAACAGGCATAAGTTACAAAACATGTTCTTTCAGACTGGCGAGAGGAAGAACATGTACTTCTCCCTTCTCCTATGGGCAAGTCACCTTTGGAACCAGAATCTGTTTTAAATACTGGCTCCCTCTAGCGTTCACTCGCAATAAAACTTGTAAAGGGTGTTGGAAGAATTTTTGGGTTTGTTTTTTTTTTTCTTTTGCAATACATGTCTACATCACAATATTGCCCTATAAGATCCATGATTTTTCTTTGTCTCTGTTGGAGACTGCCCACCTAATGCCTCCACCTGTACCTCAGACTCTAAGGAGTTACATCACTGAGACAGCTGGACTCTGGTTCTGCTACAGTGTGAGTTACTGTGATGCAAAAGGTATTAATTGCTGAGGATGTTTCCTTTTTCTTCTAGACTGTGTTTGAGAATATGCATTTTCCTGGAGGATGTATCTGCATTCAAAGGAGTGGAGTGAAAGTCATTTTACAGATTCGATTTAGATCATCATTCCATGGCCATGGTAAATCAACTCCAAGAAAAAACAATTTTGTTCAGTAATGACAGGCTAAGGAAATAATTTAAATAAATTGTGTTTGTTTGTGATGACAGAAAATAGTTATGTGTCATACCTTGACTGTCTTCTTTTCTTAAATATCCCCTGATTAACTCCAGAGGTTTCACAGGTGTAATCAACAATTAAGTGAATGCCTAGAGATTAAATTCTTAGTATCTTCTTAAATCACAGATAAAAGGTGTCTGAAATTAACTGCACAGTAAAATCCCAGAATTTGGTTGTTTTGTGATGCCTGGGTTCTTTTAACCCCTTTTAAATGTTTAGTTTCTTGGGGGTGTGGAGTTTTTTTTGATGGGAAGTTTTAGGAAGAAATAAATTCTCACCTGTTCAGTGATGACATCCAGTTGCTGAGAATGGAAAGATTTATTTGCAACATTGTTGGTGGCTTGAACTTTTTCAAATGAAGTATAAATGTAGGAAGTAAACAGCAGTAATGTAAGTACCTGTGTGGAAAAGCAGAGAAGTAATGTAAGGAAGTGGATTTTAAAAGTCAAGACAAGGTTAATATAAACCATTAAAATTTGTGTCTTTGTGATATATGACGTATAGTGTTTCTTAGTAAGGAACTATTACTTATGTTGAACTTATGTGGGAACTGTTGGCCAGCTCTAAATTTCTATCTATGTGTCAGCATGAGTTCTCTCTTTAGTGGACATCTGAAGTGGATGTTCAGTAAAGCCTGGAAGTGCCAGCTGCAGAAAAGATGCCAATCTACTCCTTAAATGTTGGTTTGATATAGTAACCTGTATTTCAGACTATGTCTCTGCTGCAGTTTATAACTTTCTGCAGAAAGGAAACTGTTTCATTGCACAAGGCTGCTGTAGTATTGCATTGCCCTTTGTTTGAGGTAGGATGGGTGCTGTGAGCTAAGGCTTCCAGAGCTGTCTTTTGAGGCTTTAGGTTGCTTTGGACTGTTTTATTTTATGAGGGCATTCATATAGTCTGATTTGAGTGTGGTAGCTTTCAGGTGTCTTGTTTAGAGCAATATTTGATCAACTAAACATCCACAACAGATTATGTAAATGTTTAAGCAAGGGGCCTGTCTTGTCCATTGATCCCATAGGGACACAAAAGTTACTCAGGAAGAAAGAGTTTAGCAGTGGAGAGGTGTAAGGGTCACGCAGATCTAGGCTGCATTTACCTCAAGATCTATTTTGATATTTCCAATCTCATGAGATCTTGAGACAGGGTTTGCTTCTGTCTTTCAAATTATTTCTGAAGGAGTAAGTACTCAACCATCCCCCCAAACAAAAACCAAACAAACAACCCAAACCCCCCCAAACAAACAAAATTAAAAGACCCAAAGTATCAATTCATCAATAATTCCCTTTATTATTTAATAATAATATTGTTGAGATATTTTTCAATTTGTTGAGATATTATTTCAGTTTGAAAGAGTAAAGACCAGCAGAGACATTCATCCTTCTATAGACAGGGAGCTGAGGCACAGATGAAATGGTTTAATCAAGCGGATGCAATAAGACAGGAAACTAAATTAAATCTCCCGTGCACGAAGATACTACTGAGATAAGCTGTTTCTCTTTAGTGATTCAATCAAAACGTATCCATGATGGACTAAAATCAAGTCTATTAAAATGATAGGCAGAGGGATAAAGTCTTACCCTTGTGATCTGTACAAAGTGTCCTTCCAGCAGAGGTAGCTCCATACTAAATCTTCATTTCTGTTGGCTTACAAAATATCAAGATGTAATATTTCTATGGACAGGGTAGTGGATTTATTCTCACTGGTGTAAAAAACATGAAAAATTGCAACCTTCTGGATACCTCAGATGTGTTACTGTCTAGAACCAAATTTGGATCGCTTACAATGACACATGGGTGCTCTCCAGTCTATTAAGTGACATGAGGAAAGTAGGTAGAACTCTTCCAGTGTAAGACTGAGTATCAATCAAATTAAATTAGCACCTCCATTTCTGTGCATCACATGGGAGTTTGGAGCTGCTGCTCAAGGCCACTACAAGCACAAGAAATTCACCTTCATTCAAGGAGAGACTGGATGGGGTCTTTAGGAGGGAAGTCTGCAGGGGCTTGCTGAAAAGGTAGTTCACTTCAGATTTACCATGCCATCTGAGCTGGAAATAAGAGAGAATAGCCAATGGTAAATGACATTGATGCTGAGCCTCTTACTGTGCTTATCACTACTGTAGGAGACAAGGAAATAGACCTGGTCTGCACTGGGTTTTTTTGCATAATACTGAGCAGTTCTTATGTTTTAATAAGCTTCACCACCCAGTTAGGATCAGTCTTGTGAAGCCTATATGAAATAGTTGACTGGAAAAAGCAAAAGAACAAGGGAATTATGATTCTTCCCATTTTGAATGCCAGTGATAGTGAAACTTGTTATAAAAGCTGAAATCCTGCAAGCAGTTGTAAATATTAGTGCTAACCTGACACTACTGTTACAACCTGTGCTGCTTTTTTTTTCTATTTTGTTTTTTGGTTTCTGTCCAGTCTGTTTAAGAATGCTTTTAATGGGAAAAAGTTGGTTATGAAAGCTCAGATACATCTCCCTCCCAACACATTTTTCTTACAACATTTTTTTGTGTGTGTGAAAACTACCAGGATAGTTTTACCACACCTGGATTGGTTGCCAGTGTCCAAATTAAAATGATACTCCTATGAAAAATTTGTTTGAGACAGTAATGCCACTTGTGAAATACTTTTACTTTGCAGAACTAGTTTTTGCAAATCAGAAAAAAAAGGAATATTTCAGATTAGCAAAGTGAAAACTAAGAATTGTCATAAGTAATTAGATTATAAAATTAATAGAATCCTATCAATCCACTGGATTTTCCCAGTTAGACTGAAAGCAAACTTGGACCCTAAATGCCAGGGCAAAAAGCCAGACATGTTAAATAGCTATATTAATTAATTATTTTACCTCTAATAATCAGTTGCCAACAATTATATTAATGAGGATTCTACTGAACTATAAATAGTACAACAATGAATTTAAGTAAATGAGTAACATTCTGTCAGCTTTTACATGAGTAACTTGCCCAGAGATTTTTAGCTTACCTGGCTGGCTTTAAAAAGATGGAACTTGACCACGACATTTCCAGCCCTAGGTCAACACACTAGGCGCATTTCTTGTCTAACACAGTTCCAACCCCTGATATAGTGCCATAAGAGATAAACAATGGAAAAAATGTAAGTATTTGTTCACAACAAATGTTTCTGGAACCTTTTGTTTCTCTGAATGTGTAACAGGTCTTCTAAGCAAAGGATAGGGGAACTGGCTATAGCCAGAGAGATGGGAGATATTTGAAAGTCAGTGTCATTTTTATTCTCTATTCCAGACCCACACCTTTCAGTGAAGGTTCTGCAAGGTATCTTCATTGCAAAACTGCCTTTGTCTGAAGTCGCCTAGGAAGTCCCTTCAGGATCTCAAGTGCTAGCTGGATGCAATACTGGCATACACACACAGCCTGGAAAGTCATTTCTGTACCTGTACCTTCTCCAGTGCTCTTCTGCAGTCTTCTCTTGCCCAGATAAGTGGTTGATGTCCCAACTCTGGAAACATTCAAGGTCAGGTTGGACAAAGCTCTGAGCAACAGCATCTTGCTGAAGATGTCCCTACTTATTGCAAAGGGGATGGATAGGTGACCTGAAAATGCCCCTTCCAATGCAAACCATTCTATAAAAGATGATCTTCTGTGAGATCTCCTGAGTGGAGTGTCATTGTCACCTTTTAACAGGGGCTCTGTACCCAGTTAGTCTTAATTTGTTTGGCTGTGATAGTATCCAAGATTTTGGGTTAATGCTATTATAAGGGGGCAGGAACCTTTAAGACATCTCTTCCATTTCATGCCATATAATATCAAAAGAATACGTGTGTATGAACCCTCACCTGTACAGACTGAAACAACTTACCTTTCTGTTGAATAAAGTGTTTGTTAACCTTTCATACAAACCCTTTGGTTTGACAGGACTATTATGATGAACCCCTTTGCATTTAATTGTATGATGCAGTTTTATGGGGTTGGCTGGGGCCCTAAAAAATTGCATTCTCTGTTTAAAGATAGCATGTATTGAAAATAGATCTATTTCTGTGCTGTAAGGAGGACAAAGTTGTTCTGCTGAGCTGTCCTCTCCAAGGACAGCTTCTTTGTATGCCAAAAACATCTCTTACAAAGTTAAAACAATAGAGATAACTTACTGTTATAAACTCCTTCATTTAATAAGTAGGGATTCATTTCTACAGTGAAAAGAATTTTGACTTTGCATGTGAAAACTATCAATCTCTGATGTGCTTTTGCTCTCCTTTTTAACGCAGAACAGCAGCTGTTACTTAGCAGTTAATTAGTTTGGAGAATGGCCAGCAAAGATGACCTGGTCTCCTGACCATATGCAGCCAGCTGAGTTACATGGAAGCTGTTAGATTGCCTTTTGCAGGCTGGTTGTGGGAAAAAAACAAATATATTTGAACAGTGAGTATCTTTGGAGAAAGCAGGGTAGGAAAAAAAGGCTAAGTTCACTTGACAGCTTGTTTGCAAATAATTTGCTGGGTCCTGGTAATGCATAATGATGAGGACTTGAAAGGACCTTTTTACTGGGAGATAGTGCTCCATCTTTTTGCTGCAATGCCGAACACTGAAGTGATGTATGCAAGGTGACTCATAATAATGCTTTTCATTTCCACATTATGTCAGGATAAGATAGCAAAAATTTTTGTCTGTCCTACTTTGAATCTACCAAACACATTCTGGTTGCTTCAAAATATGGCTATGAATCCCATTCAATCAATGCATTTCACTAACCAAACTTCTAACTAAACTAGCAAAGCCTTTATTGGCTGATGGTGAGCGTTTTACATTACCTTTGACTTTGTTACTGAGTCTAATGCCGTCATGGAAAAGAAGAAAACAGAAGAGATATGACTGAGACAAAACTAGTTTGTTTGCATTGCTAGTAGAGAAGGAAAATTGCATTTAGATTACTTCTGATGGATCTAGGATGCTTCTGTAGGTTTCATCACAGTGAAAACTTATAGATATTTCTGAGTCACACTAAAGGTGAAAAGCTGAGGGCTGTTATCAGGAGAGGAAGAGCTGAAAAAACTTCTTCATAAAATGAATCACAAGAAAACTGTGCTGTGCAACTCACTGCATAATAATGAAGCTTTAAACTTCATTTGTTCGTAATGTTCACATCTAGTTGCTCTGTGACCTTAATTAACCCATGATAACGTAAGTAACTAAAGATTTCGCATGGAAAAAGAAACTTTTTGCTGTGATGCTCTTCATGGGGTGAGATGATACCTACTCCCTGACAAGGTGAGTGGAAAAGGTAAGAACCAGGGCAACTCTTGGCCTATGTTGTCCTTCACAAAGTACAGTGACCGTATCAAAGAATCACAGGATGTGACCTCAGCTCAAAGGTCAGACAAAAGGCAGCTCAACAGGATTAGAGAAGAGGCAGTGCTGGGCCACATTCCCTGCTTTCAGGTAAATGCCTGATGAGCTCTGACATAGAAACCCAAAGATAGCTTCCAAAGTATGTGGCATTCTCAGAAGGCAGTTCACCCTGGTGCAAGGTGAGTCACTGCTAGTAAAATGTTAGTTTAGGCCTAATTGGTCCCAGTTAGGGAAACCTAAATCAAAAATATACTGTCTCTTTCACTAGCTGTTAAATTCTGCTGAGTGGTTTTCACCCAGAATCTGTCTCCATTTCAATGAGAAAAACCTTTCCCTATCCTTTAGGTGTTTTAAACTTTGTCCCCAGGAATACTGGAAATACTTTTTAGAATTCAAAATGTTGACCTAAATTAGAAAGAAATCTTCAGCACTTGATTACATCAAAACATCATTTATTTATAACTTTTTCTCTAAACTTGTGTGTGTCTGCTATATATTATGTGCAAAAAAATGAAATAATTTTTCTAGCACTGTACTTCAAAAAAATCCTGCAGCATAGTCTTGTTTTCGGATCACTAACATTTAAGAAATTAGTTTTATAAATCCAAGAGAACTTATAAAATGACATGTAATTAGAAAAGAATAAGTCTTTCAAACAGATGATTTTATTTTTTTATTACTGTAAATAGGTAATCCTTTGGTTCTCAAGTGTATCTCATTTTTGTACCTCAAATAATAAAACCCACATTAACAGGTAAACACATTTGAACATTTCTGGTGACTTGTGAATTACTGTGTATTTAGTCAAACTGCTAAATTTTTCCCATTTCTACAGATCTCAATGGGGAACAAGATTAAACCAGTCAAGTACACAGACCCCTGTTTAGTGGGGATAATATGCAGATTTCCAAACCTTGTAGATAAGTGTGTATTTCATATCACTCATTCAGAGCTAGCATGATGGAAGAGGTAGTCTGCAACAGAATGTAATTTTACTTTCAGGGAAAAGACAGTGGGAAACTACTTCAGCAGCGTAATTCTTTTGTGAAGAGATTGACTTTCAATAATTTTTTTCCTGCTGTGACAGAGTCCATGTCATAGATAAATCCCAAATTTTTGCCTTTTCTTAGAAACTGAAAATTATGCAGTTCTGCCGTAGGTGACACCATTGACCTCCCAGATTAGAGTGGTTGCACTCACAGAGGGGGACTGCTCCAGTGATTTCGTGCAAGCAGGTACTGTAGAGTGCTTGACATATTCTCTGACTTCAATGAGATTTATCTTTGCCCAGAGGTTTTCTCATAGGACTAAGCCCAAGGATCTAATTATATTTCATTCAAATCCCTCTTTTCCACAGCTGAGGTGCTTAACAAAACAAATTTCTTCTGTAAAAAAGTTGAAAATAGAGTCAGCATAAGAAACTGCCACCATGCCTCTTGCTTGCTCTCTGGGTACAATTGACTTATTCTTTGAAAAACTGACTTCCAACTACCAAGCAGCTCTGGCTTAAATTTTGTGCATAGCCTGGAAAATAATGCATATACAATTTTGCATGGTTTCTCAACTTTTCAAACGTTATTGTTATAGTTATATTGTTATTGTTATATAGTTGCATCTAGGACCTGAGGGACTGGCCTGAAGCTGTGTCAGGGGAGGTGTAGGTTGGGTATTAGAAAAAGGTTCTTCGCCCAGAGAGTGGTTGGGCACTGGAACAGGCTCCCCAGGGAAGCGGTGACAGCACCAAGCCTGACAGAGTTCAAGAACAATACTCTCAGGTACGTAGTGTGAGCTCTTGGGGATGGTCCTGTGCAGAGCCAGGAGCTGGGCTCAGTGATCCTTGTGGGTCCCTTCCAGCTCAGCATATTCTGTCATTCTGTGATTCTGTGATAATTGGCTTGCCTCATCCCATTTTTTTCAGTGTATTTTTTTTCGTACTATGAACATGTTCTGTTTATTTGATTGTGCTGCTCCCTTCTCTTTAAACATTGGCATATGACTAAACATGTTGAATGTCTTTGACAAGACTGCTGGATGAATAATGCACTAATGTCTGCTTTTGTTCGGTCATGAGACAGTTCACTGCAGGACTTTCACCCACTCTTGAACTTTATTTCTCTTTGTTAAAAAAACCTAAAAAACAAAAGCAAAACACTACCCCCCAACCACTTGTCTACAACAGAGTTTCCTATGTGTCTTCACAGTCTACTGTGGCATCTACAGTATACCTTCTCACAGCACCTCCGACACCCTGAACACTATCGAGTTGACTCAAAATCTGTTAACACCTCTGTTTTCTTATTTTTATAAATTGCTGCATCAAATAAACCTCATATAAAGAATATACTGTCCTGGAGTGAGGACATCTTTTCTCTATACTAATCTTATTAAAAGGGAGAGAACAGAAGTGGTGTGAAGGAGTTGATGTGTCTTGCAGTAGCTGGAAAAGTCTGAATGGTTGTGGTTGTAGTATATGTGGGGGGGGGGGGCTGTTTCCCTCGTTTGACTGTAAAGACAGATGCTGCTGGGCTCTGTGTTCAAAAACTTAGAAGTTACGATTTTGTAGAGGATAGTGGATTCTTTGGAAAGATATTAAATAGTGAAGCAGGAATGCTAGAGGATAACAGTCAGATGGATGAAGTTAGGCAAGGTTTCCCATCAGACTATTTAAAATTAATTTGAGTTCCCATTTTGTTCATGCTTACCTCATTTCAGTGGCTTCTCTACATTGTGGGGAAGATAAGAATTAATTAAAAGTTAAAGTTTTTGCAGGTTTTACTGATGTGGTAGCATTTTTAGTGTATATATTTTAAATGGCATTGGTATTGGAGGCAGATCTTTCATTAAGCAGCATAGCAAATTAAACTTGACCTATCAATAGATATTTGCATGTGCCTGCATTCACATAATTTTGATTGCTGCCTGGCCTGGCCAAAAATTTTAGAGTTGTTTTTATAATAAGAGCATCCTGAAAATATCGTCACTCTGATATGGTAAGGTGTTTGTGTGGGAAATTGTGCAGTACAAAAGGTAAAGGATAGTGGACTTTGTAGCCATATTCATTTTCTGCTTCACCAGAACAACCGCATGTTATCAGAGAAACCTGTAGTGGTGTAATAGGCCAAAAATTTTCTCATCTAGTAGAAAATGCTCTTTGAACAAATTCTGAGGTCTCCTTCATCAGAAAACACCTCTTTTTTTTGTTGTTGTTGTTTTGGTTTGGTTTTGTTGTTGTTTTGTTTTAGTTTATTTGTTTATGCTTGTTGTTTTCAGTCAAATCCTTAAGGAAAGAGAAATGGTTATGAAAAGTTTTCATTCAGCAAGTACTTTGGTGACTTTAAAAGTCCATAAAGAAGCATGGCTTGTATATTAATCCTCCAAATGTTGTGACTGTCTTTGAATGTGAGGTGTGTCTTAATCATAATATTACTTTCTTTTTAACTCTGATGCTTTCAACTTTCCCCAGAAAATAATTGATGTCTCATGCTCTGAACTGACTGTTCTCACATGGATGTATAGTATATTTGCCAAAATTAAGTTACAGTTCAGTATTTTGTCCTGTTGATTACAGAGGTAGAGTGAATTTGTAGCTTGAAGGTTTTTTTTAAATTCTTTTCTTTGATCCTACTTTTTCTTTGAGGCAATGGTAAGTATTCACTTCAGTACTTACAAGGGTGATTTAGAGAATTGCCACTACATCGGGCATAGGGAAACTTGAAGAGGGAATCTTTTTTCTTGATAAATTGTCAAGGGTCTGTTAGAACATGAAAGAAACAATCTATAGGAAAAGAAAGCTCTCCAAATATAAATACCTCTCCAATCTTGGAAGTAGGAGTCATATCTGCCTTTATCAGTGCCCATTCAACAGCTTCTTTATTCTGCCTACCAGAGGCTCATGAGAGGCCTTTTTCCCATTTGGGTCTTTTAGTTGCTCCAAATTTAAACAGGGCTCCAACTGAAAATACTGCAGAATGTTAGCAGAAAGAGACTGTATTGCTCCAAAGTGGCATTTTAATGTTTATCCATTAGTATCGATCATCTGTTTTCTGTTGCTGAGAAAAATTGTTTACTAGAGAGGATAAGAGGAAAAGGCGAAAAGACCCTCCAACTTTTGAAAAGTAGATTTAGAAGAGAGGGAGGAAAGATTAAAGAACAAAGTGTGCTATGGAGAACATATCTTGTCTGTCTTGAATGTTCAGATATTCTCCTGAACAGGGAAGATATTGCCCATCCAAGTAAGGAGTGATGTTTGAAGCTTGCTATATCTTTAGCAGAGCTTCTCCATTAGGAGAGCTCCGGGGACACGGGAAGGTGAAAGGAGATGCAGTCTAGCAGGGGCTCCTGAGTAACCTTGGAAACTATTGTGAGCAGCTACATTCCTTTCTATTTTACAAACAACTACCATATTTGAGCCCTGTGCAGTGTGTTTTACAGCTTTCTCTAGATGCTGAAATTACGTTCCTAGGCAATGGGATTGACTCAAGTGAACCTACAGTTTTTATCAAGATCTCATCCTTGTCTGGAAACAAACTTAATTACTACTACAGCATGTGTGAAAGACAAGGATTCTTTTGCCTTCTGAATCACAAATGCTGTGTCCAGGCTGGGTGGCAGCACCCTTGCCTGCTCCAGTCTGGACTACATTGGTAAGTTTGTGAAAGTCTTTCAGTTCTGTGAAATACAATTTATGTGACAGTAAAATAATCCTGCATGGAAAAGCCTATCCTGCAGGTTAGACAGAAAAACTGCCTGTAAAAACAGCCTCAGTTCTTTTGCCCCTAGAACAGTCCAAGCAAGGACTCAGTTCTTCCAAATGAACTCTGAGTTTTTCTCCCTCTGTATAAAGAGCTTTATTTTAAGATAGCAATTAGCACTTGCTGATTGTTCTCTGCTCACAGAAACAGATGTCATTTGTTGCCTCAAAAATTAAGCTATTTCTTTCGTCCTTCAAGAGAGTTACTTTTATGAGGAAAAAAATTACTTTTTCTTAAAAAATTACCACTTGTTAAAATTACCTCAGCAGTGTTTTTAATGTGCTCATTTATCATGATTACTGAGATTTGTTAACAACACCTCACTGAAAGAATGAAGACAAGAAACTGATTCATAGGGCTTAATTTCTGTACCTTGCAAAGATAAACTAAAAGAGTTAAAGCAGACCCACATTCTAATTTTAAAGATTAATTCTTACTTAAAAATGAGTGTGTGTTTGTTTATTTTAAGGTGTTTCCATAGAAAACCAGTAACTTTTTTACATCATAGTCTCTTTCATTGTACTGTGACTGATTGTGCATTATTTTAAATACAGTTGAATGTTTTGGCTTGAACTGGTTTTCACAGTCTAGTGCTACCAATACTATTAAGCAGAGGCATCTCCATGCCCTTCTCTCAAAACAGAAAATTGTGAGAAAATCCAGCCAACAAAAAATATTTTGTCTGCTTAACAAGTTGAGTTGCCTGCCTGTCAAAGGATAGGAAGGAGAAAAAAAGTCTGCTCTTAACCAAATAAAAATGACCTGGAATTCATCCTTTTATAAAATTTTTTCATTTGAGAACATTTGGTATGTTTTATTGTTTAGAGCCAATGATACTAATACAATTCTTCTGAACAGAGGACATGACATGCAATGGAGATGTGAAGTCTTACATTTAACAACCAGATCTCCAATATAGCGTATGGCTTCCCATAGAACGGTTTCATTTTCAGAAAAACTGTGAGAGTTAACGTTTCCCTCTGCCCTTGGTCTGAAGTGAACAATAGGAGTTTGTTATTTGCTGCAACACTTTAATGTTTCCCATACTTGGTACTGGATTTTCCCTGTTTTGGATTATTTTCATAACTTCTGTCTTAAATATCTTTTTGTACCATTTTTTATTATTTCTTCCATCTTATCTGGTATAATTACTTCATAGAATCTGAAGGTTCTTAGCAGTGGCAGTGAATTTCTTGTCTTCATTGCTTCAATGTACTCTCACTACAACAGTCTGTAGGATGCCTGCCTCTAACACTGTCACCAATGATTTTAACATATTTATGTGTGTAACCACTTGTATGGAAATGCTGATAGTCTGTGCATGAAACCTGCAAGATGTCTAGGAATAAGAAATAGGTACTAGAGCATCATTTGAATACAGAAAGGAGGAAACAGGAAATTATCTCCATTTTATAGAGACTGATGCATAACATAGATTGATGTGCAAGACCCAGTTGTCAAAAAATCTGTGATATTGCATTTTCTCTATGTTGTTTGATATTCAATACCAAAAGCAAGTATGAAGCAGAAACAAAATCTTTGTCTAAGCGGTGCAGAATTTACAGTGAGATAGAAGTTGGATTGTAGTCAGGCAATTTAAAAAAATTATTAAATATTTTCAGTATGTCTGGTTTCTTGTTATTGTAGGATCACTATCTTTCCCTTTTCCTTGTGGGAGAATATTAATAGAGTATTAAGAGAATATTAATGTTTCAGAAAGTGTAAGGGATAGGAATACAATTTCTCTATTTGCAAATACAGTTGGGAGCTGAAAACCCTTTCCTTTTCATGGAGATCACCTTCTCTTCTAAATTGATATTTGCTGCTTTTTTTCCTTTTTTTTTTTTTAACAAGCCACTAATAGACTGATGTAATTGTCGGCACATTAATGGTAGTTCTAATGCCTTCAATGACTTCACAGCAATTTAGCTTATGCATGGCAAAAGGCTCCTATTGTTTTAGCTTTAGCTATTCAATTCTGTTTTGAATCAGCTTGTTGTAAATACTGAATGAGAAGCAGTACAATATTGTTCTCTTAATCATTCTTAGTTGCTTTGCAGTAGCACCAAAGTAACATTTCTGAAAATGAATACTTCCTGATGTATGTTAAAACCTACAAAAGTCATGATGCATTGCATGGCTATTTTATGAATCAACAGCAAGGAGCTAAAGGAGATGCTCTGTTCTGTTAAAAGAGAATTAAAGCAGCAGCTGAGAAGTTGCTTTGTGATCTTGGAGAAAAATCTCTAGTACTAGAGAGCAATGTCATTTTGCAGTCAATGCAGGCACTCTAGCTTGTAGCTGTCTATAATAAGAAACAGAGGACAGTTTAAGGACCTAGATATTAAGAGCTCATTAAACAATACTGGCTGTGCTGTTAACTTTTACACCTAACCTGTATCAATAGCAGTAGTATTTGAATGCCAGCAAACATGTTTCTATCAATTCAGACTATTGATTTTAGAGAGAAAAGCCAATAAGCAATATACGAATCAGTCTGTAACTGGAGCTTGGGACTGTGCAGCATGAGTATTTTGTATCCTGATTGCTTTATTCTTGTAAATTTAGGGAAAAGTAAAATAAGGCTTTTGCAGCAGCCCTTAGCTTACACTCAATTTGAACAGGCTGACAGAGAGGGGAAATGTGCGTTTCTCCTTTTAGAAAGCTTATTACAGCTGTTCATTCAAATCAGTTAAAATATTAAGTGTGACAATGCATATAATGTATGTTATTGTTACCTATAACAAGCAAAGATTAAGTAGAATTTTCAGAAGACTTTTCTTTCAAGAATTAACACTTACTCCAGTAAATGCAACTGCATTTCCTTGCAACTAAACATAGACTTATCCAAAGTATAAATAAACCTCCTCTTCTTCTCCTACAACATTAAAAATTAACTGAGAGTTGTTCTGCTCCTTACTTTCTGAGCATCATTTGCTACCTTCTTTCTTTGGCAGTACAGCTGGGTAATAAGCAGTTGGGGATGAGTGAGATGTTGTCTTGCTCCTGCGGTAAGAGTTTGGAGCAAGATCCAAACTTTGCTCAGGGCAAAGTCTGAGTAAAATTGTTTGGTCCAGATGGATGAAATACCTGAGTGAGGTGCTGATGCAGTCTTAGAGCAACTGCTTGAGAGACCCCTTCTCTCCTTGCACATAGTATGCTTCAGTATAGGTTTCCCCAACTGGGTTCCGTCTGACTCTTCTCAAACTTGCAGTTAATGATTGTTCTCCTCTTAAGACATGTAGTGTGTATACGTAGCCTGCACACGTATTACTGCAGCAAAACCTTGACTCCTGTCTTGGAAGTTTGCCTGTGATGCAGGCATGTTATATGCATAAACCCAGAAAAAGAGGCTACTGCTTAGAAGATTCTGCTCTTACCTTGGACTGAGCCAGCAGAACAGATAGTCTTAACTGCTTTATTGTATCAGGATTGCTGGCTGGAAAAGTAATGCTTATGGTGCTTAGGACTTACCTGGCAAGGTGCTCCTTGAAAGAAATGGTAGTTTTTGCTGGTCAGAGATTCCAGTGGTGAGCCCAGGTATACTTGTAGGTATACTTAATTCATTCTGAGTATGTAGCTCAAGGCAATGACATCAGTTGTTGACAGCTGTCATAAGATGTATGTACTTCTTGCCTGGAGCAAGTCACTGAGGATAGACTTAGCTCTGGAAATAGAATTACGTGGAAAAGTCTTGGTTTAAAATATGGGGGCAGAGGGGGAAGGAAGGGATGTAGGAACACACAAAAAAGTCTGTGATTTCTTCTAAAACAGTTGCACACTGTCTTATAACCACAGATGTTTCTGTCAGCAATAATATTCTGTATATAAATGCCATCTGTTTAGCTAAAAATTCTCACTTTAATTGTGTGCCAGGGTCAATACCCGGAGAGACCGTTACACATTAAAACTTTGAAGCATTCTAACATTCTCTCCCTTCACTACCACTGTAGTGGGAACTACCTCCATTCAAGTCTTGGCTGAGTCAAGTTACAGTCTTTTCATAATCCCATTGTAATTATGAAGTTTAAAACTATGTGTGAGAAATGTAAAAAAATGGAAGGTGCTACAGTAACTGAGAAATGAAGAAGTGTATGACAAGGACATGTTTCTCTGTTTGTGACAAGTTGCTTGACTTTGGTTTTACTTTTTGCTATTGGCTTTGTTTGTTTTTAATCACACTAGTCTGAGATGATTAAGCTTTTAGTAATCTTTAAACATGCAAAAAAAGAAGCTGGTTGAAGGGGGGGAGGTAGGGAAAGGCTCAAATTTACATCATTGTGTAAAAATCTGATTACCGTGTCTCCTGACTACTTGGTGAAAATAAGTGGGCTGTAGAAGAGGTGTCATTTTCTTTGTAAATCAAGTAATTTGAGGTTTCCTTTTACTCTCTCACAGTAAACCAGGCATGCAATTCATTCTTTTGTTTGGACAGTTGGTCTGCTAATTAAGAAGCCGGTGACTGTTTCTCTGCCAAATGGTTCTCCTTTGTATATCTTTCTAATCCCTGTGAAGTTAATACATATTGAAATGGCATATGTCTGTGCCCAACTAGGAGAGCAAATACCACCAGAAGAGCAGGATCAGTAAAGGAAAACAGAACAATTGTTAAAGATACTCATCCTTGGTGTCTATATGATACAGAAAGGTATTGCAAACTGGATTTCATCTCCATGGTTGAACTGCTGCTCACTGAAGTAGAGATGAACATATGTTATGTAAGTGTATAAACCCAAAACAGAAATCAAATGTAATGAGAATTCAAGAGTAACACACTTCAACCTGGCTGGAAGGTAGCTGGCATGTTGTATCTCCATTAGTCATTCCACAGGTGTTAAGTGATACTGCATAGGTATTCTGGCTAGAAATTGGGTATGTGATGAGATAATCACATCCCTGGAAATGGGTAATGTAATATGTTGCCCATTTGTTCTTAAAAAAAAGTGTGTTCTTCAGTTTTCCTTAAGGTATATAGTTTTAGAGGTCTGTGGTTTCTTAGCTTGTGAGAATAACTGCAAAAGAGTGAGCTATAATGGAGAGGAAGAGAGACCCTCCTGATGATGTTGGAGTGCCTGTGTTCAGCTCAGAGGAGCACACACTTTTAATTAGCATGCACAAGTCATGTTGATGGAAGGGAGACACAGAAATGGATGTTTTTCTTTTCTTTCTTGCCCATCATGGAGGATCTAAAATTGTGAAAATACCTCATGCTTTCAAGAAAGAGACAAGAAAATACCACTTCTTTTTGGTTGTTGCCTAAACAATAACTAGTCATTGAAACAATGGACCTATGTACTTGTGTAGATATTTGTAAGTGGGTGAGGCAGGTGTGAAGCTCCCAGTGCACACCTCTGTCCAACTGTCTCCTAATACAAAGTTATGACTATAGGTTTCTGGATATCTTGTTAATATTCTCCAATCTACTTCAACTAGAGTGATGTTTTGGAGAAGTTCCTCTGCTCCCTTGAACTGCTGAAAGGAATTATTTCCCCTACAACCCTTGTGTTCCTTCGTAGATACAAATGTTAATTTTCAATTGCCTGCAATTTTGGAGGGTAGGAAAACACATGGTTCAGCAACTCTAAATGTCATTGAGAACAAATGTTGGACAAACTAAGACTAATGGTACTGAAACCTACAGATTTTTATTGGGAAGATATGATTGTTAGTTCCTAAATTTGATTGCAATCACCTCATTACAACATCAAGTGTTTGTTAAATTCAATAAGCTACTTTAGGATATACCAAGAAATGAGCATATCCAAGAAAATGGAAAATTGTGTTCTGTCTTTACCTAGTGATTGCCTTTTCACTGTGTTTCCTCTAGACTAAGATTTTGTTACTAAAATAAATGTTCAGTCGTTTTCCTAACACAGTTTTAGTCAGATATTTGCTATGCAGATTTTACTTGTTTTTCCTATCACCCATGTCTGCAGATTTTCCCTTGTTTTATGTCAGCTGAATCCCTTCAGTTAGTTTTCGATAGTGTCATCAAATGGAGCTTAAAAATCCACAAAAAACAATAACCTAGCCCTGAGTCCCTGTAAACTGGTCAACAGCTTGCCTACAAATCCATCGAGTGCAAATGAGTTTCAGGGATAGACAGCAAAAGAAAACAGTGGGTATGGCAGCAACAGTAATCATGACTTGACGAGGTTTCCTGAGTACAAAAAAGTCACTTCAAGGAGAAGTTAATGATCCTTCTGTACTGACCTCAGCAGACAAACAGCTGTTCACTCACCTACTGATAAAACTACCCTGTGCCTTGATTTACATTTGGGGTAAATTCTCTGTCCTGAGCACCAGCTGTTACTGTCATCAGCTACCTCTGTGGTGTACTTTGTGGAAAGCCAAATGAATACAATTTGGTGTCCAGATAGCCACTGAAGTGGAACATTGAACCCCACAGTACATTTTTTTTCATGAAAAGTGATGGCTGTTTTTTTCTTATACTGAGTAGGGTATAAGGAAACCTGTATCATTTTACAGCTGATTTGTGTCAACTGTGGAAACTCCACTGCTGAAGAAGGCTCTGCAGAGGTGTGTAAAACTGGTGGAGGCTAGGGCTTAGGTGGCAGCTAGGTTAGGTGAAAGAGCAGACCACCACTGGTTAAATTAGATACAGTTAGATTTTTTTTGGAGGTCCTTCTGTCTGCCTACTCTCTTTTGCCAGTATATAATTACTATTGCTCATGTCTCCAGCACTGGCCTGGCAACTGACCTATATTTTAGAAGCACCAAAATATGAAGATAGGCAAACAGTGCTAAATTAAATAGTTGATTATTGACAAAGAAAGCAGGTTGAGAAACTTAAGTTGTGCAATATTGTTCCCAGGAAATGAGAATTTGACATGATCTGCTCAGTCCCCCTCATTATTTGAAAGGAAAATAATAAGGTAGGTTTTATTTCAAATAATCTGAGAATCATTTCATGAAAGATTTGTCTTCTTTTCACATCACTGTGTTCAACAAAGGCAAGGGCAGGGTCGTACACTTACAGAATAATCCCATGCACCAGCACAGGTGACCTGCTGGAAAACAGCTCTGCTGAGAAGGCCCTGGGGGTTCTAGAGGAAAAGAAGCTGTCCGTGAACCAGCAGTGTGTCCTTGTGGCCAAGAAGGCCTGTGGTACCCTGGGCTGCATTATGAAGAGCATTGCCAGCAGGTCAAGGGAAGGTGATCCTGCACCTCTACTCAGCCCTGGTGAGGCTGCATCTTGAGTGCTGTGTCCAGTTATGGTCTCCCCCACTCAGGAAAGGCAGTGAACTACTGGAGAAGGTTCAGTGGGGGCCTGTGAAGATTCTGAGGGGACTGGAGCACCTCATGTATGAGAAAGGCAGAGGGAGTCGGGCCTATTTAGCCTGAAGAAGACTGAGAGTGGATCTTATTAATGAACGGCTGTGATGGAGGCTGTTGTGGGCATAGTAATCACAATATGATAGAGTTGTCAATACTCTGTGAAGTAAGGAGGGACATCAACAAAAGCTCTACCCTGGACTTCCAGAGGGCAGACTTTGGCCTATTCAGGACACTGATTCAGAAACTCCCTCAGGAAGTAGCCCTTAAAAACAAAGAGGCTCAGAAAGGTTGGATGTACTTTTAGAACAAAATCTTGAAGGTGCAGGAGCAGGTCATTCCTATGTGCTGACAGATGAACCAACAGGGAAGACCACCCTGGATGAACAGGGAGCTTTTACCGGAACTCAGGGGAAAAAGAGGGTGTATCACCTTTGAAAAAAGGGGCAGGCAACTCAGTGTTTAAAAATGTCATTAGATCATGTAGAAAAAAAAATTAGAGAGGCAAAAGCTCATTTAGAACTTAGTCTGCCCACTTCTGTAAAAGATAACAAAAAGTATTTTTATAAATAGATTCTAATAACAAAAGGAGGACCAAGGAAAACTTCCATTCTTCACTGGATGCGAGTCACCAAAGATGAAGAAGATGGCTGAGGTATTTAACTCTTTGCCTCAGTCTTCAACAGTAAGACTGATTATCCTCAGAACAACTGGCCTCCTGGGCTGGTAGACAGGGACAGAGAACAGAATAGATGGCTTGAAAACAAGGAGAAAGTAGTTAGTGACCTGCTGTGCCACTTAGATGCTCACAAGTCTGTGGGACTGTATGGGGTTCATCCTACGGTGGTGAGAAAGCTGGCAGAAGAACTTGCTAAACCATTCTGCAGTCCTGGCTAACCAGGGAGATCCCAGATCACTGGAAGTTGGCCAGTGTGATGCCCATCCACAAGAAGGGCCAGAAGGAGGATCTGTGGGATTACAGGCCTGTCAACCTCCTCTCAGTGCCCAGCAAGGTTATGGAGCAGATCATCTCCAAAAACATTAGCTCAGTTGGTTAGAGCATGGTGCTAATAAAGCCAAAGTTGTGGACTCAATCCCCGTATAGGCCATTCATTCAAGAGTTAGACTCAATTATTCTTGTGGGCCCCTTCCAACTTGGAATATTCTGTGATTGTGTGATCTTGAGTGTGATCACACAAGACATATAGAACAACCAGGGAGTCAAACTCAGCCAGCAGGGGTTTAGGAAAGGCAGGTCCTGCCTGACCAACCTGATCTCCTTTTATGATCAGGTGACCCACCTGGTGGATGGTGGAAAGACTGTGGTTGTTGTCTACCTGGGCTTCAGCAAAGCCTTTGACACTGTCTCCCATGCATGCTCCTGGAAAAGCTGCAGCCCATGACTTGGACTAGCGTACTTTTTACTGCTTTACGAACTTGCTGGATGGTTAGATCCAGAAAGTGGATCCAGCTGGAGTCCAGTCACTAGTGGCATCCCCCAAGGATCAGTGGTGGGCCCAGTCCTGTTTGATATCTTTATTGATGATCTGGATGAGGGGATTGAATCTACCATTAGTAAATTCAGGTTGGGTTGGAGTGTTGATCTGCTGAAGCGTAGGAAGGCTCTATAGAGGAACCTGGACAGGCTGGATAGATGGACTGAGAACAATGGGATGAGGTTCAACAAGACCAACTGCCAGGTCCTACACTTTGGCCACAACAACCCCAAGCAGCACTACAGGGTGAAGGTAGAGTGGTTGAAAAGTGGCCCAGCAGAAAAGGACCTTGGGGTGCTGATCAACAGCCAGATGAACATGAGCCAGCAGGGTGCCCAGGTGGCCAAGAAGGCCAATGGCATCCTGGCCTTTATCAGAAATATTGTGGCCAGCAGGACTAGGGAAGTGATTTTCTCCCATACTCGGCACTGATGAGACCACACCTTAAATACTGTATCCAGTTCTGAGCCCCTCAATTCAGGAGGGACATTGAGGTTCTGGAGCATATCCAGAGAATGTTAGTGAAGTTGGTGAAGGGTCTGGAGCACATGTCCTGAGAGGAGCAATTGAAGGAGCTGGGGTTGTTTAGTCTGGAGAAAGGAGGGGTCTTATCACTCTACAACTACCTGAAAGGAGTTTGTAGCCAGGTGGGTATCAGCCTCTTCTCCCAGGCAACTAGTGATAGGACAAGGGGACATAGTCTCAAGCCATGCCAGTGAAGGGTTACTTTGGACATTAGGAAGAATTTCTTCACAGAAAGGGTGATTAGATATCGGAATGGGCTGTCCAGAGAGGTGGTGGAGTCAGGGTCCTGGGAAGTGTTTAATGAAAGACTGGACATGGCACTTAGTGCCGTGGTGTGCTGGTTTAAAGGTAAACCAGCAGGGGAAATGAACTCAACTCAAAAGAGAGATTATAAGTCAGAATAACAATTTAATAAAATAATACAGTAAGTACAATTATACAGACAAACAATTGGTTTTAACCCACAAAACCCAAATATATAACCCAGCACCCTGGGGCATGAACAGAGCGGTATTCTTTGGGCCCCCTGAGTCCAAAGGAAAAGGAGAGGGGAAAACTTGTTGGTGAGAGTGCTGTTGCAGTCTGTCAAAAGTGGTGATTGCAGTCCGGTCAAGAGTGATGGTCTGCAGTCTGGTTGAGAGGGGCGGTCTGCAGTCTTCCTCTGGATCCCACGAGTGGTAAAAAAGGTTCCAAAACTCCAAGTTTATATATTCTCCAGTTCAGGCAGGAATGCTCAGTACCTCCCTCAGGGCGGGGGGTTCCTTAATGGGTATGAGGACAAGAGCAATTCCTATCTTGCAGGCCTCTTAATGCCTAGTTTATAGCCTGAGGAGTCAGGCTCTATGTGCAGATAGTGCAAATGGTTCATTGATAACAGTTCTGGGAAATGGCATGGAAGGCTATAGAATACACAGTTTTGGGTTACACCCACCCAGTGATGGTCTCAGCTGTCCTAACTAGGACACGTGGTCTAGTTGACATTGTAGTGTTGGGTCATAGGTTGGATTCGATGATCTCAGAAGACTTTTCCAACCTAATTGATTCTGTGATTTTGTGAGTTTATACAAATATCTTAATGGTGGGTATCAGTTCAGTACAGCCCAGCAGCAGTATAAGGGGGAACAGGCACAAACTGGAACACTGGAAGTTCCATCTGAATGTGAGAGGAAAGGTGTTTACTTTGATGGTGACAGAGCACTGGCACAGACTGCCCAGAAAGGCTGTGGAGTTTCCTTTTCTGGGAACGTTCAAATCCCATCCGTACAAGATCCTGTGCCACCTACTCTGGTGACTTGCTTGAGCAGGGAAGTTAGACTAGATGATCTGCAGAGGTCCCTTCCAAACCCAACCATTCAGTGGTTCTCTACCATCACCTAACATTACCTTGCACCACTCACTCTTTAAAATATCATATAAACTTGAATATAGTTAATTTTATTACTGAGGTAGTGTCCTAGTTAAAGCAGCAGGGACCAGTTCATCCCAAACTGTGTATTCTACACCCTCTATGTCATTTCCCAGGAACTCTCAACAAAAGACCATTTCCAGCAGCTGCCCAGAGCACACCTGACCCCTCAGGCTATAAGCTGGGTGTTAAGAAGCCTATGAGATAGGATGATGTTCCTGTCGGCACACCAATGACTCAGGTGTGATAACTCCCCTCCAGGGAGTCATTAGCACCTCAACAGCCAGCCTGAGGGGTCATATCTGCTAATGGGCCACCAAGGATTCCAAAAATATCTCACAACTCACAATCACCCATTGTGGAACTCCCCGCCCTGGGGGAGGTACTGGACATTCCCACTCGAACCTGCGTGTATATAATCTTGAGGGTTTGGGACTTCTGGGCCCACTCATCGGATCCAGAGGAGGACCAGAACCTCAACTGGACTGCAACCACCACTCTCAACCAGACTGCAACCAGCACTCTCACCAACCAAGATTTTCCTTTCCTTATTTGGACTCAGGGGGACCACATGGGGCTCAGCACAGGGGCCAACAAACTCCATTCTGTTCATGCCCCAGGGTGCTGGGTTATACATCTAGGTTTTGTGGGTTAAAACCAATTGTTTGTCGGTATGATTGTATTTATTGTATTATTTTTATTAAATTGTAACTCTGACTTGTAATCTCTTTTGAGTTGGGTTCATTTCTTCTGCCTTTTTATCTTTAAACCGGCACAGAGAGATTGAAATTGTCAGAAAGGGACCTTACTAACAAGACAAAATAGCTAAAGCCAGTCGAAGTTTTCAAAAGGGAATATTCCCTATCACTTGGGTTGTTTGTCTACTCTTTGTCTCCCTTACTAGTATAAGTGAGTATAAACACATTTTACTGTACCTTACCTGCAAACATCTAGCACAATTATACATGAAATATCTTGTCTCTTCTTTTTGATCAATTTTTCATTATTAATACCTCAATTATCTTTGCTATTACCTATTGGATAATATGTGGAGGAAAATTTTATTACTTGTTTTCATCATGCTTGCTGCTATGCAATGAATCAAAACGGTGTATATTTATTCAGAATCTGATACCCAAGAGTATATGAGTGAAGAGAGATGGGCATGAAATATGGGACAGAAAATTTGTGCTACAGAATACATAATGACATAGAGCTTCGTGAGAACATTTAAGTTATAGAGGACTTAAAACAGAGAACAGAAATTCTAATTAAAACATTAATTCTTAAAGTAACTTTGTTTATTATTGACAAAGTTATCTCAAACATCATCATGCCATATGTTTACTGCATTGATAAGTACCAATTAAGATTTTATAAACATGGCCTTTAAAAGCTGTACGTGCGCACACACGCATATACAGTGTTTCCATACTGAGGTTTAAATTGGAAAGTACTCAGTCCTGAATCATCTGATGTCTCTTGAAGTCTGGTGGGATTTTCAGCATTGACAGTACTAACAGCCACACTAGGGTGTCTGAAAAGCTGTGGCACTACAAGAAATTTGCCTCTGATGTTTATGGTTTCTATTATCTATTTTTATAAGAAAGGAGCCTATGAAGTGTGTCCTTTTAAATATAAGGAATTAGGGCTGTGTCTTTAGCACAACAGATATGACCAGTTCTGGATGAAGTATCCTGCAAGCTTTTCTATCATTTGCAAAAAATCTTTGTTTCTCCAATTACTCTTATAAATCACCAATATTTGATAAATAAGTCCATTCATATAGATTAATAAATGGTCTGTGTTAGATGGAATCTTAAAGATCATCTAGTTCTATTGTTTGCTTTTGATTTTGACTGCACTTCCGTCTTTTTTCCAGGGACTGCTCAAAGGTATCTTGAAACGTAGGGCTCGACTTCATGTCTGCCCCCTGGCTGGATATTCAACTTCTTTCACGGGAGGAAAAAAGTACTAAAAGGCAAATGATAAAGATGAAACAAGTGTGAAATCACACACAACCAGCATTTGTTTGGGGGTACCTCTTTCGTCTTACAATTTGAAAAAGTCCCAGAAGTCACAGATGGTGAGAAATAAGTCCTGCTGTCCCCTTATTAACTGTGTTTAATAGGCTTCTTTTAATGGTGACTTAGAGCCACATCAATCATTGTTGACCTTTAATCCATCTATTCAATATGCAGATAGATAAATAT
Organism: Lepidothrix coronata; assembly: GCF_001604755.1. Lineage (NCBI taxonomy): Eukaryota > Metazoa > Chordata > Aves > Passeriformes > Pipridae > Lepidothrix > Lepidothrix coronata. The sequence continues at coordinate 1,231,179 of NW_016690198.1, forward strand.
CTCTTGAGAAGGCCAAATGGCAGGCAAGTGCTGTGTGTGGGCTTTTTTTCCTTATCTGCTATGTCCTTTTATAAAAAATCACTACCATGGTAAGGAACCAGGTTCCCGATTGCTGCTCTTTCCTTCCAAGGAAATGAGATGAATGAACAGATGGGATGAAGTTTCCAACAGTACCACACATACAGTTTTTCTGTGAATCTCTATTGTCCTGATACTGTTATAGTTTATTCTAAAGAATTATAAGAAATCTTGCTTCACTCAGGGGAGGGGGAAATAGGATGTAAATAGATCAATCAATATATTTTTTTTCTTTAAAGACATGATTTTTATATTAATATTATTTAGTTTTAGAATTATACTTATATTAGCAGTTAATTGGAAGATTTTACTCAGTCATCTAAGCTCCTGAGGGGGCCTAGGGTAAGAACAGTTCTTCATTGGACTGCAGGCGGCCTAAGTTAGGATGGGAGGATGTTGGTCCACTTTTTCCCGTGTCCTCTTTTAGAGGTTTCATTTAGTTGGCATTGCACCATTCAAGCAAAACCATGCTCTGAACAGCGTGTGTCTGTCTGTGCTGGACTGTCACCAGCTTTCTCTTGCCTGTCTCAGTGTCCTCATCAGACCCATTGCAGTAACTACGCTCTCATTCTTCCATGAGTTTGGGAAGGGAAGAAGTCTTATTCCAGTACTATTTCTCCTCTGCACATCAGCATGTTCTCTCCGGAACTGCAACCAATTTTAAACAGGCTGTTTAAACCAAAGCTGGGCAAGAACTGACAGGATTTGTTCCGCAAATAAAAATGTATGTTTTCTGCAGACACTCAGGCCATTAATTTTTTTCATAGGCAAAGTGCTCATGGAAAACCAGAAAAGCCAATAAATTGATCACCCAGTTGCTAGCCTATCAATAATAATAAATAAGATTTTGGCTCAGATTCTGTATGTTATCCCAAACCAATAGCTTGGTAATGTCTGCTCAGCCAGTTGAATAAAAAACATACTTGGCAATTTATATGTCAAACTGGTAGTTTCTAATACCAAATGAATGTGTTGAAAACAAGTATTTTACATTCATATCAGAATGCATTTATTTCAAACCTTGAAAAGAATTATTTTTGTGAAGCCAAAAATAGACATATGAAAAGCTCATCTAGAAATAGACCTTGAAATTTGCCTTCATTTATATTGTATTTGTAGGCTATAGGCATTGAATGCCACTTACAATGGAGGCTAAAGAGAGATTACAAATCTCTAGAAGTAGAGATAATAATACTATGGGAAAGGAAGCTTCAAAAATTAATGGCTCTGGTATCTTCAGAGACCAAAATTTTTCTGTATTTGTTTGCAGAAGAATGGAAAGTACATTTTTGATAAAGATCAAAAATAGCAGACTAAAGCTTTCTTTTCTGCTGTCAGAGCAGAGTCTGCCAAGTAATTTGCCTATATAAACCACGTAAAAGCAAAAGCCCTATTGTAAAGATGATGTTATTTTTAGAGGTAGATTTTATTATTGAGATTTCTTTCTCTGCAAAACAAGGCCATGATGGCAAATACATGCAATCTGGTTAATGAGAGCTCCAGACAAGATGTCCTCCAATTCTCAACTCTGCTTTTCCAGAACATGTCTGTTTTTATGCTCAAACTTAATTTGCAAAGGCTTCATCATCAACCTTCTCTTGCGGTACCACAACACAGTCACTCTCTCTTCCTTGGAAAGATCACTAGTTGACTTGTAATAATGTGACCCCATTCAACACCAATGGATGGGAGTTGTCTTTAATGAAAGAAGTCATGATACTGAGACATGAAGCAATAACTGTTGCTTTATCTGCTTTCCTTGTACTATCAGGGCCTTGCCATGGCTGTCGCCATGATTTTCATCCACTTATGCTATCATCTCTTTAGTGCGGTTGCATTGTTTCTGGTTCATAACATTACGTATTTTTCCCTAAGTGACACTTCTGTTTTCAGAAAACATCAGACTCTGATCTTTCGGCTGTTATGGAAATGAGCAATTTAAATTAATTCACTACGTGCAATTCAAAATGAAGATAGAAATTACCTAAATCTAGTGCAACACGATACAGCACGTAACATTTTGTGTCTCTTTTCAAAAGAGTTTTCATTGTTCCAGCATAAATATGTTTATTGTATGAAATAATATTCAATAACATTCAATAACAAACAGCATTAAAAACAATTTTCTAGTTGTGTGAACAGTGTTATTTAACAAGGTTCTTGTGAATCTTTTTTTTTTTGCTGCAATCCCTCTTCTCATACAGTGAAATTTTTGTCTTGCAAAGCTAGCTGTTCGTATATAAAAATACCCAAAACCACAAAAAACAACCAACCACCGCCACCACCACCAACCCAAAAAACCCCAAAAAGCAAAAAAAACGAAACCAAAAAACCCAAGGTAAAAGGTAAAGTGGTTTAATCTGCATACAGCAGATTCAAATAAATATAAAACTAAAATAATAACTGAAAAACAAAACCAAAACAAAGCAAACCCCAACCATGGACAGTTTCCTTCTGAAAAAAAAATCTGGTTTGTTCTTTAAAAAGTAATTTTGGTCCATGACCAAATGTTTTCTTTTTCATTTGCTTTACTTAAAGTGGGTCTTCTTGTGGCTTTTATCATGTATCCTTCACTTCAAGTACAATCGTTCTGAACAATATCTAGAAATCTTTTCCTAAGATTCAGTAAATGGTTTTGAGGCAGACTTTTACTGAGATTGACACACTGAAGTCTCCCAGATGGTGCTTGAGGGACATATTTCCACTTATGTAGTAGGATTAATTAACAGGCATACTTAAAGGTTTAAAAAGGGAAAAACAAAGAGAAGGCTAAAGGATGAGTCTGCATCAGACTTGCCCCTCAGCAGGATTGTTGCATTTATTCTTTTAAAAACTACACAGCATAGAGTATTGCACTGGATTTACTAAGTGTCTTTCAATTGTTTTCTAAAAAAAATTATTTATACATCAAAATATCAAATATTTTGACGAAGCTCAGTATTCTGTCTTGTAAATTAAAATCTGTCCTCAGAAATGCTAAATAAGATGTTTTTGAGACACACTGGAAAATCACTAATAATATTAGAAGCAATAATATTTTATTGCAAGTGTCTTTTCATTCTTCTATTACTGTTGTGAATTATGAAATTTTGCAAACCCACTGGTTGAATTTTAGTTTCTGTTTTATGTGTATCTATGTTTTGTTAAATATCTTGTTTAATTCTATGTGGAGGGAGGAAGGAAGTCTCTCCATATGACACGGAATTGTGCTGTAAGGCTATGCTATTCCTGGATCACTGCTGTTCATCACCTGCAGAGAGTTCTGCCATGAGCTGATTTTACTTGGGAACCCGGAGAGGGAGTAGAAACCCCTGTCCAGTAGTTAAAGTTATACTGGGAAAAAAAATTATTTTACAAACTTGCTAATATGAGTAATAAAGTGTTGGTAAACTAAATTAAAGACATGATGAAACACAGTAGCATTGTTACAGGAGTGCCAAATAGTTACGATCATGCAAATAGGAATATAAGCAGAGTTGGGCTTCCTAGAACCTACTGCAAGTCCCAGCTGGTGGCTTCTCTAATGATTCAGAGACTGGGGGATTGGATTAATGTCATGAATTTACATAAACACATAGCTGTCTTCCCTGGTCTGTAGCCCACTAGAACAACTACTTTAGTTCTGAAACTTCTAGCTCCTTTCTTGACAAAGATCTTGATAGGATTTCCAAAAGTTAATATCAGAAGGTTTGTCTTGTTAATACATTCAAACAGTAATAAACAAAACTTACCTACCATTTACTTATCAAACATGTGTGCTCTTGAATTTTTATTGCTTTTTGTTTTTAAAGTGAAAATTTGGCAAAAGAATATGATAGATTAGTTTTCTGTAGAGTGTTTGAGAAGATGATGATTAAGTGAGATATTGTGGGTTCATGGACACAAAAATCCCACCTATGTGTCTGAGCAGGGAAGAGCAGATGTTTACAAAGGGATCTGAAGTAACAGATGTCTTTTTTCTAGAGAGAGCATTGTTTTGTCTATAGTAAGGTACAAATAGTATTGTGGGAAATAGGAGATGATGTGGGACTAAATTATTTAGCACAAAGGGTAGCTTTTGTAGTTGTTATGATACAAACCTGTGAAGAAGTTGTACCGTTTTAAAAATTCATCAGGAAGAAAAGTTAAGACTGCTCAAACCACCCCCTCATTTCAGTGGAGGGGAAAACAAAGACTGCAAGAGATTAAAAATGTTAAAATCATAATTTTACTGAGGTAAAAACTATCAAGTAACACAATAATACAGAGGAATCAAAAAAGGCAAAAAAAATCACAAAATCAACAAAAGCAAAATGTTACCTGTCCCCCCACCCCTAGGGTTAGAAAAAGGCTCCTGTTCCCATGCTTTGTGCCACATGGGCCAAGAGAACAAAAGAAGTACTTTGGCAAACAAGTTTACGTGGTTTAATGCTCTCTTTGGCCAGACAAAACCAATGGGGAATAGGGGAAATGCAAAACCTGGAAGGCTATTTCATCAAAAGGATTTATTCTGCTGAGATGCTGGTGCAGATTCTGGCACAGTGGTAGCTAGCAAGAGCAGCAGTAGTCCCAGGTGGTGGCTAGTGAAAGCTATGTATTTATAGATATATATATACAGATATACACAAGCACAGGCGTTCTTTCAGTAGTCACTGACCATCCCTCAGGATGTGGGTTGAGTTCATCAATCCCCATCCCTCTACATTACCCATCGAGTGCACCCAGGTCCTTGAGCAAAAACAATCCCATGGATGGGTTTGCCTTTGCTTGAGGCAAGACTAGTCCAACTTGTCTTTCAGAATGTCAGGCAGAGACCATGTTCTCATCCAAAAGCCACAGTTATCATATCTATCCTTCTCATGAGACTTGTTCCCCGATTCCCAAGCAGATAGAGCTCACAAGACTCGCCAGCTTTCTTCTGTGAAAACAAGGATGTGATGTGATTTTGAAAAGTACATTGCCTTCTAAATGTGGCTGTAGAGAGGATTTTTTCCAAAAGAAAAAACTAAGCAAGAAAAGTAGGAAAAAAACCCCCAGACAAGTCTCTTCCAGAACAGTGTATCTGTTTAACAATGAATGAGTGCGAGGCCTTCATGAATTTCAAAAAATATAACTTGAGAAAAGCACATGTGGACCACTACATTGTTTCATTGCACCTTGGGTTTGGTTTTCATTTTAATCCAGTAGTAATGGTGACTCTGTACTGCTAAAAGTGGCTGTAATTTACATAGTCCTTTGCCGTCTGGAAAATGTCATTGAATTTGGCTTGTATCTGTATGGTATTTCTCTCCACTTATAAACTAAGGGTTTAAAGGGCTGATTTTATTCACTTAGCCCTTCTCATGTTTCCATTAATATCAGGTAACTTCTATTTTAAGACATGCTTAGGCAGTTATAACTGAACTTCAATTACTCTTTTCAAAATAAGCAAAGAACCAGTAATTTAATCTGAGAAAATGAAATATCCCAATGAGTTCTTTCCTGTTTCCATTACTTTCAGTTTTTGGTTGATCAATGATGCTGTGAGAAAGGTAATATAGTGGAGTCTTTTATACCTTTTCTATGTCAAGAAAACATACCAAACTTAGTCATAATAACTGGGTGTTTCAGCTGTTGAGAAAATGTTCCACAGCTGGGCAGGACTTTGCAGTCAGCTTAAATGAAGATGAATCAGGCTAAACATCATCTCAGGTAGTTAAATTTCTGAAAATCGTCTGTGCCATAAACCATTCAGTATTTCAACAGTTGACACAGGGAACAATAGATTATATAGGTTATAGGAAAGGTGCCCATGAACAACGTCGCACAACACGATGGTAGCAGCGTGTAGCACTGCATGTTCAGTACCTGCCTTTCAGGTGAAAGGTGGCTTTGGAAACCCTGTCCCAGATGTTAGTTTCATTCTGGGAATAAAATATCAAATACTTGAAGAAGGAGCTGACTGTCTGGGAAAATTGGTCTGGGAAGCCATGGGCATTTCCCCTCTGTTGCAAAACAGGAATGGATTTTACAAGAGAGTATTTTCTACCTTTGGTGTGCATGGTGACCTCTGGCCTGGACTCTGAGAAGATAAGTAAGATCCCATTCATTGCTGGGGCTGGCACTGCTAAAATTTTGCCCTAATCATTTTTTGGGGGACCCAAGTTTTTAAATGTTTGTTCCTAAATGCAAAAATTTAATATTTTTAAATAAATTGCAGATTAACTAAACTCTTGGTTAAACCTTCTCTCCTCCTCTGTTCTCCACCTCTGGTTTTCTAACCAGAGGTTATCTCCACCAGTTCCACACAATCCCCTCTTATTTTAGTGCATGCTAAGCGGAAAAAAAATTTCTTCTTTATCAAAGTGACAGAAGGTAGAGCATAAGTTTTTCTCCTGCTCTTCATGCTGGTTAATACTTTCTACAGTTGTAAATACAGAGTGGATTGGGATCTTGATAGACTGATTTCTGCATTGCCAGGGAGCTGAAAATCTAATATGTAAGTCTTTGGAGAGCAGAAGTCCATAATAAGCAATTTGGGGAGGAGTAAGACTGGAAGAAAATATTTTTAAGATTAAATTCTCTGACTCATCCTGCTTGTTTGAGTGCTCGTGTAACCATATCTATAACTCTGGTATCTACTGTGTTTTCCTGTTTGGGTTGTTATTCCAGCAATTGTTTGCAGTGGAATCTGTAATACAGGTCAAGGCTGAGAGCTCCCTTTTTCCTTCTCTAGTCCTTTGAAGTGCCAAGTACTCATGAGGGTGCTCTAAAATAGTAAGAATAAATAAGAACAAGAATCTCCTTTCTGTCTGGGGATTGAAAACATAAAAAAGTTTGAAGGCTTCTGTAACAGTATATATATTTAGGAACCAGGAAAAAAAGCATTTGTGATTTCAGCTTCTTTTAATCAGGTGGTATTTTATCTGTGTCATCCTTTTTTCAGTTTTATTTTACAGACACAGAAAATAATTCCATTCACACACCCATGAGAGAGACAAAGGATGGCTATAATAAATAATAAAATGATAAATAAATCAGGTTCAATCTGTCTTTTCAATATGTCTGCTACATTTTACTCCATCTATGTTTTTGGTATTCATCCATTGATGACAAAAAATCCCATTGTTGTAATGCAAGATGTCCATAGATGTTACAAATATCCCTCCATTGAGGAATACAGTATGGGGTCAACTCAAAGTCAGATATATTATTTATGCTGAAAAAGCCAGTCTGTCCCTCAGTTAAAGAAAGAGTTAAAAAGATCTTAACACCAGAAATAATGTATAAAGTGAAACAATAACTTTCTTTAGCAGGGAGTACTGTTTGCTGTCTCTAGGAAATATGTCTTATTTCAGTGAATTTTGAAGAGAACATGAGGGCAAGTGGGGTGCACAGAAAGTGCACTGAAGATTTCCTATATGAAGTGTTTCGCAGTAATGAAACCCATGAGTATCCCACAAAAGCTTTATGAAGAAGATAAACAAGGAGCAACAAGTTTGAATGGAAGATTTTATGCACTAAAGGGGAAATGAAAATGCTTAATTTTCAATTATCTGTATCAGTGAAGTTCTCTTTTTCTCTAATCAAAAGCAGCTTATCTGTAAATGAGATCTCTAAGAAAAGAAAAATACTAACTTTTATCAACTGCTAGTCAGGGGAAAAAATTCAGTACTGTTGCGGAGGTGCAGATTGGAGGACCCTGACATTGCAAGAGAAAATAGCTTCTTCACAAAACACAGTTATGAAGACTGATGTCTCTGATGAACTGCGATGAAGTGCTGGCCAGAAGGTTAAATTTTAATTCAAGTTCACAAACAGCTAAAAAATGCACTAAAGTTTGAGGAAAGAAGAAGATATTAGCTAAGAATGATTATCTTTATGTCCAAGCTGATACCTACTGAAAGGGTAGAAGACTTTCCAGAAGAATTATGGTGAGGAGATCAGAGCTTGTTGCACTCAAGAAGGCTTTCCTGCCTAGACTTAAAATGCCTGCAAAGATGTCTTTATGCATTGTGTGGTCTGTTGTTTCGAGTACCTCGATCCTCTTCTCATCTGCATCAGATCCTTGCTAATATAATCCTACTGTTAAAAGAAAAAGGGGAGCTAGACTCTGAAATAAACCTTCTTTGGTTTGCTCTACTGAAGTATGGAATCAAAAGTTGACTTCTATGGATCTATTCTGTGTTTCCCTAGAAGCATATTCTGTTTCTGATGTTGCTTACTGTGATAGTTTCAGTCTAGGCCTTTCTGGAGACCAGCTTGTAAGCAAGAAGGAACTAGGGAAGTGACCAAGGAAGTATTCCATGCTACTGTTTTATGTAACCTGAGGTATAAATAAGGTGTAGATAAGAGAGCTCACTCTCTTCTCTTCTTCCAGTGAGGTTTGGGAACAGTAGGTCCCTGTCTCAGTCTTGCTTATCTGGAGCTGAAGCCTGCAGTGACTGCTGTTGTCTGCCACATGTGAGGGGAGAGTGCTGGGCTGCATCCAGCTGTCCTGCTTTTCTCAAGGGGAGTGGTGAGATTTTTTTAGTTCTTTATTTTGTCAGTTGCCAGGTTTTTTTTGACTGTGCATATCTGGTTTTGTTTCTGTCCCTTTTTGGTTTTTTATCTCTGTTTTCCCCTTCCCTTTTCCCTTTTTTCCCCTCAGGAGCTCCCTGTCGTGTGTACAATATATTCAAATTGTATATATAATTGTAAATATATAGTTTTACTGTAGCTTTGGCTGTTCGGGGTTTTTTATTTCCCTCTCTGGGCTTTTTTGCTGGGTTTCAGCAATTTGGCGGAGAGCCAACTTGAAAGTTACACACTTACCCTACTAAATTTGCACTTGGTTTACAGGTTTTCACTGGTGGAAAACCCCAACATAACAGAGATTTAGGATGAGGTAGTCATAAAAAAATAAATATTTGAATTTAAACAGTATGGACATAATATAGTAACCATCAGCAACTACCCAGATCTTCACATGATATAATCTAAGAAAATGGCCTTTCAGGTGAAAATGTGATGGCAAATACAGACACATGTATGTACTTATCTTTCACTAAAATCTGTCTTTTGATATTTAATATATACCAGAACCTGCATAATAATGTTTTCCATCTACGTCATGGGAACATGATGTGAATAAGTTAGACTATTGTTTTGAGTGCTCCAAGATGACTTGGTCTTTCTGTTCCAAATGTTCTTAATAATTATTTTTTTTCAGGCACATCCATATGACAGCATTTTCAAACTAAAGATGAGGACAAAAATCCCATCAGTTAAAGAGAAGTGAAGCTTACATGCTGCAAAACACTGAAAATGTCTCCTTTGCAGTGAAAGGGAATTTAAATGTTTTCTGTGTTGCTCAGGGTGATCCTGTTTCAAAGTGATCTTACTACAGTCCTGTTAGTTATCTTCAGGTATGTTTCTATATGTTAGGAAAATACGTTGCTTAGCCTGGTTCCTTGCTGCATACAGCAGTATTCTGAAATCATCAATTTCCCTTCACCTCTAGCACTGAAGCAAAATGTTATACTTTCCAACCTTGATACATACTGAATTTTAATGAAAATAAATTCTTTTTTCCTTACTCCTACAGCATAAGGAAATTACAGTCTATTATTAATAGACTTTTTTTTCTCCATACTATTCATCAGTAAATACCTATATAAGCTATAATTCAAGAACACAATTACTCACATTGTCTATTTTTTTGATAGCTAGGTGCTGCTTTTTTTCCCCCCCCTTAAACTATATTATGTCACATTAGAGGATAACGTAGAGAGTTACACATCAAGTAATGGGACCAAAGACAAGACAGTTCAAGAATGGATCTTGATGCGAAACTTGAATCAGAGAGCCAAAGTTATATTATTTCTTTCTTCAGTGTAGTTTCTTGATATTAGCTGGTTCTCAGGTTCATTATCTGAAGTGGTTCTGCTATCAAGAATGATAGTCAAAAGGAAGAGGTGCTGAAAAATAAAACAAAAAAAAAAAATCTATGTATTTCTTTCCCTATAGATAGGTTGGTGAAATAATTCGTAATTTTACTTTGCAGTATTTCTGATTTCTCCCTTCAGAAATGTTTCATCAGTTCTGCTCAAACCTGGTAAGGAAGGATTAAAAGGATGTTCTGATGTTCAGTCAGCTTTCTATTGTGGAGTGTCTTAAAGTACAGTTTACCTTTCTGAAAAGCATGCCTCTCTTGAAGCATTTAATGCAGAAAAAATTGTTGAGTTTTGGGAAGTGTAAACAGGTGAGATTAGATTCCTTTTATTTAATTTTTTTTTCTGGACAATTATATGGTGGATGACTGTACTCTGAAGCTTCGTGTGGGTTTCCCCCCCCTTTGCAGGGAAATGCTTGACAGCCCTTCATATAAGCCTTGGAATAAGACTTTAAAAGTATTAGCACTGCAGAGACTCTTCAAAGTTGTTCTTTTAGAACCTTCTGTAATTGAATGACCACCTGAATATAGCTTATTTGACCTTGATTTTTACAATGCAAGTATTTGATAGCTATTTAAAAACAGACATTGTTTATGGACCTCAAGCAGGTTACCCATACATAAAGGTGTTCTGACAGCCATTGTCTTTGTTGTACAAAGATGAGATTTAGGTCTTCATTTGCAGCAAATTCAGCCCTGAGCTTTACTGGTGCAAATCTCAATGAAGTCTGTGGATGCAAGTGCAGTAGATACCAGCAGAAAGAGCAAAGGAAAAAAATCCTAAAGAACCATCTTCTTGGAACTGAAAGAGTCTGTGTTGGATAATTCTTTCATCACATACTGGAAGGATTATACAGCTTTTCCAGAACAGTACTTTTCCTATATGAGAATATTATTGAGCACCCAAGTGTGCTCTGTATCCATCTGCTCTTCTTTTCTCTTCCTCCTTCAAAAGACTTCAACATTTGATATTGAAAGATAACATAAACGTAAGGACGAAGTGCTACAAAAAATTTTTGTTTATTTTGTTGCTGTCTTTGGATATCTGCCCACACATGCATGATAAAAGCACATACAGCTGTCAGTACTTACAAATCAATTTACAGGATTGGTCATCTAGGCAGCACAATACATTTTTTGCATACTATTTGATTTGTATATGGAGACAGTCTCAAATAAAATCCTTTCCTCAAAAAAAATTGTTCCAATAAAGTGACCTCTGAGGCCCAAAAGTGAATTAACTTGGTGGTTACTGAGAAACTTCTTCTTTCAAATTCATAGTTATTAAACATTCATCCTTCATTTAATAAATTAAATATGATTGTCAAAGAGTTTAAAAATGCAGTGCTGCTGACCCATCTATGAAAGAGAAGGGTATAACAGCATGAGCAGTATGGGGAAGGCCACACATCTCTCAGTCAAGTTTAGGCAAGTTCTGTCCTCTTTTATTACAGATTACATGGTTTGGATAGGTAAGTAGTCACAAGTGTTTGGTCTGTAGCAAAGCACCTAATAAAATGCAAACTCCAAGTCTAGAACATATTTGTATTAAACCCAGGGTAAAATTTGCAGAGTAATGATTTTTTCTATTACTGAATATGTAAACATAATGAGTGATAAAATAAATATGTTTGAAGATGTCCTTATTCCTCAAATTTTCAAGACTATTTTAATAGCTTATATTTGTGCTTGACAGCATTTGAGTATGCTGGAGCATGTTCTGTAGCACTGATGATTTTTAGTGACAGTGTCCTACAGTTTAGGCTTGAATCTTTGCTAGGAGGTGAAAGGAGCAAATGAGGCCATCATAGTGAGGTGCAGATAAACAAGATTTGACCTGAACGCCTCTGCTCATAAGGAAAGCAGAAATGATTTTTTGTTATGTTCATTTCAGAAATAACTTTCATGTTGGCTACCACTCGTATTGAATTTCAACATTCATCTTCTCCCCCATTCTTTTTTTTTGTCTGGAAAAACCATCACCCACAAAGCAGTTACATTGTAATGTAGCATTCCTTTTCTCTTCCAAAATCCTCCAGAGAAAAGCTTTTCAGCCAGAGCTGGTCTTATAGGCTTTCCCTAGACAGAACTTCTTCAAGTGTAGACTTCTCAAGTGACTAGCAGTAAGTATGCAAAATACATATATAAAAATGTTTCGCTATCTGGCACGCCTCTTTGTCCAAGACAAATATTCCACTCCTAAAGAAAGACATTAAATATTTTATTCTACTTCTAATGCAGTGCATTACTGCTGACTTTTCCACCTGGGCAATAATCTCTATAAGTTTGGCTAGAAAACATCATACTATCTAACATTATCTTACAAAGTAAATGCACTGAGCTATGTTTCTAGCCAGGAATATTGTCTGATCAAACCACAAAGTATCTTAAAGTTCTGTCCATCCAGAGAAAAACCTTGTTCTAAGGAGTCATAACTAACACCCATGTAGGCCCAAAACATGCAATAGACAGTCTGTAAATCTACCTTTTTGTATTGTCTTCCTCTTGTTGAATGAGATGGTCTAATTCAGGGAAATTACTGAAATTCTTACATAAAAATGAGCTCAGAGCTCACAGAATGAGGGTAATATCTAAGAATCATCTAAGCACCAATTCCTATCTATATTAAAAGGACAATATAACAGTTTGATAATTTTATGACAGGACATCAATTCAGCAATTAAAAATCATTGGAATTAACACATGTAAATGTTCTGCTTTTTGCCAGTGTAAAATTTCCACATTCTCCCACATCTAAAGCAAGATTCCCATGTTGCTTGGGGACTACACCTTGGTATGTGTCTTGCTCCTTCCTTCTGCATTTAGTGAATGACTCCAAAAGCTTCTTTCCAACTCTTTTCCAGAGGGTTAGAGCTTTTAACAATGTTCTTGCTTTGATTTTGTTCGATCTTTGCCTTTTCAAAAACATAAAATGAATTTGTTGGAACTGCAGCTAGCCTTGACTCCCCTTGCCTTTCATTAAGCATAGCTGTCTCTGTTGTAGGCAGCTGACGGGTTAATGGGGTTGCAATCAACTTGCAAGGTATGTTAGGCTTTGCTCTATTACCTGGCACTGTTTTGCTTATGCTGCTGTGCAGTTTTGCTCCGCATCTACAAGTGTGTAAAACACACATCCCAACACACAGTCCTGGGCACAGTCCTGGTCTTACCTGTCTGCTATTGCAAGTGATGGGGTTTTTTGCATTTTACACATGGCTGGGGTTCCACGGGCTCATTTTTCATGAGAGGAGACATTTTGCAAGCCATTATACTAGAATTTCTCCTTAAAATTAAAAAAGTCCTTACATTAATATGTCTAGTAGATTTTTTCTTTTCAGACAGTGTAAGGTAAAACATACTCAGGTATCTTCCCAAGGCAGTGGAAAGGGTTCAGAAAGGGTTTATTTCATAGGCAAAGACATTAAAACTTACAAACATCACAGTACTGCCAGGCAGCACCAGGCATCAGAGGAAAGGCAAATTCCCCATGCACTTCCAAGGCTTTTTATCTGCTCTCTGTCCTCTCCCACCCTCTCTGGCCTGAGGGGGCCCTGTACATGTCTGCAAGCATTATTTCTCCTGCATACCAGGGAGAGAGATAGCTTAGTTACAACTCTTCCTGCAACTTACTCTGAAATGAAGAAGGGAAATGGAAATAAAGGCTTCCTAAGTGGAAAATGAGTTCTAGCTTCCCATTACAAATTCTTCCAAAAGAGCAACTATCTCTACAGACAGCAAAGCATCTCTGTTTTTTGACTTTTATCTCTAATCTAACAACTACAAGTAGCTCAGTTGCTAATGTGTTTAATTTGAACCTTTTGGTCGTATACATCTATATGGATTAAGCCCTGAAGGAATTAATAATCTTGGAGAGAAATCTGATCATCTTAGTTTTATGTGCCTGTTGTTTTCTTCAACATTCATTAACTTCTTTCATTTACTTCATACTGTTTTTTTATTTTCAACGTATCATTTAATTTTCCTGCAGTAATTCGGGTTTAGCAAACTTTCATTACATGGTATGCTATTGTTCTCTCCCTAACGCTTTGGTCTCATGGAGGTTCAATGGTTCTTTGCCAGTCTTGTGTGTGAGCTTTGGAATACCAGTCTCTGTCTTGTTTCATGGCTCTTTCAGATAATTGCTTTCCCTGTATCTTCTGAGTAATGCTGTTGAATCCTCAACAATGAGTTGGATTTTGTTAATATGGCATATAAGTCTCCCTGACATGTGTAAAGCCCTGAGCTTGCTTGATGAGCTTTTTAAAGGGACTCAGGCACTTTCAATCAAAATCACACACAGAACATTGACTTAGCAAATTCTAACAAATCCAACTTTAAATTACCCAGATTTTGAGAAAAGGAAGTTAGGAAAAGAAAGAGGGAAAAAGAGAGAGAGGGAGAGAGAAAGAGAGAGAGAGAGAGAAAAGAAAGGGACAGAGGAAGGTCAACAGTCACAGCTTGGATCCAGTGTGATCTCAGCTACTATAAGATACAAGACAATGGGACGTGTAACTGTTTTTATCTGCTCTGGTATCCCGGGGCACTTCCCCCACAGGTGGGGCTTTTGGTGTGCCAGTGGCTTTTGGTGGGGCTTTTGGTGTGCCAGACAGCCGTTCTGAGGCTGGACTAGAGGATCCAGGGGTGGGGTGTGGAGCAATGCACTGCCCCACCTACACAGAACTTTCACTGCCTCCCCCTCTTACTGCCGCCCCTTCTGTTGTTTTGAGCCATTAATAATTTTCTCTAGTCTCTCACAATGTGACTCCTACTCAAGGCAATATATTAAAAGACCTTGGCAATCTAATTTTCATGGTATTTTGCATTGAATTGTATATCTTGCAGGTACAGAAAACTTGTGAGCTGTGCATTAGGAGGGATTGGATGGGAAGACGGATATTGCTGTTGCTGTTTAACTTAGATTTGCAGTGCATTTCTGGATCACAGGAGTAGATTTATATCTATATTTTTTTATTGATGTTGTAAGGTAATTCCAGCATTAAGTTGGAAAGTGGTTCGTTTTTCCAAATATTCCCAGCAATGCTGTGGGCTGGAACACATCTCCATTGTTGTTTAGGATTGATATTCCCCAATTTAGTGCCTCCCCATGGAGACTCCAAAACCATAGATGCTCACTCACTTCACCCCCAAAACCCTTTCCTCTCCCATTCCTGCTGCAGCAGATCAGAGAGGAGAATTGGAGGCAAAAAAGGCAAAGATCATGAGCTGAAATAAGGACAATTTACTGGAAACAACAACGAGATAAGAAAACAAACAGTAAAAGCAACAGTATTAATAACAAAATTGTACAAAAAGAGAAAGTGTGGAGCTCGACACAACTGCAGCCACACCAACCAGACTGCTCCCTTTGGCTTGGGACCAGCATTATCACACTGTTCCATCCACCACACTTGCTCCAACAGAAGGAACGCCCTTCTCCAAAGAAGCAAGAGAGTCCTTTCACCCCACCCCGGCAATGACGTGAGGGAGTATTGAATAACATTATGGTTGTGGGGGAAACTAGGACATCCATTTTGGTCACTTTGCTGATAGCAGAGTTGCCATACAGGGGCTACTGGCACTGTATCAGCAAATACTTTTTTTTTTCAGTGATATGATAGCCCATCCAAAATGGTAAACTGTCCTTTAATGGTTTTCACTTTCGTGGGGATTTTTAGCAAGATGGATGATTCTAAATTAATTTTTCCAGCACTAGCTTTATAAACACAATTTGAAATCTAAATGTGCATGATAAGCTTCATGTCAGTTCTTACTATAGTCCTCTATAGGATAGATAACCTTCTTAACTTGTTAGTTGCAGTTTAATATTAGGATCAAAGTAGGATTAGTCCTTTGATGTAGGTTGCACCTCTCCTGTGTTTCTTTCTTGTGTTTAAAATCCTACAGTGTCCTTTCTGGATCCACTAGAGAAACAGTTTTCTTATTATTCTACTCTTTCTTCTGTGAACAAAAGTTATATTGTGTCACCTCCTCCAGCTTTTTAGGTTATCACGGATTACAGGCTCCTTTTTTCTTTTCTGTGTCAGTGGGAGGGAGAAGAGACATGCTTCTTGAAAACAGGTTTGCGCCATGTCAGATATTCTTCCTTGTTCAGGGTACAAGTCTATGTCTGGGAGGCCCATCATGCCTAGAACTCAGCCATGTATGTCTTCTGTTTCGGTGGCAGTGAACCTGTTCCTGTGTTTTCTGTTGGCTGCATAAATACAGTACTGATTGTACCTCTTTGTTTATCCTGTGTGTGCCAGGATGAGTGCTGGTTCATATCAAATACTTCCTCCATGTCCCTGTGACCTCAGCATGTGAATGTGAAATTCTCTTCCTTCTACTTTTTTCTCAGGAACATGTTGAAATCTGTCACGGCAGATTTTATTTTCAAATGCGGCCAATGTGTGGTGAGCCTCCACTTCTGGATTCTACCTTAACACTTGCCTTTCCCTTTCACTCTGTCCCACTTCCTTGTCAATGGGAGATATGTTGGTGTTTGACACTTCTGCATATCAGGCCTACAGACCTATTGCTAGCAAGGCAGGATGGGTGGGACCTCCTGAAAAAAAAAATGTAGGTCTTGGTCATTAGAATCATGGGCAAATTCTACCTGAATAGCACAGTTTAATGATTCGTATACATG
Source organism: Lepidothrix coronata (assembly GCF_001604755.1). NCBI lineage: Eukaryota > Metazoa > Chordata > Aves > Passeriformes > Pipridae > Lepidothrix > Lepidothrix coronata. Next base: position 1,247,795 of record NW_016690198.1, read on the forward strand.
TCATCCTTTGACTAAAGGATCCCTCATATTGCAGAGCTGGACCTCAGTTTAATAGTTTTCTTGCAGAATGAGAACATACTTAAGACTCCACCTAGCTTGCTCTGTTCAACAGGATGGTCCACCTTCTCCAGATGCTTCCTGCATTGCTTGGAAGATTTTGCTTGGACTCCTCTAACCCATTAGACCTTTTATTCTGTGAAATTGCCCATGCTCAGCATTAGCATAAAAGAATGGGGAAAGCTTCTTGAGACAGTGCAGCATCTGACTAACTTCAGGCCAAATCAAATCTAAAAGATATGCTTTAAAAGAATTGTGAGTCGTTTTTCTCAGAGCCAGAGAGCTGTGAGGGAGATAACAGAATTAGGCAGAAGGACTCTATAGCTGACCAGTTGTTTCTTGTCTGACTCGTACAAAAGCAAATGTCCACAAAAGCAAATTGTGTCCATCAATTCATCATGACCTGTCTGTTGAGACAGATGCTACATGGTTCCCTTTGCTTCCTTTTCATGACTGTTCTGTGTGCTGCAGTGATGTATCCAACAGTGTGTGTATCCTTCAGGGTCACTCTGCTGCTCGAATGGAAATAATAGTGATTGGATTGTGAGCCTGAAGACAAAGTGTTGTGAGCAACCAAAGACTGATCTTAGACAATCTGGACCCTTTTCTGTTGGATGCATTGATTATTAATCTTGCTTAAACCTTCTGTTTTCACCCATCAGCTGTGTGTCCATTTGAAATGGAGTCTTGGAAAATTAAATTATAACAACAGCCAAGTGAGTTTCACTAGCCAATAAAACACAGAAGGGAAAAAATAAAACTTTTTTCTCCTCTGTACTATAGGGTTCTCCTTCTGTCACTCCACTTCAAAGTGTTGTCCCAGGGTTAGAGTAGCAATATAAATACATATTTTTTCTGTTTAGTTTCCACAGAAGCATATGCTTTATACTGCCTTGTGTCATAAACAATGGAAGATTGACATTGATAAAAAAACTCTAAAAAAATAAAAATTAATAGAGGTTTATTGGTTTCGGTTTGTGTTCTCAGTTTGTGGGTATGGAAAATTAAAGTATAAATTGAAGAAATAATGGAAAAAATCTGAATTCTCACCAACTTATTAAGTATTAGTAGAGAAATTTTATCTGGGAAAGAACCTCAACCTCTGTGTTCTCTGTTATCTGCCTGAAATTGTTAGCTAGTGTGTACTTTTATAATAAACAGCTCATGAAGCTTTTAAATGCTGGATACAGTGATGTTCTTTGTATTTTCCTTGAAGCTTAATTAAGTCGGGCACACTTTAGCACATGTAGGCAATCTGTACACCAGACATGAATTTTTAGCTTTCTTGTGTTCCTCAAGGGTCAGTTCTTTAATTTCTAAAGTGCTTATAATTTTTTATTGGAAAATCTTAATCTAAATTTTTCCAGGATCATAAAATGAAGCTCGGGGTTTCACTTCTAACCCACAGTCTGGCCACTGAGACATTCTGCTCATGATTTCATTATCAACTTTCTCAGAGTTTGGCAAATACACAGGTAGCTGTTAACCTATCATTTAAAAGTTCTACTTCTCTAATTCCTGTTCATTTGTCCTACTATCTAGATTCAGTTGAAGGTTCCCAAAAGGATTAAGAGAATTTTCCTCTGATATCATTCTGCTGCTTTCCAGTTTGAAGACCAACTGCCCTCTCACTTCATATAGAGGGAAATAGTTCTCATCATAGCCTTTACAGAAATTCTTCTGCAGAAACCCTCCATAACATACAAGACTTACTTTATAATTTCATTAAAGACTCACAAAGACTTGTGTTAGCACATATTGCATCCTGTAACTTAGCAAGGCATGTTTCTGGAAAATCTGCAGTGCAGGAAGACTATATGAAATGTCAATCTACAGCTAGCTCTTCAGTGAAAACTTATTTGTTTCATGAAAATGCTGGCTACTTTTCCTTCACACGGGTCAGCCAGAGTCTAACCTCTTCAAGGCTTATCTAGAGAGCAAGAATACTAGCCACCAAATTCAACCAGCTAGATATCACAGTTGCAGTGTTTCTTTTTGTCTGATGATTTCCTGAGGCCCCTGGAGATGATGGTATGAATAAACAAAGCAGTTCAACAACACCACATATGGTCTCTGCCTGACTTCTGCCTGCCCTTGTTGTCTTTCTGTCAAAAGCTATCTGGCTACATCCACAGATCAGAGATCAGGCAGAGTTTCCGACTGCTTTCTTTCGTCACCTTCTCATTATGGTAATCTCCTCCCCAGTTGGTCAAACATTCCTCAGATGTGTGTCTAAACCTCCTGGGCCCATCTGCTCTTTGCACAGGCACATGTTAAACATCCTTACCTTTTGGGTCTGTCTGTTGCGGAGTGTTTCATGGATTTTTCAAGGATGCCTTCCACTTTTCCCAGTCCTGCTTTGCTTTGTGAATACAACAGCGGCTCACAGATTTAAGTAAACAAGTCACAACAATACTTGAGAAAATGATGGTATGGTATCTGTTAATATGGACAAAGTGTTTTGTAAACATAACTCTAATGCATATTTTTATAGACTTTCACAAACTTTAAATCAGTAGTGAGTTACCTTTGCGTCTTTTTAAGTCCTTCCTCCATTCAGGAGTTTCTAATGGGGTGCATGCAATTGTGAATGCTGTACACAGAAATCATCCTGCATGGGATATGTACATCTCTGTGAACAACAGTAAAATAGATATTCAGCTTGTGAAAGTTTTTGGGTATGTTATATCGATAAATAATTCTTGTCGTACTGTTCTCAGTAAGTAGCAATTTGCAATTGAAAGAAATTGCAGAAAATTTTTCATCTGATGTAGATTAGAGCATACAGATATATGTGTATACATGCATACACGTGCGTGTATACACTATACATATATGTATACATAGGTGTATAAACACACACACACACATATACATGAATATATACACATATACATATTTAAGTATACATAAATAACTAGTCCTGATATTTTGCTACATGTGATCTCATCTCAGGTGGGTTTTAAATTTTATCTAGTCTTCTGGTCAGGTTACTAAAGTGGAGTTTGTTTTGGTGTACCTATTCCATAAAAAAAGGACAAAAGCTTCTGAACTGTGATTCTCAATTGAAAGTATGACTTTATGAAGAAATATTGCATCATCTTTAATTTTATAAAAAACTTTCTAGGTTTTTTGATTTCAGTTGACACACTGATCTCTTGAAAACTTTCACATCTTTTTTCTTCATAGTTCTATTCCAAATTTCAAATTTTCAGTTAACTTCATATCTGGAAAAAATGAAAATATTTCAGACTTTTTGGCATGGAAATTCTTGCATCTGCATGTTAGCTACAAAGGAATTCACATATTCATTTAAAGTGATCATAGAAATATTAACCTAAAACTGATGCTCAGTCTCTTGCCTTTAATTTTAAGCCCATCTTAAAAATATTGTGCAATGTTTAGATAAATCAACTGCTGCATCTTTCATGTGACAACATTTTTCTGAAGTCTTTTCACCATATTGATTTGTATTTTTGTTTGCATCCTGTGAAAAATATGCCAAAAAGAAGCTCTAAAAATAATAATTACTGATAATCTTCAGTAGCTAGATAACGTTTTCCAAATGCATATGCATAAAGTTTTGTCTTCTATTGAGCATAATTGCACTTAAAATATGTCTCATGTTTTTAGTATGCTTCATAGAATAGCCATGTGCTGACAGATTAGAGCCGGATTGATAAATGGGAAAGCTATGACTTGAAGACTAGAAAATTCATAAAGGAGGAGCTGTTTCTACTCTTGTGAAGTTCCACAGTCTCAACAGCAACAGCAGCCTAGAGTTATTGTGCAAAAAGGACCTGAGGGATAGCTACGCTGTGTTAAGGTAAGTGGAGTTACAGCTAAACCCTTTCCTTCTGTGATAAACAGGACTAGGGAGATTGAAATGCAGCTGAAGGGAGGCCTGGAAACCCAGCTATACCTGCAGATATATATGCAAACTTTGACTACCTGTACAAAGTTGATAAAATTCTTCATTTCTGTGACATGAGAATACACTGTCATTGTTCCTGGCATAAGCATATAACTAGAACAGAAGCAGAGCTGAAGTGACTTGCTACCAAAGTTGTATTTGCAAGATTTATTTTTTGACACATATAGTAAGATTACTTTTGGTCTTTCTGCTCTGCATGTCTGTTTCTTCAAGAATCATGATTAGGAAATAAGAATACTCTGGTACAATCAGCAAATATTGCACCCACGAATAGGTTTATGATGGCTGAAGCATTTTTCTTGGGAAGTCTTCTAATTGAAGCTTTCAAACTACTGAACTCAGCTGCCCTTGGGGCAATTTGTCTGCTTAAAAGACATCATGTGGCATTAGTACTGTTTTTGTGGTTATGCCAGTTACTACCAAATTTCTGTTGCTGATAAACCAGATACAAATAACAGCCGGGGCTAAAGTAACTGAAGAGTGAAAATAACCTAATTGGCCTGTGCAAAAAGCAAAGCAGATTTCTTTTTCTCTGGTTTGTATAAACCTATACAGCATTCTCCTTGTAATGGTGAAAGTGCTCATGATTCAGTCTACGTTAGTTCACAGGTTTGTGCAGATTTTGTAGGAATCTCTGAAGAAGCTAACTCAGCTAACAGCAATGTAATATTAGCTATATTATTAAAGTGTTTGTGTAGTAATGCACATGCTTCTCAGCAGGTTCAGACTGCCATACTACCTACCTGTGCTGCTTGTTACCAATGTTAATTCTCCACTCCTACTTGGTACTTTGTACTTTTATACAACATCACAGATCTGTGGTGCCAGTGCCATGACTCGGGTTCAACAGCTCAAAAGAAGTCCTTATGGATAATTTGTGACCTGCAACCTTCAACTCTACAATGTGTTATTTACCAAGATTTCTAAAAAAAAAAAAAGAAGAAAATGGCTAGTTGAAATAGATTCAAAGTAATCAGAATTTCTGATTATTACCACAGAGACCTCCAAAACATAGTTCTTCAAAATATGTGTTTTACCTAGCACTGTCCCTCCACTCACTTACATGTTTATTCTTGTGACTTCCTATTTTTATAAGAGCAGAGTGTAAATTTGTAAATTTGTTCAGGGTGGAATCTACTATGATTTTTCTGAGCACCTCCAAGAAGATAAGGAAGACTCAAACATTGTTAATATACTTAAAATTTATCAGATTTCATTTTTCATGTATTTTTCCTCACTCTTAGTTCATCTTGCATAACAATGCAATAAAAAGCCTTTTTTTTTTAACTTGTAGTCAACTCTCCGTTTATATTGTACAGGGATATTCCAGGAACTAAACTGATAACAGGCATATTTATCAGCGAAATTGTCAGTAAATGTGAAAGAGGTAAGCACCCAATGTGATTCTCTAATCAACTGTACATTGCCCACTCCTCTCTAGAAAATGATACACCTTAGGTTTCTTCTTTTATTTTGCTCTACTTTATCACCAAATATAAAGGTAAAGAGAGAATATAATACTCTTTACAACATATTACAATGGAAAAAAAAGAAAAAATACCTACTAAAAATCTGTTGAAGATTCTTTTCCCCCAAGTTTATAGAAGACTAGATGGAAGCTAAATGAAATCTGAGGAAGATCTCCTAGGTCCACATAAAGTCCTACCTGATAACTAAAAAGGGAGGCCGGCTAAATTTTTCAAAGAATAGCTTCAATATTTGGAAGAGAATTATTTGCTAATGGCCTGGGCTTTTGCTAGATCCAGCTATTTCTCTTGATTATCCAGCCACACAATTAAGACATCTTCAAATTTCTTCCGTCCTCTATGAATGAGGTGTCACTGATTCTTTTCCATCCCTGGTGGATTTTATTCATAGGCCTTTTGAGCCCTCAGAGACAAGATCTCTGATTTTAGTAGCTGTATTTCCTGAGGGAGGTACCAGATTTGATTACCCTTGCTAGGTAGCAAGGAAAGGGGAAGCGGAAGACTTTTCCAACAAGGCATAGCCACCTGCAGGGTACCTAACACTGCATCAAAAATGCTGCTGCTGCTGTTCTACCATTGTTTGTCCCTGCTGCTCTTTTTTTGAACACAGTATCCTTATTATATACTTATTATATACTTACTATATACTTATTATATAAGTATCCTTGGATACTTATATAATGATTTTACTTAGATCAGAGCATTACTGTGCTTTTGCATTGAATCCCTCACCTGCCCTTTCATATCCCCTTTGATATCCCCTTTTATATCCCAAAGCACCTTTGATATCCCAAAGCAAGCAACCATCCCAGTTAAGGCAGCCACACATGCAGCAGCTATTTGAGTGAGGTTAGCAACAGATGCTTATGATGTCCCTCCATCTCATGTCTGTCCATCTTCCATGCATTCAAACTTGAAGCCCATCTACAGTCCACCTCTGCTACTGAAGACTACATTAGACAGCCCACTGCTTCTCCACTCCTTGTGGAGTAGTGGCAGAGGCAGCAGGCATTCAATGGATGCTGATAAGAAATAGTATACTGAAGTCACCACCTTGGTACTCCTAACCTCCTGTTACTCCTAACCTATTGGCTTGTATCTCTAAGGAAATCTAGGCATTCGTTAGATTTTAAGACCAAGGGAGGTTTGTATTTTACAAAATTTTTATGAAATTCTTCTACATTTGTTAAGTGGAGGAGTTGCAATTATTGTTTCTGGAGTCTTGGAAATGAAACAGAAGCATCTGGATTGCCTGTGGCTCTAAGGCTACACACTGAGAGAAAATAAGCTGCAGCAAACTAAGAAATGCAGCAAATACTTTCAGTTCAACACAAATCCTATTTTACACCACAAGAAGTGGTCCTTAGTGGCTATCATAAAGTAATCTGACAGGATTTTACTCTCCTGTCTCTTGTGGATATAAGAACAAGTCAGAGCAATCAAAAAGCTCAAGAAATGGGTTTTCTTTGGATTTCCCAACCTCTTACCATGTGTACTGCTGCTCCTGTTAAATGTTGTTAAGTGCACTCTAGGTAAGCAACATCCTAGAAAAGAATAAATCCAAGTTGGACTCTTTCTGACCTTGACAGAGAGGTGAACCCATGTTTCACAACTAAGATGCAAACAGCAGTCAAATTTTTTTATGTTAGATAAGGTTTCAGTTCAACAGATCCTAAATCAGGAGTGTGAAATCAACACAGTGCAGTGACGTCAATGTAGAGGTGACAAAGGGATTTGGATTTGACACTGCCTGGATAGCTTGCTTCCAGGACAGAGATGGAGCAAGTATTGCACAAGATGTGTCTCATATCTTTGTCAGTTTAGTCAAGATTGTAGTATCAAAATGTCTGCAGTAGCATAAAAATCCATGACTCATCTGAAGAGACACCCTTGAATGTTGACAGCAATCTGTGTCTGGCCGTAAGAGTGCTTAAGGCTTAGTAGATTCACAGAGCCAACACAAGTAAGGAAAGGCTGAATAGAAAAGCCATCTATGATGTCTTAAGGCTCAAAACCCACTACAGAATAGAGGTTACCTCCAGGATGGATTGCTTTACTGAACTGCTAGTTCAGGTTTCCAAATCTGAATTGCTTCCCAGAGGAAAAGAGAAAGGAGAAGCACCTATACACACTGGCAACAATGCTTGGCTTAACTCTTGGTTCAGGAGTTGTCTGCTGTTTTACACTTCTCTGTCAAGCATCATCTGAGTCAGTTTTATGTCCAGCTCACCTGTCAATGCTTTCCCTACTCTGAAATTCTTCCTGCATTAGCAGTCGTGTTATGTTAACAGCATTACATTCTGCCACCATTCAATGGGCTATTCAGAATCTCAGACACCATGTACAACGCTATTCATCTTCACTGGCACTGAGAATTTCTAAGAATACAGTAATATTTAATCTGCTATGGCACTTTCTTCTTGTCTACTTTCTTCTTGCGTGTGTGAGAGCTCTATGCAAGGAGCTTTGACAATGCATGAGAGATGTGCTTCCTGCACAACAGTGGCCAAGCTTGGTTCCACAGAGCTGCTGCCCTGGGGAAGGTGAGGCAGTGTGTTGCCCTAGCAGGCTGAAATAAAAGTACAGCAGGATGACACTTCTCAGGAGGCTGTTTCACAGACTGGTAGCTGACCCCATTAAGAAAAGATCAGGCACAGGCCTCTCTCCCCCAGACACTTCCTTACAGCACAATTGCAGGTGAGTACAGTGCTGCATACAAAGCAATTTCATATAGAAAATAACACAGAGAGGGTTCATGATACCTAAACAGTACAGTCTTGCACTAACTTTTCCATTGAAAAGACAGCAACATACCTTAATCTGCCTCCATTGTATTCTGACAGATGATCTGAGTGGTCATGTCATTAATTGACAAAGCAGCAAAGGAATACTAGAGGAGAATTAGTGTCTGCAGTAGTGCCAAATCCCCCCAACTCTCAATCCCTAAGCAGGCAGGCATCAGCAAGACTCAGAAATTTATTCTGCTTATTGAAATACTCAAGTGTGAGATTAGTTCAAAGGCTAGATGTATTATTTATTCTGCCTGATATTTGGAACAAGATCCCTAAATCAACAGCAGGACTAATACTAATGTGAGATTGACTGAAAAATGGTCAAACATGTCTGAAATGCGGAATATATTCTTTCCTTCAACTAGGTCTATGTTTTGGAATTTACATCAAAACCAAAGCAGGATTTTGCTCAGTTTTTCTAGCCATACATATTTTGGGAAAAAAAAATCCCAGATGAATTTGCCTGCCAGACAGCTTGTTTCTTTAATTATGTTGGAAATTACATAAGGAAATTAATAAGGAAAATTACATATTCTGACTTAAATTAATGCAGTGTCATAAGAGTAAAATAGAATGAAAACTGATTTGAATCCTGTGCTTCAGGGTTCATCCAGGCTTTGAACTTCTTTCATGGTTTCTTCAACTTCAGTGGGAATCTTTTAACAATTCCTATTTCTATTCTAGCTTTTCCCACATGTCCAATGTAAAAAATAAGAGGCAATACAGATGAATATTAGTGTTTCTTACCTACTGGGGTAGGCTGGGTGCACTTTTAAAAACAATTTATTAAAACCCAGACTAAAATCTCGGCTAGCCCTGAATCATGCCAAAGCTGTCAGTTCCTCTAAAGAAGATAAAGCGATTTCTCACTTTTAGGTTTTGTCCTATACACAAGTGGGTCAGACACAAGAAATTAACTTCTTTCAGTTTCAAGTGTATCATGGCATCTTGTGTCAAAGCATTTTATCCAATACCTGCTGCTTATGACCATAGATTAACATTCCGAAACAATTTGTGTAATAACTTTCTGCTCATAGATAGGACTTCTAAGAACTACACTTTGAAGTGAGTTCATTTTCTAATTCTGTATGCAATGCACTTTCCTAGCCCTTTCTAATAAAGAATGGTGTGAGACAAGGCTGCGTTCTTGCTCCAACCCTATTCACAGTCTTTTTCAGCATGATGCTCCAAAGGGCCACGGCAGACCTCGATGATCAGGACAGTATCTACATTCAATACTATACTGATGGAAGCCTATTCTACCTAAGGCGACTGAAGGCCCACACTAAGACCTTAAACCATCTTGTCCGGGAGCTGCTTTATGCTGATGACGCCGCCCTTGTTGTTCACACAGAAGCAGCTCTGCAGCGTTTAACATCCTGCTTTGCAGACGCTGCTGAGCTCTTTGGGCTGGAAGTCAGCTTAAAGAAGACAGAAGTTCTCCATCAACCTGCACCTCAGGAAGTCTTCCATCATCCCCATATCACCACTGGCCAAGCAGAGCTCAAATCAGTCCAGCAGTTTAATTACCTCGGTAGCCTCATCTCCTCAGATGGTAAGATTGACGGGGAGATAGACAACAGGTTAGCAAAGGCATATAGAGCTTTTGGAAAACTCCATAAAAGAGTCTGGTGAAATAAACACCTGAAGAAAAGTACCTGTAAACTTTTGTGTTTACAAAGCCATAGTGTTGTCTACTCTCTTATATGGATCTGAATCATGGGTCATTTACTGCCACCACCTGCGACTCCTAAAACGCTTCCATCAACGCTGTCTCTGTACAATCCTAAACATCCACTGGTCAGATTATGTGACCAATACATCTGTTCTAGAACAAGCAGCAGTCACAAGTACTGAGGCCATGTTGCTGAGAACAAAGCTGTGATGGGCAGGGCACGTCTCCAGGATGAAGGACCACCGCCTCCCTAAGATCATGCTTCATGGTGAACTTGCCACCAGCTGCCGCAAGAGAGGAGCCCCAAAGAAAAGATACAAGGACTCCCTGAAACAACATCTCAGCCTTGGCCATATTGATCTTCATCACTGGTCTACTCTGGCCTCCAATCGGGAGGCCTGGAGACACACCATCTGTAATGCTGCTGTTTTCCTTTGAGAACGCACGCAGGGTCACTCTTGAGGAGAAAAGACAACGCAGAAAGAATCGTGCCTTGCAGAATACACCACCTAAGGAGTCTTTCTGCTGTGCCTTTTGTAATCGGACATGCCTATCTCGTATTGGCCTCATTAGCCACCAACGTGCTTGTAACAAATGTGGATAGAGCCTTCCTAAATCTTCGTTCGCAAAGCCTAGCCATGATGATGATGCAAAGGATGCATATCAAAACAATGCCACACTCATCTGCATATATTTTATATTTCACCATATCTTTATCTCCATTTAATGTATTTGAATTTAGAGCAGCTTTAGTCACTGTCAAAACAGGTTTGGTTTTCTGTTTTTTTTTTCTATCTGTGAGATTCTGGTTAGACTTTCAGAAATGAAGTGGCAGGCCATTGTGTAGTCATGATGCTTGGTGAAAATAGAGAAAAATTTTGTAAGAATTGTGCAGGTATTGTAAAGAAAGATATGCAGGTATCCCCAGAAATGCCAAGGCAGTGGAAAGAATTCAAAAAGTTTACTTAGAAGGCCAAACCATGAAAACTTCACAGTGTTGTAGAAGCACCAGGTCCCAGGGGCTTTAAGTCTTCTCTTGCCTATCCTTCCTGCCTTCTCTTGGTGGCTGGGGCCCTGTACATGTTTGTGAGGGTTATCCTTCTCTGGCATAGCAGAGAGAGATAACACAGGTCTCTCTCTGCAACTCCCTCTGACTGCAGAAGGGGAAAGAAAAAATCTGTTTTGAGAAAGCATTTTGCAGTCTTCCTAAGCAAAATGAGTTCTAGCTTTCCGTTACAAATTCTTCCGAAATTGCACCTATCGTTACAGGTATAAGTGTGGGAAGTAATTAGTTGGTTTTTTAATTCCCTCTTTTTATCCTCATATTTTAAAGGCCTCTGGAGACAAAACTGGAAGATCTTAACTAAGGGCAATTACTTTTTTGCCCATTTTTTGGAAAAAAATATTAAGAAAAGAATCTATTAGCAAAAATTGCATACTGAGAATTTTACGTGTTCCTTCTGTGTACAGTTCCATTGCTTTTTAGAGTATTCAGAGGTACCTCTCTGTTGAAAAAAGGATGGATGCAGAGGACAAATAGATTTCACCCTGGATACAAATGCTCCATGTCATTCATGGTTCCACTTTATTTTACAGCAAGGTTTTATGAATATTTGATCATTATTTTAAATTATAAAATGATATATTTTAATTTCTGGGTTTGCATTTTACCAACACCAATAAAAATTCTTACTCATTTATAATAGGCAAAAAAATTTAAGAAAAGCCACACTTAGTCATTGAAGAAGCAGTCCTGACACGGCACCTAGACCACAGAAAACAGTGAAAGGTGTGTCATAAAGCGTTTTGTAAACTGTAAGGAGTCACATTGTGTTGCCCATTCCTATATTTTCATAGAACCATAGATTCATTTATATTGGAAAAGACTCTAGATATCACAAAAAAAAAAGTCACTGATGAGGTTATGAACATGTATATATATGTGTGGTATATATATATATATTATATATATGGATGAAGTAGTGTATATATATAGGTTTTATAAATGACAATATAAGGATTATTTATCTTTGTGTGTCTCCAAGGCTCACTCCTGCATACCAAAGAGGCAGAAACTTTCTTACTATTAATGAAACAGCAAATATGAAAAAAAACCCTTTGCAAAGATTATGACTACTTTCACTTTTCATAGTCTTACTTGTGCAGCCACACAATGCACATTAAATAAGATTGATTTAATGCTTGAGGGACAGAGGGATAATCTTCATGCGTGATGCATCCACATTGTAAGTATGCACACTGCATTCTCCCACTCAACAGCTCACACAAGCTGTAGCTAAACAGAAATCCTGTGTCCTCAACTAAAGCAGATTGGGTTTTGGTTTCCTTTATTTGAGGTTTATTGATGATTTTCTTTTCTATTCTCTGCTGCTGTTAGAAATGTGGCCTTTCATGTTAAAGATGACATAGCGTATTTTCAGGGGGCAAGTTTGCTAATGCCTTTGACCTTAGCCCAGAACTAAATGGTTCCAAGCAGAACAGTATTTGAGAGGTTTCAATTTTTTAACAAATCAGTGTTTTATTTTTCACATGCTGGAGTTTTCAAGTTGTTTACTGATTAAAAGAAAAATGTACACTGAACCATTCAATACATTTCAGGTGGATGTATTATATTTTCAATTTTGTCAAAAAAACCTGTAAAATCCAAGAGAAGCCTTATATTGTTTCATTTTTGGCAAAAAATATTATCGTGAATTTACCACTGAAGAGTAAACTCAATGGATAGAGATTATACATTTATTTCTTTCCTACAAAGGGGTTATTTCTTCAATGTAGACAGTGAAAGTAAACCTAGAAATATGATGTTAATGGATTGGAAAAAAGGAGGTAATTTCCAATGAAAACCACAAAACTGAGAGGACTACTACTAGTTCTTCAATTGGTCACTCAACAGCACAGAGCTGTACAACTTCAGTTTTCAATAGAATCTGAATTTCCTGCTGGGGAATAATGTTGACAGAGGAAACTGCTGTAGAAAGTTTTTGCCTTCAAAATTTCTTAGTCAGATGAATTCTAAGAAAGGGAAAGAAGAATAATATTCTGTTTGTCCAAGGTGATTTATCAAAACTGATAATAGTTTTTAAAATGCTTTTTGTAGTAAAATTTTTATCCTCTAGAAGGATAGTTCTGTTATTATATTCTTTTGGAAAAGGAGAGGTCAGTGAGAACTCTGTTTTGACACAAGAATGGGAACAAACATTTTGGTAATAAAATGGTTAAGTTTGTTTCCATATCACTAATAATGGAAATCTTTTCTGTTTCAGTAGGTAGTATGGTTTGCTTGTGTTTTTAATGCACTTTAAGTGTATGGATACCAATGCACACACATCACAGGGAACTAACAGGATGAACTGGAGCTCTGTATCCAGTCAGAATGTTATATCATAGGAATAATTGAAACATGGTGGAACAGTTTGCATGACTGGAGGATCATGTTCCAGTACTGAAAGGGTGATTACAAAGATGGAGACTCCCTTTTTACAAAGAGTCACGTGGAAAAGATGAGGGGTGATTAGTACAAGTTAATCCAGTGGAGATACCAATTGGACACAATAGGAAAATTTTTAGCAGTGAGAACAATCAGCTATTGGACTAGTTTACCCAGGGAATTGGTGAATTCTCCAGCATTGAGCACTTTAGAGATTCAGCTGGACAGGGTGTTGGGCTGTCTTGTCTAGACCATGTTTTTGCCAAACCAGGTGTTCCTTGAAGTCCCTTCCGCCATGGTATTCTATGATTCTGCAGTATCTCTTGAGTGTTTACATCATTATTCTGTAATTTTCTCCCATGTATTTCAGTGTTCTTCAGAATGAATAAAAGAGGAGCTCCTTCATCATCCTCTATCCACCTCGGTGACACAAAGAAGACATGGAATTAAGTGGATTTTTTCCTCACTCTGTCTTCTTTGTTCATTTGCTCATTTGTTCAGAGGTTCACTGTTGTCTGAAGACCCCCTCACACCCAGAGCTTCACAGGTCTCGAAAATTTTTTTGTGTGGTCAGGATTTTTGTATTGTCAGGATTCTGACCATAACTTGGAACATGACATTAACATTTATAAAATTTCTTGGTGATTATTCTCCCAATGCAAGTGCTAATGTATCTAACAGGAGATATCTTAAGTTTCAATCTGATTTTGGAAGATAAATGGTTGTAGTCTAGTGCTTAATTAATCATTGTTGCTTAGGAGCCAGCAATTATATTTCTTGTAGGCAGATAATGGACAATCTCCTGTAGTGAGAAGTATCAGGTGTACTTAATTTGTCAAAGCCAAGAGAAGTTGAGTGAAGTTGATTTGAAGGACAAATTAAAATGGAATAATCCAAATGAGAGAGAGGCATCTTGGGACTGCACTTGCTGCCATCTCTCTCACCCTGCCATGGAACCCAGCAGGTCCCCGACTGCTCCCTGACGTGGCTTGCTACACAGAGCCTATGCCACCCTGCGCTCTCATCACTGTACAGCATACCAGTGACACTCTTACTGCTGCCATGGAACCCGGGGAAATTCCCTATCTATATGGTGAGCCTTGCCACATGAAGCCTGCCCTCCACTGGTTTGTGGCAGTCCCTGTGCCTCCGCCGCAACTGCCCAACCGGAGGCACTCTCAGAGCTGCCCAGTCGCTGCTCCGACTGTAGCTCTCCCATCAGCCAGTGCTGCAGCCATCCAAGCTGTGGCATCTCTGGACCTGAGGAACTCCCAGAACCTGACCTACATGACTCCTTCCTGTTCTCTGCAGCTTTCTGCCATATTTTTTGTCCATGTTGTCTCGGTGCTGTCTCGCCACCGCTGCAGCCATTCTGGGGGGGCTCAGGGGGCCTCTTTCTGAACCTCTCCACATGTCCATGTGGTGCGGCAGCAGCTTCACCCTGGATTCATCGTGATCATGTGACTGCACCGGGACTGCATTGTTGCTTCGGCAGCACGAAAGTGAGAGAGTCATTTCTGGATGCTGTTTTCTCTGTTGGTGTTTGGTTGTTGTTTTGTTCTGTTTTGCTCTCTGTTTTTAGTAAAATGTTATTTGTTTCTACACATTGCTTGAAAGTCTCATATTTTCAACATTTATAGTAGGTCTGGGAGGGGTTTCTATTCTGTCAGAGGTCCCACTTCCTAGCATTCATTGTCTTTAACCCAAGATATTACCTTACAGTAGTGCAAATGAAAACTTTTTAACAAAAGATATTTCTGATTACCTCTAGGTTTGTCTTCTGATGTAAGGACATAGGACTCAAGGGTAAAAGAAAAGATCTCAATTTAAAGGAGTGATATATGGAGATTTTGACTGTCTCATTTTACATAAACCTTGACAGTCTTTTCATAAGTCCGCATTTTGCTAGAAGGCCACAGATTTGTCATAAAGCCCTGTTTTTTGTCTACTAAAAGTCCACAGGAGGTGTTCATAAAATTATTTACCCAGTAATTTCCTTTTTTAAAATTTTTTTGTTCATTAAATATCTCATTGTATTCAATCTTTAAGGGTATCAGAGTCCAGTTCTACTTTTTTTAAATTTGATTATTGCTTTCCTTTTTTTTTACTCTGTCAGAGGTTTTCAACTTTACCTGATTTTAAAATTAGTGTGCTTATTTGGGAAAGAAACAGAAATTAACCAGAAAACATGTATTGCCCTTTGTCCATCACATCTGCTCCTTCAGGGCAGATCTTAGCAGATAAGGGGGTACCAGGCACAGAAAAGCCCTCTAGCCAAAATTTTAGAGCTGAAGTCACTAACAAAGTGGTGTTGTAGTTATTGTATCCCTGCACGACTCGAGTTGGAGTTCAGGTGTTCAAAAAGTAATTAACTAGGCAAAGTCTGAGGTCTCTTATGCTTTGCAAGATTATATTTCTTTAAGTGAACACATACATGGATTCCCTACAAATAAAAAGTGAAAAATATATCAGAAAATGCAATTTAACAGCAGCAACTTAGCAGTTCTTCTGAAATCTTCACAGATTTCTAACTCCAGTCCTGTAGGATGCCAGAGGGATGTGCGGTGATACACATCAGTATTTAAAGCTCTGCCTAATGCATTTTCTTGAAGGGAAGAGGAAGAAAGGAAGGAGCTTATTTACCTTCACAGTGACCACCAGTTTCTTGGTGAGCAGTGTTGTTCCACAAATTATGCTAAGACTCCTATTAAATGGAAATGATTTTTATTGAACAGAAGATGAAACACCACATGGGTTAGAGAAGGAAGATTAATCAAATACATTGACATCCCAAGTTTTTCTTAACATTCTTAAGGTGTAAGGAAACAAAATACTTGTTTAATATGATACTGTGATCAGTCATTTTCCTAGTAGACTGCTATTGCCAGGAACAGAGCTTCACAACATGAAAGATCTCAGGAGACCAAATCTGTTTACAAGACATGAGAATTTGTTGTATGGTATTTCGTCTGCTATAACCACTATAGTTCAAAATCAAATGCACAATTAACTCCAAAATTCAAGTATTTTGAATCACTAGTGACATCTGTACGGATCCTTTCTTTTTGGTCTTGCTAATATCATGAAAGTTTTGTTTGCTGAGCACTTCATCAAGCAACTGCTAAAGACAGTGGTAGCTCTCACTGCTCAGTTATTGCCAGACTTCTGCAAAATCAGGGTGGTGGTTTGCTGTCCCCTGGAAAAAGAGAGGAAGAAGGAGAGGAGTGAGGAAGGGAGAGGGGGAAGAAAGGAAGGAGAGAGGGAGGGAATGAAGACCTAGGATAGAGAATGAGAGCTCATTGTGAAGGCTGGACCTTTCTTTCAGAAGGGATTGCTATGTTTTTTCTCCCCTCGTCTCCCCTCCCCTCTCCTCTAAAAGGTTATTGATATACCAGTGCAAGTTCAGTGGAGGGCTACGAAATCTTTAAGGGGGCTGAAACACAAAACATGAGAAGCTAAGGCAGTCAGGTTTCTTCTGTCTCAGCACAAGAACACTAAGGGAAGACTAGATTTGACTTCATTACATGCCTGATGTTAGAAAAGACTAGCTCCAATTCCTACTGGAGGTATATGGACAAGAAAAGAGACAACTTATATAAAGGGAAATTCCAACTGGGTATTTGGAATAATATTGTCACAAAGCAGGCAGTCACACTCTGGAACAGGTTGGTCAGAGAGGTTGTGTAGTCTCCTACCTTGGAAACAATCAAAATTGTCCTGGGCAATTGTAGTGGTTTGAACCAAGTTTTCCCCCTGAAGCTAAGAAAGTGGTAAAACCCCAGGGGGTGGTGACCCCTGGAAGTTTTGAAGTTTTGTCCAATCTGCGCTCCTGCGAAATGTAAACATACCACAAGCAAACAGAAGAGAAGGTTAGTTGTAGTTTGGTTGTTGTAGAAGTGGTAGCCGTGTTCTGACACCACGAGGAGCAGAGGGCAGGAGCCCTTGGGGGGGCCTGCAGGGACCTGGAACTGCATAAAGCTGGGCTAGGTGCCTGCAATTGAGAGCTAAGGAAGTTTTCTCCACTGTGAGTGAGCAGAGACAGCAGCGGCAGAAGCAGCGTCCAGAAGCGATGGCAGAGAGCCAAAAAGATAAGAACGCAGCAGAGGTGGCTTGCAGCCAGGCAAGCAGACACAGAGATGTCTAATGAAGAGAGAGAGAGCCGAGAGAGCAGCAGGGAGAGAGGAAGCTGGGGTAAGAACTAGAATAAGACCCCATACCTCTCTGAGACCTCCTGGAAAAGGAGGAAGATGATGGACTCTTACTTGAAAGAGCCTTGGAGTGCTGCAGCACCAGAGAGAGAGGAGCTGATAAGCTCAAAGGCGTCCTGAAGCTGGACCGGGACGGAGAAGGAATGTGGGGGGGGTTGACCCTGGCCCCCCTCGCTGCTGCTGGCAAGCCTAGCAGCCTGAGACAGAGCACAGGAGCTCTGGTAGAACTCTTGAGGCAAAGGCTTGCAACTGAATGCTGCCCAAGATGTTCTGACTCAGGGGTGAACTCCCCTGAGGAAGGGACTTTCACAAAGATGCCCCTGCACTTTGTGATATGCCTGTGGTGAAGCGAGTTTTGTCCCTGCTGGCAGTCCACAGGTGAGGCCTTCGCTGGAGTCAAAGGAGAGCCAAGAGGGGTGAAAGGAGACCCCCTTGTGTCTTGAAGACCCTTCGTTTGGAGACGACGGGCCAAGGGGCTTGGAGATCCCTTTGTGTGTATTGAAAAGAAATCCAGCTATCAGCTGCTGCATGTGAAGAGGACAGATGACTGCTGCTGTAGAGAAACTGCTCAGAGACTAGAAGGGATCTGTCCTTCTTCCCTCCTGGACTTTTATTTGGAGGGGAGAAGAGATCTGATCCATTGTAAATACTTATGTCATGGTAGAGATAGTTGAGATCGTGTATATAGTGTATTATAATATTTATTTATTTGTACAGTCATTGTAATATATTCCCTTTTCCCCCATTCTGAGTCTCATGTTTCGTCTTAAAAAAAAAAATCATCCCACATTAGGTTGAGATGTGGGAGGGGGCTTAGGCTAGGGAATTAGATTTTGGGGATCTCAAACCATGACAGCAAGGCAGTGGGAAACCTTCTGTAATTATAGCAAAGCAAGACCAGCTATCTCCAGAGATCCTTGCCAACCTGTTGTTCAAAGATTCTGTAATCCAGAACCAAGGCTAAGCTATGGCAATGGCCTTCCAAATTAACTTAAAAGTAAGCATTAACTAAACCTATGTCAACTTGGTCTCAATGTGGACAGTAAGTGTCTTCTAGAAAGCAATTAAGTACATTTAAGTTCTTATCGTTTTTTCAGCTTCATATAGTAGGTCTTTCCTGTCTTTATTTTATCTTTTCCAAATTAGTTCATCTTCTCCAACCCCTTCATGACAGGGGAACAAAGACAGCTCAGAACATCCCAGTGGCTTGTAAATCTGTTTATGTATCCCCATCACATATTAAATACACACACCTCGCTACATTTTTAATGACCTAACAATGTAGAAATCCATGACAACACTACCTAGTAAGAGTAACGGTAAGGTTGTTCTTTTAATTATTGCTTCATGTTTTCGTGTCTGAATGATTGTGTGAGCAGTTACAAATTCTCATACAACAATCTAGTTGCCTGTGAAAATGCTGAGTGACTTTTCAACTTTTTGATCAGCTATTCAGCTGCATGATCATTTAATTTCTGATGTGTTCAAAAGATACTCCTCAATTATTTCAGTTTTCAGTTGTCATATTGCTTTTAAATTCCTTCCCTCGGGATTCTTAATTAGTCTACTACCACAAGATAAACAGTTCAGGGAACTACATGTAGGGACCAGTAGCTACATGACATAAAATTATGCCTTTCTGATCCTTGTGGTTTATATTCAATCATCTCCATTAGAGGACATTTAAAGAACTATAGTGACATCTGACACTCTTTATGACTTCTACATAAACATTAAAGCTGTTTTGTTCAGAGATGAAGAGCTGGGGTATTCACCAGAAGCAGATGAGGAAGAATTTCTGAGCAAGCTTGAGCAAACATTATTCTGCCTGTTACTTTTCCAATTGAAGAATCATTAGTTTGTAGTCGAAGTGTTTACTACTACTACTACCAGTTTTTCTATCAATGTTTAATCCATAGATCAATGCATAATGTGTGTGTGTTGAATTGTGGCTCATCAGATTTCTTGTCTTTGAGGGACCTTTTTACTCCCATGGGTCATAGCCACACTTAAAGCTGCCTGTAATAAATTTTTTTAGAAAGAAACAAAAGTCTCTTCAGTTCTTGATGTACAGAAGGCTATGACTCCCTGTGAAAAGAAGAAAATCACTGGCATGGAAATATATACATATAATCACCTATTCTTTGTGGACATTTGCAAATACATAGCTCTTGTACTATGTGAAGAGTGGTCTGCAAAGAAAAAATTAATGTCAACACCTATTAACAAATGATAGTATTTTTTTAGTGGCTTACTACCTTTGCCTTTTCAATTTGACAGGCCTTTATTCTCTATTTATGTCATGGATGTATCTTTTACATTACATAAGTAATATAGCATCTACAAAGTCATAGTGTCTTGTCATTTAGGCTTAAGGGATGACTGCTTCTTTGGAGCGAAGAGAAATTAAACTGCTTGTAATTCATATCCTGTCCTCCTCACCATATCTTTTAGGTTGAAGCACCTGCTCACTGGACAAGAACATGGAAAATTTCTCAATAGTCTTAGCTCAATAGCCCTGAGAGACTCTTTGATCCAGGTTGTTGTTATTTCGCCAGACAGAGGTACAGTGCAGACCCAGCTGCAGGAGTGAACCACTTCTGAAACCAAATACTACCCCCGTTATATTGCAGACAGTCAATGTTTAAACATATTTTTTTGTTAGCTGGTGAACAGCTGAGATAAAGAGCAAAGCCAGGTGCAGAAAGCTATTTACTTCTCCTAGACTGCCTGAAAACTACTCTATGTTCAAGATGAAGCAATTTCTCAAAATGTTTAGAGTTGCATAATATAACTGCAATCTCAGCTTTTTGCTTTCAAAATATCTTCTCAAGTGATATCTCCACAGTCTGTGCTGCAGGCACAAACCAATTATTCTGATTGTCAGCATTGAGCTCTTCTCATTTGTTAGGAATTCAAGACCACGGGTGATTTCAGATGGCAATTTGCATGATTTGCAGTTATTTGGTTGCTGTCTTGGGCATCGTCATAAAATTCCTGTAGGGGCACTTAAAGTAAACAAAGATTTCCTAAGATTTCCTAAGCAAGTTAGAACTCATATGTTTTACAGGGAGACAAATAAGAGGTTATTAAATTTGCACTTTTAATGAACAAGGCACAAGTGATTCTCCCTAATTCATCCTTTGTTACAAAACATTCCTGATGTTTTGTAGCAAATCCAATATCACTGGGTAGAGCCCTGACCCCTCCACTATACCCCTGTTATAGTAATAAATAAAGTGTATATTATAGCTGTAAACTGGCCACAAGGGGTTGGGAAGGAATTGAGATCTCAGCAGCGTAGATGTGATGAGGCTATTAAATTAATTACTCACTATTTTTTTTAAAAAGGGGTTTGCTCAATGTAGTTTACAGACTTAATGTGGATTAACATAGGCCCTTTTTAAGAATTTAAAGATCACTCAGCTTATTAACTACTGAGAGAGTTCCAGAGAAAATGCGTCAAACACATCTGGCTTCATTCAGAGCAAGGTTTCTCATCAGAATTGCTATTCCTAGAGACATTGTTTTCTGCAGCCCCCATTCTGTCACCTGACTCATCAGTTAATTTTCACTATGTGGCATGAATACCTCATTTGTGACTGGCCTGACAACAATCATTGCTTCTGATTTAGTCTGTTCTTTTGTTTTATTTTTTCTAGATAATACTGTATGTATCTATTTACCACTGTTTTAAGTTCTTACTAGACATTCATTTACTTAAAAATATATTTAAGTAATTAAGTTAATAGGAATTCTGTTCTTTAAAAGTCTTAAAGTCCTTTGCTTTGATATTTTGTCTGGTGCTGTTTTCTTGCTTGTTGTGTTGAGGTGGGAGTTGGCTTTTTTCCCCAGGCAACTAGCAACAGGACAAGGGTAAATGGCCTCAAGTTGCCCCAAAGGATGCTCATGTTGTGTATGAGGAAAAATTTCTTTGCAAAGAAGTGGTTAAGCATTGGAATAAGCTCCCTAGAGAAGTGATTCAAAAAATGAGTAGACATGGCACTTCATGATGTGGTTTAGATGGCATGGTGGTATTAGTTTGAAGACTGGACTTAGTGATCTTGGAGTCCTTTTCCAACCTGAATGATTCTATAATTCTGTACTTACAGTTATTGCTATGTACTAATGGTAAATAATTAATGGTGAGCACTTCAAATACACATGGTATTTCTGTAGAACTACACTATGATGCATAATTAAACAGAAATCTCAGAGTATCATCAAAATAATAGAATACCTTAACATAGTGCTGTCTACTCTCTTATATGGACCTGAATCATGGGTCATCTACCGCCACCACTTGCGACTCTTAGAACGCTTCCATCAGCACTGCCTCCGTACAGTCCTAAACATCCACTGGTCAGATTATGTGACCAATATGTCTGTTCTTGAACAGGCAGCAGTCACAAGCATTGAGGCCATGTTGCTGAGAACACAGCTG
>NW_016690198.1:1274582-1504916 GCF_001604755.1 Lepidothrix coronata
CAAGGGCATATCTGAGCCACTCTCCTGTTTGAGCTTAAAAATGAAGGGAAAAAAATGCTGAATGATTACATTCCCTTCTCAGACAGGCCTAAACCATGAGTCAAGGGCATATCTGAGCCACTCTCCTGTTTGAGCTTAAAAATGAAGGGAAAAAAATGCTGAATGATTACATTCCCTTCTCAGACAGGCCTAAACCATGAGTCAAGGGCATATCTGAGCCACTCTCCTGTTTGAGCTTAAAAATGAAGGGAAAAAAATGCTGAATGATTACATTCCCTTCTCAGACAGGCCTAAACCATGAGATTAAGAAATTACATTAAAACTCTTCTCCTAGACCAATATCTGTGTTAAAACACTGGAAATTGTGTTTGTTTGTAATAGATGGGTTTCCCAATGAAGTAAAAAAGAAGAAGCTCACATCTGCAGGGCTTGAGGTCAGGAGCTTTCTTTGCAGGGGTGCTGCTCCCTGGTGTTTAATTAAAGCCTAAAGTCTACTTAAACAAACAATAGCTTTGTTATGACAACAATTGCCAGATGGTGCTTAGTCATGCAGGTTTACAAGCAATTTTTGATTTTTAACATATTATTGAATTTCCTTTGAAGTAAATTTCTGTTGCTGTAAGTGGATTTATGCAAGGGAAAACAGATAGCAGAGGACTTTCATTTCTGCTTTCTTCTCCCTCTGTCTGTGTAGATGTAGGGGTAAGATAGCTGCCCTGTATGCCAGTGGAGAGTTCCCAGAATCGAGTGGCGGTGGTGGGCAGAAATTACTCCAATAGTGTTTGACCATCCCATTTCCAGGGATATGTCTGCCCACAGAACACCAGGCTCAGTGTTACCACCTGGTGGGATACTCCGCATAATCTTCTTCTCATGCTCCCAGAAAACACTGCAAGTCTTTGATGTCTGGTTCTGTTCAGGGAGGAGACCTGCTGAGAGCATCTCATGACATGCCTAAAAATGATTGTTTGGGTTTTTTTCCCAAAAGAAAATGTTATTTAAAAACAAACAAACAAACAAAAAACCCCTGAAGATCTTGAATTCCCAGCTGAGAGCTATCTGTTTTCCTCACTGAAGTGTTTGATTGATTACTGTGAAGAAAAGCACTTCAAAGGACATGGGGGCTGGAGTGGGCTTACAGATACCAAATCAGGGTGGCAGTGTGCAGTGCCCCTGCCTCAGCAGCTTCCCTGGGGACAGGCTCCTGGAGCTCCTCCATTCCTTTTCCAAAGGGAGATTTTAAATCTAGAAATTTTTCTTTGTATGCTCTGCCCCACCATCATGACCGACATTGTCTTGTATCAACAGTTCTCATCTTTTGACAAATCAGCATTAATCAGAATAGAAATTCTGCATTTTGACTAGCTCTCTTCAGAAAAGGTGATGCATTTTGTGCTTTCAATAAACAGATCAGTCTGTCCCTGCTTTGCAGATATAGTAGGTAAACTGCAGATAAAGTGACTTCTTTGAGCGTGTACAGAATATAATAGTAAAACTGAGAACAGTGGCTCAATACGTCATCTTTCCCTCTGCAGCTGCTGCTCCAGGGAAAATATCCTGGTTCTATTACAGAGATCACAGAATCAGAAATTGTGTCAAAGTGTTTCCCCATATCAGGAAGGTTAGCTTAGTTCAGTAGTTCTAAATCCTGGTTCATCTCAAACCTTCTGATTACAGAAAAAGTCAAAAGTGCATGCTGCTTGTTTGTGTTATCCAGATGTGCAGGAAAGCAAGGGCTAGGGATACAACTGGGCTGCATCACCTTAGTTCCCAACCCATTGATTAATAACATCCTTGAAGTTTGTAATTGATACTGGAAAAAGAACCGTCCTTGATCAAATCTGAATCATTATATAAACATGGTCGGGACAAGATATCTGGGACAAATGTTTGACTTGATGGCCAAGTATATGGCAATTGCAGTTACTGGCCTTTAGCAACCACTCCCAAGAGCACAAAACAATTAAAATGCAGTCAGGTCAGAGTAACAGCCACGATTGTAGTGGCTTAGCTGGGAGGAGAGAACGGGTAAGGTCTAAGTGTTTCAGTCCTATCAGAGATCCTGAGGGCTTGTGAGGGGAGAGACCCAGCAGTATGTGACAAGAGTTTCATTATGCAGAACTAGAAATAGGAGTCAGCTCTGAGCCAGGGCTTGAGCAATAGCAATCTTTGTTTCAGAACAGGACCCTTTGGCAGACTGAGCGCAGCCCTTGTTGTGGCTGTTGGCAGCAGCCAGTGCATTATGTGGAACTGTGCCAATACAAAAGTAATGTTCTAACTTCACTTCTTTGATGTATTACACTTTCAAATTTTCATTTGCTGTCTAAGAGTTAACATGGAAGCAGTAACATGTATGGATGTGCCTGTGTATCAGTCATAAACTGTTTCCTGATCATGGTACTTACAATGCTGAAAAATAGTCTGTGACAAACATGAAATGAAGAAAGATTAGGCTGAACCAGACATGTTACTTCATCGGTTGTTGGTTTACCTTATCAGTTTCCCATCATCCTACAAGTTGTTTCCAGTAATCTCTAGGGAAACCCTACATTTATTTGAACTTTCTCCATGCCTACTTTGATGCTAACCTGTTTCCTGCTTTGAATCTGCTCTGGTCTGCCTTTGTCCTGACGTCTCTTGGCATTTAGGCAATAAATGGCAGGCTCCAGGAGAAGTCCAAAAGAGTGCATGTTCTTTTCAAACCCAACTTTATATTCTAACTTGCAAAACAAACTAATAAACAAAAACCAAAACCAAACAAACAAAAGCCTAACAAAAACCTTTTACATATTCCGCTTTAAAAGCAGGTTGCTGTTAATTGCTTCTGACCCTTTTCTGCCCGTTAGTCTCTAAGCTTTTTATTCCAAAGGTCATGCACAGAATTATAAAAGCTTGCGTGAAACTTAACAGGTATTATCCTGATCCCAGCCTATGGTCGCTGTGGACTATAAAAAAGCACAAATTCCAGTTCTTGTAGTGGGAGTATATTGACTATAAAAGGCTTCAGTATTGTTGAGTTTACAGTAAAGTATGATGGGAGCTTGTATGAAAGTATGCTCTAATGGAGATGAGACTTTTTTAAACACCAGCAACAGGGTACTTAATTCCAAAGCTGTTTCAAAGCACCGTTGAAAGAGGATCTATGGGTAGTTTTGGGCTGGCAGGCTGAAAAACAGTCTCCACCTTTCCTGCAGAGACAGGCTGAGTAGATAGTTTCTTAAATAACACCGTTGTTTCTGTAGGCTAGTAATTTTTACACTTTCAGAACTTTCATTATAAAAACCACATTGTTCTCGTATGACAACTAAATTTAACATATTGCAGGAGCTGCTGAAGTGCTCAAATGGATGGCGTAGTCTTTTACGTGCTGCTTTTTTCTCTTCTGCTTACCTGCACTGAGAAAGAGGAAGGCATTTTTTCTTTCTCTAATGGTTTTAGAGGTGAGCTTGTTCATTGTTAAGTGACACTGACTTAAAAAATTACATAAAGGCATGCCTTTGTAGTCAGCTGTTTATCACTTTCATCCTCAAATTTTGCTTAAACTGGGTATTTGGTAGGATGCCTTTTCTACAGTCATTATTTTTATTACTTTTCTTTCAGCATCTGTGGTTCCTTTTAGCTCAGGGCCATGGAATCAGTGAGAATCTGTTTCCCTTGGCATGAAAGTATTGAATGTCACTGTGTTAAATCTTACTCCAACCAAATTGTATATGTATAATTAAGAAATTATGGCCTTGCTTAAATGTCCCCAGTCCTTTGATCAAAAGGCCTAATCTAATTTGGAAACATGGTTATGGTGATGTCTTGGCCAATCAGTCTAGACTTGTGGCAACGTGTGTGGGCCAAAAGCAGAGTTTGGCTGCTCACTTCACTGAAGGTGCAACTGTCCTTTTAAAATTCTTGAAGGGCTGAAAGTGGGGGTAGGGAGTGTTCAATTTTCATTTATTTGTTTTAAACTGAAGACAGCATCATGCTCACAGGACTCAGTGAGTCATTTCCTACTTTATCTGGTGGGACAAGATGAGCTTTGAAAAAAAATCCCCCCCCTTAAAGCAACAAAATTTCAATAATGAAAAGTGAGGACACAAAAGCTCCTGGAAGCTGAAACCTTGGTTGTTTGCCCCTCTGATGGGAATACTTGGCATTGCAGAGCCTCTGTCCAGCTTAGTATGCTCCAGAATGTGTCAGAGGTGCATGGAACAGTAGCTCAAGAAAGCTCCTACATATACAAAGCTGCCCTTTGCTATCACAGTGCCAGTCCCAGAGCCCCATGCCTCCAGTGCCAAACCACAGGGCAGGAACTGGAGAGGTGAATCCATCTGACATCCTTTTTGGCTTTCAGCCTCCAAGAGTTAAGCAGACCTTTTGAGTACTACCAGTTTTCAGAATCTATCTACAGTGTTACAATTACCGATGCATAGAAAAAGCACTAGTTCTCTGGAGCATCCCTATCTAAGCAATTTTGAGGAAGACAGGGAGTGACTACATTCACATGCCAATAACTGAGGTTATATATATACAGCAGTAACTGTGGCTCTACCCCAACTCCACCCCATGCCCTGGTCTTTCTCGGTACGGGATGTCCCTTCTCACTTCAACTTTATTCCTCTTCCAGGGAGGGAGGAAGAGGCATTATAAAGTCATACAGAGGAAAAAATATGGAGTGCTTGTTTCTGGTTTATCTTTAATAACAGTAGAATAGAGTGGTGATTGCGTTGACACAACATATCAGAATATCAGCTTGAAATCTCTTTTAGTAAATAGCTTGTATGTGAGTATAGTATATGTAATATTTAGAGGGTCTTAATTATTCCTTTTTTATTAAAATTGTCCAGTGCAACAAGATGAGTTACGATGTTATCATTTTTCATAATGGTAGTCTGTTTCTTTTGGGCAGTAGTGGTTTATAAAACTCTCCAGATAAGACTTGTTAAATTTTCATAACTAAAACTGTATCCCGTATTCTTTGACATTCCTACCTTGTGCTACCTTTAGTGGGAGTTTTAGATATACAGACAATTTGGCCCATAATAACAGTGAAAAAATGAACTAATTCTCTTTTTAGTTCCACCTGTACACATCGGTGAAACAAAGAAGTGCTAACTTAGTCATGAGACATATATTTAGTGAGTATAGAAAAAGATCATTCACTTAAATTAAAGACAAACAGTTAAATGAGAAGGAGAATAAGAATACTTCATGACTAATTCAACAGCCTTGTAACATTGATACCACAATTGTCACTCCATTCCACTGCCACTCTGGCATCTCCTTCAGAGCCTATGTCATGGATTTGTAGCAAAGAGATTTCTGTTCTTGACTCAAAACATTCCAATGTCTACTTAAATCACTCCTGAAACTGAATCACAGTGTATTGTCTGCATATAGAGCTCTATGTCTTTTGTCTTACGAGTGGATATAGATCTAAATGCTTTAGTTGAAAACTGTAGTCTTATTGAGGGGAAAAATCTAAATCTGCTTTTAACTTCACCCATTCTGTCAAGTTTGAATATATGGCCATATATAGACAGACAAAGCAGAACATGCAACATCAAGAACTCCAACTTTGCACAATTCCTGTCAGGGACAAAACAAAGCATCTCGTTTATGGTTTTTCTGAAATCTTCTGAACAATTGCTGCCTCTAGAAGACCATACCTTATTTAATTAGTGATTGAGCCTCTTCCTCTTTTACCATTCTTTAATTATTTGGTTTATTTGAAAATCATTTAGCAGGAATTTTCATTCTTTTGTAGTTTCTTCACAAAAGTCTTTCCTTGCTTGCTTTGGTTTTGAAGTCCAATTTACTCAAGTCAGATAACAAGATGCAAACACCTGCAGCCTGCTTATTCTGCCTGCTACAAGTCTGTGGCCTGTCCCTCTTTCTAGAAATTGCACACAAATTGAAATTTTTTTACATTTTTCAAATTATTTCAAACATATTTTCATAGGTATTCCACAAATCATAATAAGGATATACTTCTTAATAGTGTAGCTTTTCTGAAACTGAGAGTTCTTTAGTCTAGAGAAATATTATTCTTTGTGTTATTTTTAGCTAACTCTTTAGTAGACTTGTATGTGACCTTGTCCCTTTCAAAGACCTACATTTGGACTGCAGAACAGTCCAAAATACTCAGATGCATGAAATTATTCGTTGTAGCTCACAACATTCATTTGCAGTAGCAGAACTTGAGAAGCTGAGGAATTTTGCTATCACAACTGTCAGTACACCACATTCTCAGCAGAATAACCAACACCATGAAGCACAGTTCAGGAGTCATTATCTCAGAAAGTTGCCCCTGCCTTAATATCCACCACGTTGCTTGGAAAACAAGCAAAAAATTTTTGTTCTGAATAGTACATGTTCAAATATATAAAAAAGAATTCAGCTGAAAACAATGCCTGACATAATAACTTGAAAAAAACAAAATAAAATTAAGTCCACTGCAACCTCATTAAACAGAGCTAGACATAGGGAGAACTTCCTCTCTGCAAACAGGAACCCATCTCTGATGGGTGCAGCTGTCTGCATTATGCCAACAGGAGAGGCTGCACTGGTGGTCTGTGGTCTTTGCAACAGAGCCAACCAGGCTGTCTGGGCTGGGTGGAGATGGTGTTTATCTGCATAACAGATTCAAAGGCCCAGGAGCTTTGCCTTTAAATCATCATTTCTCCCTTGCTCATTTTGCTGTTGAATACAGCCCATCCCTTCCATCTCTCCTCATTACCTGCAACCACTTCTAGCCAAAGCCATGAAGGTTTTTCCTTGCTTAACTTTCCTGAGCTGCAGGGGAGGGATGATGGAAAATGAAGATTCCTTTCAGGGGAAAGTGAAGTTTGCCAAGGCACATACAGGAGGTCAGCAGCATGGTGTGATTGGTTCTGGGAATGGTTCTTGCAGCTTTTCCTGTGTCCAGTGACTATGTCTGTAGACCAGGGTATCAGTTATTGAGACGATATCTCGGTGGTTAAGGCATTCATTGCAAAGCTGGGAAGTGATCCAGAGCAAGTGTCAATCCCATGGGAAACCAATTGTCCCTATCCTGAAAACTTTTCCAAGGCCATTTCCCAAAACTGTCACAGAAGGAAAGCCTTTTATTTCCAGTTAAATGGAATGTTTGTTTCAACACAAAATACATTTCTCCTTTTCCTTTTCATTTGTTCCAGTGAAAAAAAATACGGTCCATGTAATGTTGAGTTTTCCATAGTATTCTCCTTATCCTTCTGTTTCAGCTTTTGAAAAAAATCACCTCTGGTAAAATTAAGGAGATTTCCTATGCCATAGAATTCCTTGTGGAATTCCCCTTGTCGCTGATTTTAGGAGGTCTCTAGCCACAAACAGAGTCTAGCTTAGAAAGAAAACATCATTTACTCTGTGCAGGGTGCATTGTGGAGGTTTCCACAAATCAAGCATGCCAAAGGGTAAAAAGGTTTTATACAGCAAAATTTTCATGAACCTGCCTATCTAATACATAAGCTCTGTCTACTTAATGAATTTATGTGATGTAATCGTACACAGCGCTTGACACACATAGTTCTCTTCTTTATTAAGTAACTTCTATTGTAGAAGTTACCTGATGACATCAGTTACATTTACAAAAGGTGAGAAAATTTAGCCTGGAGACAGATAATTCAGCTTGAAGACAGCAACTTCCCCCCTTTGGAAGTTTCAAATATTTTATTTAAAACTTCCATATTTTGTTTTAATTAGAATTATTTTAGAGAATATATGCCATCAGATTCCCAACTTGCTATTTCATTAGTTATCAGTACAGACTTTCCTTTGTATCATTCCAGAGTGTCTCTTTATACCATTGCATAATTGGCTTCTTATTACAGTATTTGGCTGGACAAGAAATAACAAGGGTATTAATACAGAGAATGTTGCTTTATCAGAATTTCAGTGGCACAATTACAGGAAATTAGAAAGTCAAGGCAATCCACGATCCAATATGCCACAGCCATGTCACAGTAAGGGGTTCAACCGATGTAACATTAAACCAACACTCGTAAGTTTGACACCATTCAGTACCTTGGCATTTCTGGATTTGCAGTGGTATTTCTCTATAGAAATTCTGGTTGCATCCAATTTAATACTATAGCATCCTGTTTGTATGGGATCTCCAGTTTTCCCTAGCACATTTTTAGAAGTGGCATTACTTGAGATCATTGCTTGGTTTTGTATAATTAAAACACTTTGTGGGATGATGGATAGGGTTAAAATTTAGAGGAGGCTAAGAATTCTAGGGTAAAAGCAGCTGCAACTGGATGGAATAAGTTCCACGTGCTCTCCATACAGTGATAATCATCTGCTCAGAGGAAGGGATCAGAGAGTGGAATGGAGACTATGTGGCCCCCTCCATTCAAATCCCAGCAGGAAAAGGAACACTGTGGTACTGTCACGGTCTTGAGACTGTACAGTACCTGTCAGCGAAGGGAGAATCAAGGTGTTCCACTGCTGAGCTAACAACATGTTGAAACCCCCTCTTCAGATGCCAAGCCACAACTACCCCCCTCCATTAGGTAGGGTGAGAGAACTTTACACATAACAGAAACAAAAGGCATTTATGACTACAGCCACTCAAGCTCCACCTAAACGTAAAGAAATAATACAAAAGTTAAGTTGAGGATAGGGGGAAAGCTGGAGAAGACTCCAGCGACACTGCTGGGACCTGTCGACGGGCTGAGCTTACCTTCTCTACCTACAGGGATGTGCCTTGGGTAAGAATTATACTCTAGGCATGTTAAATACTGCTTTTAGGATTAGAGCTTGTGCTTCCTTAATATATATCAGTAGATTGCTTTAAAACATATTTTTACAGCCAGATCCTATCACCAGTGACACAGACCTTATTAACCTGTCACAACTGGTACTAATAAAGGGTGTTATGAACTATTAGATTGAGTCTTTTCAGTTGCCAGCAGCCGATAATACCTTGACAGGGCCCACTGAAGAGTCCTCGTGTTATTGGCTGAGCACACCTCCCTCCCTCCCCCCACCAAGGCACAATATCACCCTCTGATATTGTGTATCTGTTGGTGAACAATCTCATTATGAGACTCTGACTGACAGGTCAGACACCAGGGTCATGACTTTTTTGGAGGCATCGACAGGCAAAATCTTAACTCCCTCCTTTCACGTAACACACTTAGGGTGGTATTGAGTTTTCGCATCATTTCAGTCCATCCTGCATGGGACC
Source organism: Lepidothrix coronata (assembly GCF_001604755.1). Taxonomy (NCBI): domain Eukaryota; kingdom Metazoa; phylum Chordata; class Aves; order Passeriformes; family Pipridae; genus Lepidothrix; species Lepidothrix coronata. Next base: position 1,283,782 of record NW_016690198.1, read on the forward strand.
ATAAACTTTATAAATAGTTTCTTACATTTAGAGAAGAAGTTTTACTTCAAAACACGTCATAAACTCTTCCAAGTTGTCTTATATAGTAAATTGTCATTTTACTGTGGTATTTTTATGATAGGGAGTTTTCGTATTTTTCCAATCTAAATACACATGAAAAAGGACTGAATGAAGAAAGAACTGAATCTCTCAATACTATATTGCCTTCCCTGTCCAGCCAGCCTATGGTTCTGGCTGGCTGGACAGCAGTGGAAGATTATTGATACTTTGTGCATAATAGGAAACTCCTTTAATTCTGGCACACTGTCCAGCGGGTAAATAGGAGATGTTGAAGATGAGCTAGGGAAATTGAGTAGAAATATGGATTTGCTAGCTCTTTTGCCTGTGCTCAGATTATGCATGTCTCCAAAGGGGAAATTCTTACTTAAGAGTTACAAACAAAACAAATCAGACTGCATGGGTTTGGGTTGTTTTTCTATATTTTGGAAAATTTATAAGGTTTTCATGCATTTGATATCAAGGGAGAGTAGAAGGCACCATCTGAGACAGTAGGTGAGCAGTGAATGAAGGACAAACTGCAACTGAGAAATAGAAAGATTAAGTAAATGCACATGTAGTTGCCTTCTTTGGAGAACTTGACGATAATTAAAAATCATTTTACCTAAAATACGTGTGGCTTGTAAATGCTGTTGAATATATGAAATATGTCAAATAAATATGGCCAGAGGAAATTTTCCAATGTGAATACAGGAAGGAAGGAAGCAAGGAAACAAGGAAGAAAGCAAGGAAACAAAGAAGGAAGCAAGGAAGGAAGGGTGAGCTCCTGTTAGCCTGCCTTTAAGCAATCACCAAAGGGCCAATAACAAACAGAGCAGTTTGATGAGTGGTAGTTTCCCTCATTGCTGTTCCTCCACTGTGGGCCATAATGGCATGAAACAGCTACAGCCTAAGCTCAGTCAGGCACCCATGGGTTGGGGGTATCATAAGGTCTTGGTGTTGCTACCTGACTAACAGAAATACCCTTCATCTGTCACCACTAATAGATGTGGCATTTCCCATAGAAGCATAACATGAGGAGACCTTCAGGGAGAGGTGCAAACATAACTTGGCCTAACATCATATAAGGAATCAACCTCACATGCAAAATTCCCAGACAAGAACATAATTTACAACCATAGGAAATACAAAGAGAATTGACAGGTTGGGGTTTTTTTCCCTGAAACAAATGGTAGTTGCTCAGTGGGCATGAGATTTCACCATCTCCTCACAACTTATAAGATGTTATGCAGACAACAAGCGGCTAAAAAGATAATAAATGAGGGGTTTGGGTTTCTGCAAACCTTGTCTTGATTTATTCACAGCGTGTCCCAGGAGGCGGGACCTCCGATGGAAGGTCCTCTCCCCCCAAAAATTAAGAAAATTTTTGAAATTATGAGGTGTTCGAGTGGAGTAGGAAACTGCATAATAACTTTGCTAAAAACGGAGAACAAAACAGAACAAAACAGCAATTAAGCAATAACATTTAAAAAAATCTGTCACCAAAACCACCCCGCGAGCTCCGCTCTGCCGGGACGGCAACGCAGCCCCCGCGCGGTCACGTGGTCGCGGCGCAGGCGGGGCAGTCGCAGCCGCGCGAGCGGCGCCAATGGCGGCGGCCCCGCAGAGCGGCTGCCCCGGGCACAGGCACAGGCAGGGTACGGCCGCTGCCGCAGCGGCGCCGGGGCGCTGTGGGCAGAAAAGCGCACCGCGCACACAAAGGGGACTTCCCCGGCTGGCGACAGCGAAGCAGCTACAGCAGGCAAGCCACAGCAGCTGGCGAGCGCATCCCCGAAGTGGTGCAGGATCCGGGAAACTGGAGCACGGAGCAGCGGGCGGGCGGGCGGCGGCAGCGCAGCAGGTCCCGATGGGGCGGCTGCAGTGGTCGGATGCTGAACTACTCCGAGCCACAGCCCCAGGACAAAGAGAGAGCGAGCTACCCTTGTGCCAGCAGCTTTATTCTCTTAATTCTCGCGGCATTTTCCCAGCGGGACCCCTCCTCCATCCCCACCCCCGCCCTGCGGAGGGGGGGTGGGTCCTCCGTGTTTCTCCAAAACCACATAATGGTATGAATAAATGTAGCTAAACCATAACAGATTTGTATTTTATAAGAAGTGTGGTTTATTTCAGTTCTCTAATTTGTTAATAATATTAAGAGTTGTCTGTCTTTTAAAGTACCACACTAATATCTATTCGATGTAATTTGACTATCTTTTTTTCCCCCTCCTCTCCTTTTACAAAGAAACTTTTAGCTCATTTCCAGCAGATGCTGTAAGGAGTGAAAGGGTCACGGCAAAGTTCTCTGCTCTGGTGGAGTTCCTTAAAGCCTAAAGGGAGAGAAGGGCACTGTCACAGATGAGTGGGAAATAGGGGTAGCTTGCCAAAGAGATCTGTAATAGAAAAGTCGAAATTTGTAGTAACTCAGCAAAGCTTAGAAAAATCTACCCAGGGAGTTAACCTCCTTGTGATTTAAGCCAAACTGGCAACTAGGTATCACGCAGAAGGTCGTTCAACCCCTGCTCTCTCTCCCTACTCCAGGAGAATGAGCAGGAGAATCAAAAGTAAAAATTATAGGTTGAGATAAGAACAGTTGAAAACAAAGTAAAATATAATAATAATAGTAAATAATAATATTAATGATAATTAAAAGGGAAAATAAAAAACTGAACAAATGGTGCACAATACAATTTCTCACCACTCACTGACTTATGCCAGACCCTGTCACTGAACCCAGATCAACTCTGCTTCCATGCAAATCCCCCAGTTTATATGATGAGCATAACGTTGTGTGGTGTGGAATATCCCCTTGGCCAGTTTGGGTCACCTGTCCCAGCTGTGCTCATTCTCAGTTTTTCTTTTGTGTACTTCCTCACTGGCAGACTTACGATAAACATGACTTAGCAAAAACCAAAACATCAATGTGTTATCAACATTATTCCCATTCTGAATCCAAAACACAGCACTGTACTAACTACTGGGAAGAAATTAACTCTATCCCAGCTGAAACTGGCATACTCCTTTATTTGCTTTTCTGTGTTCTTAAAAGGTAGCTCTTGTGAGTATTCAGCTGTCACCATTTGGCAGCTGTAAGCCCAGATATGCTAACATGAAGGCAAACCCATGATTTCCACATTTTCTGAAGACATCACCCTGTAAACAAAATGTACAGTGCACCATGGCTTGTGAAGCTTATGTCGCTCCATTGAAGCCAGTTGGGAAATATAACCTGAGGTGATCTGGTATAGATAAAGGCTGGGGGATAGACAGATCAAGAGCAGCCCTGACAAGAAGGACTTGGAGGTGCTGGGAGATGAGAGGCTGGACAAGAGCCAGCAGATGTGCGCTGGCCAGAAAACCCAGAAAGCAAATCGTATCCTGGGCTGCATCAACAGCAGTTTGGCCAGCAGGTTGAGGGAAGGGATTCTGCCTCTCTTCTCTGTTCTGGTGAGACCCCACCTGGAGTGCCGCACACAGCTCTGGGGTCCCCAGCTCAGGAAGGACATTGACTTGTTGGAACAATGTAATAACATGGAGAATCAAAGAATTACAGAATTAATTATTAAGACCTCTGAGATCATCTGAGTCCAACCTATGACCTAACACCAGCATATCAACTAAACCGTGGCACTAAGTGCCATAATCCAATCTATCCTTCTGAGGGAAACTATTCTCTAAATATGTTTCTCTATATATGAGAATAAACACAAAAAATCTAGTTTGCATAAGAGACATGCACCAGGTTAACTATAAAATAAAGCAGATCCAACTCCCTCACTGACTTTTTTCTCTCTTACACTCTTATTGTTTAGCCCAGCTCTGGTCCACCAGGTGGCAGGACGAATGCGATATCTACGAACTGGTGATCTTTGTTCTCTTTCTCTCTTTTTCACCTTTATTGCTCTCCTCCCTTGCTTTGTCTGGGCAAAGTGTGGCTATCATGTTCTACTCCATAGTCTGTATTGAAGTTTGTTGTGGGAGTGGGGAGCTTGTGGAAGTGTGTTTTGCCTTGTTAACCAACATCTTTGAGAAGTGGGTATTGTGAGCCAGCACCTTTGGTCATGTGTTGTGGTTTGGTAGCCAGCACCTTTGAGAAGTGTGTTGTGGGAATTGAGAACTTATTCAAGTGTACTGTATAAAATTAAGGTCTTGTTAGCCACCACTTTTGAGAAAATGTATTGTAAGAATTTAAGTGTTTGTTAGCCAACACCATTTGGTCTGAATAGTGAGCTGGCTGCCAGAATTATGGCAACAATACAATAAAAGCACAAGCATTCCCTGACATATGTCTGGTGTCTTTGTTCAGCCTGATGAGAATTTACAGCAAACACCGTGCCCCATACCAATGGCTCGTGACTCTAAGAAGAAAGTATATATATATATATATATATATATAAATTAAAATGTTTCCTGGATATGGTGTTGTCCTAAGGAAGTTTTCTAGACATGAGATAGGATCTACTGTCAGCAGGAACCACAGATATCAGATCAAAACTTTCTGTATCACAGCTGAGTATATTACCAACCAGATATTACTTGTGTGAGGAACAGTTTCCTGAAAAGTCTTTTTGCTACTACAGTTCAAAGCAGAATAATACCAAAGAAAATTCCTGGGTTTTCTTTGTTTTCATGTGGATTTCTGAAAAACCTCAAGAATCTGAAAGCAGCTAACAGTCCTCTTGTACTAATACCTGACCATGATTTTTCTTATTATTATTTAGCTATAACTTTATCGTTAAGAAATGTTGCAGTTAACACTTAAAATTTATTGAATGCCTGCAGAAAAACCTTACCTAACTAATCTTTAAAAGAAAGCTGACCTTGTGATGGAAATACAAGACAGAAATACATAAAGAAATCACATTGGGCTGGCTATGATCTTTTGTCTTTCTAACGTTTAATCCAAAGAATCAGAAGGGGAAAATAGCTGTAAAACGACATGGCCATCTGCTGATAGAAAACTGTATAGCTTCTAAAAGGTATGCAACTGGAAGAAAGCAGAGATTTCAGTTCTTGGTTAATGTGAGTTCTCTAAAGATGCCATCATCCATAGAGTGGAATTACTTGAGGAGCCAACAGCTTTTAATGAAGAAGTGTAAACAATGGGTCATTGCTAGAGTTTGTCCACCTAGAAAAAAAAATACTAGTGGAATTACATCAGTGTAGATCCTCCTGTGGCTACTCTGTCATTCATTAATATGTGTGTGTGCATAAATTTTATTGTTCTGAGTTTATGCAGGTCCTGCAAGTTCCCCAGTGGGAAGACGTCCCTAAAGGCAAGCATGTCACTGCAGAAGCTCAGATGCTTAAGGAACTCCAAGGCCTTTTATTCACCTTTTCCTACTTTTACATGATGGGAAGAGAACAAAAATTGCAAAAACCTCCCAAATATAAAGGCAATTACACAACGCAATGTAAACCTCTAATTAGCCTTCTAAGTGGTGTACCACCAGTACTCTGCAAGAAATAAAAATCTCTATCCAAATCCAATGCATCTTCAGTTTATGTTTTTCAAAAAAAATCTGAGAAAGAGGTGTGATATTTAGACACAGTTTTCACAGAGACAATATTGGAAACATGGAAGTGAATGGGTATAGTGAGAAATAAGGGCATGCTAGTATTACATTTTGCCACAGGCATTATATGGTGCAAATCTTAATGCTGTCTAAACAGTCAGAGCTATACAATTGGGAAGTGTGTCTTAATTTTTACCTTAGTGTGTTCACTGGGCTTAATCATCATTTGTTTAGAAAATAGAAAATACTTTAAATAATGGATTCCTTTTTAAGTGGCAGTATGAGGATAGCAATAGCTGTTTGAAGGGTTTCTTCATTTTTTGTAAATATTTTGTGAATTATAAAAATACATTCAAGTTTTCTTGTTTAAAAAAAGTTTGGCAGGGAAATAATCTTTTTTATTCCCTTTTTAACCTTTAGTCCTTCTTTCGCTCTTCTGAAGTTTGAGGGGTTTTTTGGCTTTGATTGTGGTTTCTTTTCAGTTATGAGGGCTAGAAATGTCTGGAATTTTAGTTAAAAGTGCACTGTGATTCTTATAATATTTATGGCAGCCCAAGCTTGAAAGGAAAAAAGGCAAATATCACAGAACTTACATTAAAATTGAGATAACTGTCAGTGTATTAAAGTGTATCATTTTTTAATCTTTCTGTTTTCTATACTTTTACCTGCAATTCTTCACAGATCATTATCTCCCACCTGCAAACTTAACTCTTCTATAGAAATGTGGTGTGAGGTGAAAGAAATAATGGGAATTAGGAAGAAAATAAAGGAAAAAAAATACAAGGTATGGCATCATGCTTTAACGCAGAAGTAAACAAAAAGAAATCCATGTCCTAGAAAACACAATAATTCAAGAATATACCTGCTTCATGGTTTTGTTTGTTGCTTTGTTGTTTTGCTTTGGTTTTGTTTTGTGGGGAAAGTAAGTTCCACTGTTGCTTTTAAACTGCTGACCCCTGATCTTTATTAGCTAAGGACCTTATCAATTACCATAAATGTAATCACACCACTTTTAATATTATGCAGAAAATTATGCATGAGAGAACTTGTGCTTCTTACCTACTTCTATAAATGTGTTATGCTGAATGCAGATTTTTTTTGTCCTTTTCTTTTTTCATTTTTATCTGTAAAGATGAAGATTGCCTAAAGGAATGTTTTTAGGAAGGATTTAAGAATACTCAGTATTTCTCCTGATAAAAAACTTTTATTCCACTTTCCCATTTTTTTTCCCCTAAGAAATGACTGTTCATTCCTTTCCTTGAAGATTAACACTTGGATAATCTTAAATGATTATCAAATGGAAATTTGGGTGGTTATTTGATTCACAGGAACAAACCCTGTTGGTGTCATCCCATCCTCTAATGCAAGAAGATTATGTTTGGCTCCCTGCTGTGTCATGGGAAGGGAATTAAAACACTTTAACAAATTGCACTTCTGAGTTTTTCCAGATTTCTCCTTTCAATTCTGCATGGTCCCCTTGTTACATCCAGACACTGCCTTCAACTTAAGGAGCTTTTCTATTATCTTCAGTTTTATTTAGGTTTCTAACCCAGGATTTGCTTTCATGGTCATTTATTTATTGAGAATAATGATCTTACTAGACTTAAGAATGAGATCCCTCCTTTATAAGTGATACGGGTGTTGGCTAGATGTTGGATTCAGTTCGTGGCTATCTGTCAGTTGATTGCTTTTCCAAGGCTTTCCCTTCTGCATTGCTAGTTTCTGGTAGCAAACTCTGGTTCAGATAGCTCTGACTGGCCTTGTGCAGTGTTGCCTCTTGCTTTACCATTGAATACATGACTGATGTCATGTGGCTTGTAGGTGACAATTTAAACCTGGTTTGAGAAATATTAAAAAATCTTAAATTAATTTACTTGACTGTCCTGACTAAAACAGGAGAGGTTTCCTCTGAAAGTATAAAAAGAAGATTGTACCTGATTCTGGCCAAGGCAGAAACACTGCTAGAAATCTTTGTATGAGCAGTGCCCTGTACCTACTGCTCTTATGCTAAACCTCAACGAACTTCAGAATCACAGTGAAAGTATAAATCAGTTTATATTAAATCAGAATAAAATGTTTCCACAAAACTAGATCTGCTAAATCTCTTGGTGGTTACCTTGCCTGGGGAGTTGGCTGGCTCCCAGTGGAGGCTAAATTGATGCTCAGCCAATAAGGATGTGAAAAATTTGAGGGTATCATCAACTGGGAATAAAGTGTCAACTTTTTACTGGCAGTCTGCTTGTGCGGAAGCAGCAACTGCCATGACACTACTTCCAACAGCCTATCAGAAGTCTGAATTTATGGGTATTACCAAAATTCCCAGATTGCAAAGGTGGAGAAATTATGGTTTTATCTATCCTACAAGCAGCAGATGGACCCTGGAATGATGGACCCTGGAAAATTCTTGGTTCCTTAGTCTTACCTAAGGAACCTTACAAATGTTCATAAAAAAAAACAATAAAAGAAATATTGCTGTCTACCCCTACCTAATCATCAGCAGTGGTGTAAACCTTTGCACATCCTAGACTGGCCTGCAAGGGTTGGCTCTTGGTTGTCCCATGCAAACTGACTGGCTGGATGCTCTGGAGCAAGATACCGTGACACAGAAGGGATCAAGTATGTGCTGAAGACTTCCAAGGAATAATGCTGAATACCTGGGATTTGTAAGGCCATTTTTTAATCAGTCAATGGTTAATCCTGTCTATGGGTTAGGGAAGGAATCTGTACAGTCATACATTTGGGTTTTGGAGGATGTTCCAAATGTTCCAATTGCAATGCTTTTAACATTAAACCTAACAGATGCTATTTTAACACTTTGTTACTGGTAGACTGATTTTAAGCACAAAGAACCCCTAATCATATTCAGGTTTTAAAGTTATTTTAGCTTATGTTAGTATTTTTAAAGAAAGAACAGTTCTAACCCATTGGATAGCTTGTGTGCTATGGCATAGAAACTTCAAACTCTTGCAGCCCCAAACTTTGGATCACTAAAGTTTTTGCATCTGAAGCACTTCTGTGAATTTCAATATTGTATACATCTGCAAACAAAGAAGATGCACTTTGTGACCTATGGTAGAATTACTAATTACAGATTGAAATATATCTTATTATAGAAAGGAAATTATATACCATTTCCACAATTTGTTATTTCTCAGAATTTAGAATGTTAGATTCTAATGAATAATACCACTTTAACTGGATGTAAAACTATTCTTCCTTCCCCAAAATACTGATATATTTTAAGTTGCTTTAACCATAAAATTAGGCTATCTCTCATTGATTTTGATTTATATTTTTAATACTGTACTTTATAAAATGAATATGCTCATTTATGTTATTTTTTTTCCACATGAGCTTTTCCTATAAAATTGTGGTTTATACATGCGCAATAAATATACATCCAGTCTGAGTTGTAGCACAGTGTTCCAGCTTTTAAAGAGGACAATTATGTCCTAAAAAACAAGACATAGCATTCAATAGATTTTTTTTCTGTAGGGAAAATGAAATTGGGAATGATTTCTTTTTTAATGAGATATGAGAACTGTTTAAGTATACTTTGAGGCTAAATGTGATGTGCTAAATGCTTTTAAAGACTGACCTGTGTGAAATATGCTACAATTAGAATAGAAATGACAGATCAAGCAATTTGGTCCTTCCAGCACACTACTGTGCTTTTGGTAGTGGCCAAAACCCTATTTTTCATAAAATGACCAACTGACCACCTAGCAGAATCATTAGTGCAACATTTGGTCAGTTGCACTGTGTCAGAGACCACACCTTACAAGGGAGACCGGGTTATTCCTAGTGTCCAAAATAAACCCCAAATAATGGGTGAAAGACATGAAAATTTAGATCTGCTTCATACCTGAGAATTCAAAACACCCTTCATGTTTATTTTATCTGTCTTTTAAATATAATTACACGTATGGAGCTGTGTAAACTGAGAAAGTGTCTGTTTATTCAAGTGAATTTGTCCAAATCACAGAGTGAAAATGAAAAAAAAAAAAGATGGAAAAACAAGGAACAGAAGATTTTCTTCAAGAGAATCTTGATGCTTTTAAGTTGCTGCTATAGTTGAGGAGCTATGAGAAGTTGGTGCTATGAGCATCAAATTATTCCAAAGAACAGGAGATGTCTTTGCACAACATGAATCAGAATCATGTATTAATAACAGTTTTATGACTTCCCACAAGAATGTTGCAAGTATTGTATATCATTTGGAATTAAAAGTACATAACACAAGTATTGAAAAATTGTTTACAGGATCAGGGCTTATTTTATTAGTGGAAAGATTCATTTAATTGACGCAGCTAATCCAGAAATCTATAGAAAGTGAACTTGTTTTTCCCTTAAAAATGTGAAGTTGTGTAATAGATGTAAAAAATTTATAGTAGAAATAGTTTTATAATCCTTTTTTTCATAAGCTGTATAAACTGGTGATTTTTGTTCTAAGCAAACAAACTTTCAGCTACTAATTTTGATCAACGTTGCATCATTGTTGTTTGTGTACAGCTACTACGTTCATGCAAAATGCCTGCACTGGACAGCTTGCTGCTCAGTGAATATGTTTCTGAGACTACTTGTGGTGTTCCCATGTTAGGGAAAAAGTAGGAGGTGAGAGAAGTAGAGGAATGAAAATATAAAGAAACTCTCTTCATCTCAATTCTCTATAGCTTTCATAATAGTTTCAAAGCATGGGTCTTCTATTTTGAAGAAACACTTCATATTGTGTCTGTGGAACGATGCTAAAAAGGGGCTGATGCAGCAGCAAAGGAATTCCAGGCAGAGAAAGATGCCTTCAAATATGACTGATTTTGTAAGCATACCTGTAGATAAATTGAGCCATGCTTCAACTCTTACATAACAACACAACAGTCTATAGAGCTAATTGCACAGTTCATACTTGCATTTGCAGATTTTGCCAGACTTATTTGCAAAGCAAAGTTATAAATATGGTTGGGGATTACACGGTCAAGTCCTAACCAAGCCCAGGTGACATAGCCCCTGCATCTCGGCATTGCAAAAGGAATTTTTTCTAATGGATTCCTTAAAGATTACTTGGTGCTTTTAGGAAGGGAAGTTTCCTTCTGGCTTTTATACTGAAAAAAATTAGACAGTTGGGAAATCTTTCTGCTGCTTTCTTTTTCCTAGTCTTTGAACAGAGATAACAGTACACATCTGAAACTCTTCCCTAACAATAACATTTCTGATGACTGATGAACAGGAGCATGAGAAAGAGGTAGGACTAGAAATTAGTCTGTATACAATGTCAAATATTTGAACAGTGCTTTCTTACATTCAAAAAACAATGTAATAAAATTGTTGCAAGCCAAGCTGGGTAGGAGGAGAGGATAATGCCCAGCTAATGACTGTAAAGACTAACTTGTGGTGAAATACACTCAGATAAAGCTGATTTAAAAATGAGAACAATCTAAGGCACATGAAGGAGTTGAAAGACTTCATTTCAGAGAATCTTCCAGAGTGTTTCTTCTCCATTCAGCATATAGTCTGTTTTCCATTCTAAGCCTGAATTTCTATTGCCCTTCAATGTGCAATCTGTTTTCGAGTTTTTTTTCAATTATTACCCTCTGCACTACTTGATAACACTATGAAAACTCTTTACTACAGTTAAATCTTTCCTTGCTTTCTTCTTCAGACTCCATGTTACTCTGTATATGATCAACAGAGACTGACTTTTTATTTTGAAATTCAGCCTCAGCATAATCAGTATGTGCAGGTCTCCATGAGCTGTTCATATCTGGTTTACAGAAGGAAAATAAGATTTCCTTTTCTGCAGTGACATGAGAATGACATAATAGCTTCCACACAATACCCGGTTGTTTTCAGTCAAAGTTTTGGTTGCGATACTGTTGCTTGTTCTCTTTTGTCATATATATATATATATATATATATATGTATGTTTTCTAAAGAGTTGTTATTTTCTTTTTCACACCTTTTTCCCTGAAGCCTCTTAATTTCGAAGTTGTAATAACTTGGAGGGAGGAGTTTGGTTTTTCCTGTCCCACCCTCTTTAGCAAACCTTTGTGTCATGTTGAACTAAGACACACTCTTAGATATATCAGCCACCTTAGAAGAGGAAAGCCATCTGGTGGCCAGAGGTCTCATAGGACAAAGGATGAAAATTTCCTTGGGAATTTTAACCCCATGTTTCAAATCACAGGAACACAGAATAGTTTGATGTGGAAGGAAGCTGAATGATCACCTGATTCCAACCTTCCTGTCATAGTCAGGTACATCTTCCACTAGACCAGATTGCTTAAAGCTCCATCCAATCCGGTCTTGAAAAATTCCAGGGATGGGGCACCCACAACTTCTCTGGACAACCTGTTCCAGTGTTTTACCACCCTCATGGCAAAGAATTTCTTCCTAACATCTAATTTAAACCTGCCCTCTTTCGGTTTGAAGTCATTCCTGGTTGTCCTATCACTACATGCCTGTGTAAAATGTCTGTCTCCACTTTTCTTGTCACAGGGCCCCTTTAGGCACTGGTAGGTTGCAATAAGATCTCCCTGGAGCCTTCCCTTCTCCAGGCTGAATAGTCCCAACTCTCTCAGCCTGACTTCACGAGAGAGGTGCTCCAGAGCTCTGAGAGCTGGCACAGATAAACCTGAAGAGGCTTTGTCTGACCATGTCATCTGGTTTCAGGCAATAAAGCTTATACACAAATTCAGCAGCTGGAAAATCATATTTTACCTGTCCCATTGGACTGTTTTGATAAAAAAAACAGCTTCCCACTTGCCAAACTGTCTGAAAAGCAGCAGAACGGCCCTTTTCCCCTCAGTCTGGGACCTCTTTCCATCAGTTCAGGTGATATTACTGTATATTAAAAAACTTTATCCATCTTGTGTGAAAGGGATACAGCACTGTAACTATGAATTCACTCAGAATAGTTTACTGCAGGTAAGATGAACTGATTTTTCATTCTTCAGACTTCCTTGAAAAGAGTCAAGTCTGGATACAACCTTGGTAAGTAATAAATAAAAAATGCTTTTTTTCCTTGCTGTATAGTTGAATAAGTTTCAGTGACCATTGTTTGTGTTTGTTGTTTTTTTTTTCTTTGGTTGGTTTTTTTTGGTTTGGTTTGGTTTGGTTTTTTTTTTTTTTAATAAAAGAATGTAACCTAATCACCTCAGGGATGATGGGAGTGGTGAGGTTAAGAACTATGACACTGATTGAATAAGCTCATGTACTACAGCTTCGGACTGATTTTTGACCAAAATCACCATTTTATGACTTCTGATAGTCTACAAATCCTTCTGTTTCCAAATCCTGGAATCCTTAACATTTCTTTTTCAGACTTTGTTTTGGTTTGTTTCTTAATGTTTGGATCTTTAAATTTCAGTGTTTAGACATTGTAGCTAGTGCAATAAAAGTTGAATCATCACTTCCTACATGCCATAGTGACTACCCAATAATATAAGATCAATTTTTGATTCAAGTCTGGTTCGGATACCATGAAGGTGGTTTACAAGGAGTAGTAGAATTTAAAGAACTGAGGATGTACTAGTACATATACAAAACTATATTTAATTCCTTTTGGAATGAGAATAGGTTGAGTAGAAGTGCTTTGCTCTCAAGCAAACAGTTATAGTGGTAATAAAGCTGAAGGTAATAGTGTATGGGATTTGGTTACATTGGACGGCCAGGAGCTCAAAACCTGATTCACAGAAAACCCATTAACAGCATTACTGTTCATTCAAGGAGCTCCTAAAACTAAATACAGACAGACAGAGGCCCTGATCTAGGAAATGCGTGTGGTCACCAAGACAGGCCTGCTGCCCTAGGTTGCTTCTGAGTGAAGCCTAAAGATGTACAATTTCTCAATTCTTGCTTGACTCAACTGCCAAGCAAACTCCTGCCCAAGTAAGTGGTGAGTATTCATGTACATGATAAGCTGCATGGCGGGGAGTGTCCTGCACTCTGAAACTGTCAGACACCTGGGTGTACAGTGACACACAATACTGAGAGCAGGGGAGACTGCTTGCATCTCCTTGCTGCCTCATGCAGGGTGCTTTTTCTTTGTAGTGGGGGTACCTTGTTCTCATACATCTTGAAGTATAAAGCTAAGCAGCAAAGTTACATTTGTTCATTTGATGTCTCATTTTCTCTCTGTCTATATATTTCCATCGAAAACTTCCATTTCCACATACTTTTGTTCCTAGCACTTTGTTGAAGCTTGACCTCTTGCCAGCCTCACAGAAAAATTTGATAAGTTGTTGTACTACAGGTGTTACAATAACAAAAATGGCAAAATGAGGTCTACTTGTGAGCTTGTTTCTCTATCTTGCTTATTCCAGCTTATTTGATAAGATGGAGGCATTCCTGCTGATATATTACTATAAACTAGTGCTTGTAAAATGAAATAAAATGCTATATGCAAACCAGAATATTCTTTGGAAAAAAAATCAGTGTTGACAGGTTCTTGCAGAGGAGAGAGAGAAGACCATGTGTAGCAGTCTGTGCTTTCAATCAGGTGATATGTGCCACATCAGGCAGAAAAGAGAGCTGAACATGAACTTCTCATACTTTATATGTAAGTACTTTTGGATTTAAAAAAAAACCACCAAAAACAAACAAACAAAAAAAAACCCACCCAAAACCACAGAACACAGAAAGTCCACATGAAATTCAAAACCAATCCAACACAAAAAACCCTAATGCACTCATCCAAAAAAAAAAACAAAAACAAACAACCCCAAACTTTTGTTATTGCTCAGTAAAAGAAACAGAGATGAGTCCTCCATCAGGATTTTGATATAGCAAGTCTCCTAGAGGCATGCTGACATGGTCCTGTTTCCTGAAAACAAGAGAGATTTTGTTTAGATTATAGGAGAGCAAGAAGTTGAAATGTCCAAAGCTTTAGTAAAAGAAAGCTTCTGCTTTTCAGTTAGTTTAACTGAAATCAATAGAACATCCTTGTTGTCTTTTACCTTGTTGTATTTTCCGAACAAGCAGCACACGCCTTCCTACAGCCAGCTGAGGGTGTGCAGGAAGGCTTCCAGGGGACCTGTGCATGGCATGTGGCAATACCAATAGATGCAGTTAGTTTCTGTTTATGCTGTAGGTGATATCTAGCCACTCGAAGCACAAGGTGTGAGCTGGAGAGGGGGAACACTGAGACTGGGAAGCCTGGGAGTAGTTTCTAGTGCTATTGTGTGTCGCTCCCAGTGACCTATTGCAGCTCAGCTACTGCTGTGCCAGAAGAATATTTTGCTTGGGCCAGGATGGGAGACTGAAGAGAATAGCTTCCACTGCCATGCTTATCTCTTGTTCTGACTATGTTGTTCACTTCCCTCACTCAGCCCTCCAGCATCAACATACGAATTGTCAACTTGCATGTATGTTGAGTCCCTCCTTCTAAGCCTTGTCTGAGAAGAAGAATTAAGCTACATAGGAGATGACTTTACACGCTGTTAAAATCTTGGTTTGCCTTCTCCCAGAGACTGTTTTTGCAGTGGTTTTCTACTCACTTACTTCTCTGTCACTCCCTTTGGCATGCTGGTAATTTTTTGCCACATTAAATTTGAAACACAGGTGTTAACGGGCTTTCTCCATGAAGCCTGTCCCCATTTATGTACAAAATTGCTGAGAAAACCTAAGATTTTGTTGAGAAGAATATCACAAAAGTAATGTTTTTTCTTGGATGTGTGTCTGGAATTCATAGTCATGTGAGGTTACTGCAAGAAGCTGGCAAAGACAGGCTCCATGTGGCAAGACATTAGGATAGGTCCATCCTGCTTTGAGCAGTTTTGGCCTTGAGCTCATGTCCCACTGACCTATCCTAATCAATCACTACCCAGTAAGCAGATAAGAAATGAGCAGATTGGAAGGAGGAGGCAGGGAGTGCTCCAGAAAATATCTTGAGAGAAACCCCAGGAGCTGCACCTAGTGCCAGATGTCCATGCACTGGTAGTAGCATGATGGAGTTCATTGACTGTGTTTTCTGGTCAATCCAATGCCGTATCTAGCAATTTCTGTATTTGGTATCTAAAAGCTCTTGTGAATTTCTGGTAAACTTGAGCAAAACATTTGTAAGAGAGCAGGGGGTCTGTGGATTCTCCTGCCTGTTACACATATGCAATTGTAAGGAGTGAAATCACCAATCTGTCAGAAGGGAGCTCAGAGTTAAGCATACAGTAGGCATCTCTGACAACTGACCTGCTTTATGGGGGCAATTTTTTTACATTGTGCCACTGTCAAAACAATCACAGAAGAACTGGTTGAACTCTTTAGCGCTGTTTACATACCAAAACACAGAATAGCAGATCACAAAGGAATTTCCAAATATCCATATTAAAGGAGTTTTATAAAATTTGAAGAAATCCAGGCCAGTCAAATAACCTTTTATAATTCTGAGACATACAGACTAGTGTAGCAAATGAATCAGTCCCCCAAAGTAATGCTACTAAAGTATTTGCAGGCAGATTCTAAGCACATGTCGCTTTATCTTTTAATTAGCATTTCCTAAATCCTCCAGACTTCTCTGAGGTTTCCTCTGCTTGCATATACACAACAGCTGCATGACTAAGAAAACCCAAGAGGACGAATTTTTAGACTCTCACAGCATCATGAATTGATCATAGGGAGGAAAGCCTGCAGATATTTCTTACCTCGCCGTACCACAGGTAATCTAGATATGAGATAAATAAGTGTTTCAGAAGAGAAATGAGTCATTTATAGTGGCAGGCAACTCAGGTTGCTGAGTTGTGATATTGACCTGTCACACCAATAGAAAAATGTCTTTCATGTAAAGTTGTTAAAAGTACCATTGAAAGAAAAACTAGCTCTAGCTATATTCCCTGGATGAAACTTAGACAAAAAAGAGTCCACTAGATTACAATCTGTGCACAATGCAACAAACTTAAAAAAAATGCAACTGCCATCTGAACTTCATTCAAATACTTTACTCTGGATGTTCTTGCTAAGTGAGGAAGGATGGGTATCATTCATCGTGTTACAGATGCTGCTTAGCATGTGCTTTCTGAAAAGTTGCAGAACAGCTGAATCTCAAAGTGGAGCAATAGATAAAGCTAAAGATAATATTGGAAGTCACTGAGCCATGTAATATTATGTGTGGCAGTCATAGATGTCATTCCAAAATATAACAGAGGGATTTGCCTCAAAATTCTAGGAAATTCAGGTCACTTCAGAGTTCATTGTCTGAAGGCCCAAGGATGTGTGTCACAAACATATTCAATGGTACAAAGTCACATTTTGCATTGCTGGCTTTCACAAAAGAGCTTCTGGGATCTCTTGCTCACATCAAAAACAGGCAGCAAGCTTGAGTGGTGGTATTCCTCTAGAAGGTCACTGAAAGTTTGTTGAGTCACATAGAAGTTTCTACATGGTGAGACACAACAAACTATCTCAAACATTATCCTTCAGGTTTGAACTAGCTTGTTTGAGTATGGTGTCCCATGGATATCTAGAGAGGGAATGGAAGTTGATCTGGTTCTTTTCCAAGAATGTAGAAGCTTTCATTCTTTTATAGAGAAAAGATATCATCAAGAAAAAGAAAACAGACAAGGAAAACTCTTACAGCATACTTAAATGGCCTTTTATGTCTTAAAGAAGGTTCTTAGCTTGGAACGAGCATCAGCTTTATAATATAGTGGAAATATGCACCAAAGCATGTAGGAGGGCAAAAAACATATCCTGTTAAAAATTAGGAGAAAAGTGGACCTGCAAGAGCAGTAATACACTATCATAGACAAAGGCCACATCAGAGTAGAATGGGCTTTGGAAGCAGCAGTTTTGACCCTTAGGATATATTTTTACGTTAGTATGAAAAGGTTCCACTGAACTTGTAAAATACACTCAGGTACAAGAATGACACTTATGAAGTGTGACTATGGTCCCTTATGAAGTATGCTGCTCTTGTAGACCTAAACACCAGGAAAAGAGATTCAGAAAGTTTTGCTGTATTTTTCTTTTTTTTCTTTTTTTTTTTTTCCATCATACATCTACCCTTTTCTCATATGACTTCTGAATTCTTTTACAGCAGATCAGCCAAATGCTTTCGCAAAAACTGAGTGCTTGAATTGCATCAGGTTCTCTAGCATTTGTGGAAAAGGACTATATAAAGTGAGTTCATAGTGCTGGCTTTGCAGTGATATTACAAACTCTTTCTGCTACAGATCAATATAAAATTTAGTGAAAACAGAATAGAATCTCATCCACAGTTGCACAAAACCCCTCCCTCAAACAGAAAAAACCACAAACCCCCTAAATCCACAAAAAATTTGTCACCCTCAGTTACTGCATGCTAAAAGGTAGTTGGGATGACTCGCTCATTGTTCAAATACAGCAAGGACTGGTAAGAACAGGGAAAAGAGCAGAGAATATTCTACAAATTCTCCATCAGAGGACAGAATTGATACTAGGGAGAGATTTAGGGAGCCTGAGCAAAATCACAATTCCCTGTGCTCTAATGGTATTCTCTTCATTCCTCCTTCCTAAGTCCATAATTTGCATCTGACTTTCTTAAAAAACATTTTGTTTGAACAATGCTCATAAATAAGAAATACCATCATTTTTTACTGCTTCACAAGTTTCTTATTACATCCACAGATCTGATCAATAGTGATTGTAAATTTTGATAAAGTTGTTTTTACACAGTTTTCAGCATTTAAAAGATCTTTGCCAAATCAGATTTTTTTCTGAGACATGAGATAGTTAGACATGCCTGGCATTATAACTGTATTTGATATCATGCAGCAATAAGTTATATATTGCATGAAAATAGACATGCTGTTTCTGAAAACAGGTCATCTTCACAAAGAGCACCATCAGGTTTGATGAGACACTTATGCTAATTCTCCATTGGTTTCACACTGCTAGCCTTTACTGGAAAACTGTCATATCAAATTTCTGCAATCTTACTGTACCTGTGCTGCTTTTGCTTCCTGTGTATAGAAACATCAGTTTTCGTCTGTCTGCCTGGAATTTTCTAGTATTCAGGATTATGTTCCAGCTTTAAATGCTGACCCTTAACAATGTTTATAGCCCTTCATATTAAGGAACTGGAAAAATACTCCATGATACATATTAATAGCTTCTAATATTAATTATAATATTAATATAATTTTTCCTTTAGTAGCTCTCTTGGTTTTCCTGCATCTTGTGTTCTGCTTACTCTAAGACAGCCAAGCTTGACACGGTTCCTTAGAACAATTCATACTGGCCACGGTCTACTCTCTTTCTCAAAAGGCCTCTGCATGAGAACACAAATATTAACAGGTACTTCAGAAAAAGTACAGCAGAAAAGAATGTATTTTACAGACCTGTGGGGAAGCAGAGCTGCACATTTCATCACATGGAGGGCATGTCTGTGTGCATGGTCCTGATGGAGGATGAGTGGAAGACCATATTAAACCTATATGGCCCGCCCTAACCAGATTTTTGACGCTTGAAAAAAACCCAGCCAAACCTTCCTTTTCACTTAGTCCTATTAGAATCATCCACTCTAGTGCAGAACTGAACATGAAAACTGTCTGCTGTATTAGGATTGTGTCAAATGGTTGCATTTGCCAATAAAATTAAAGCAACTGACAATGCAGTGACTTGTCTTGCCTACAAATTATATCTGTTCTGCCTTTAAAAATGAGAACCAACTCATCTTTCCAAGTAATTGGTAGACAGCTTGGAAATTAAATTAGCAAAAAGAACGTTTTTATCTTATTTTAAGGAGAGAGGTATCTTGAAGTGTAGGGGAGCAGGAAATGACTAACTATAAACCTAAGCAAGTTCTGGCTCTTTTCTCTCTTTTCTATTTCTTTCTTCATCCCCCAGGCTAAACAGAAAGGTATTTATATATAACCTTACATACTTTAGGAAAAAAAAAAGCTATTTCAGAAAGTAGTAGAAACACTATATTGACTTCAGATCATGTCTGGACTTCTGCTTTGAGTCTGGAAGTCTTGTTATTGGTAATACACTCAGTAACACATCCTGCTCTGCATCCAGTGCAAGTTTAAATTACAAGAATACTACTCAACTAGTCAAAGAAACATTTGCCTATCTAGTGAAATAAAGGTAAACTACTAAAGAATTGTTTAAGAGATTTTTGCAAAGTGCCTGGATTTTTTTTTTCATCAAAATCAACAAGTTTTACTGCAATCACAGGGTAAACATTGATGTAAACTGAGGTGATTATGTTTAATAAACTGCTTAATACAGGAAAACTTTACATATATTTTTATTAGGAGAACCAATAATTGTTCTACAAATTAGGCTTTGTTCTCTAGTATGTACATATTTTTACATTAGAGAGCTATGAAAAATTCAAGTCAAGAAATTCACTCATTTTATAGCGAGCAAGTAATTTTGGTGCCATCTTATGCTGCATTCTTTAACCAGAAATCGAGAGACTGGGCACAATTCTTTAGCTTCAATTTTCTTGACTCCTGTTGCATTTGGCAAAGCCTGTCTATGTAGCCACCATGCACACACACAATAGGTTTGTTTGTACCCTACAGTGATTAGGGTCTGGTCAACACAAAAAATAGAATTGCATAGGGGATGCAATGAGGTCTGCAGGCTTGATATGGAAAGCAAAAGAATTCAGCTTTGTTCTTTAAATTCAAATAGGAGAACCACTTAGTTCATTAACAAAGTCCACCTGATAAAGTAATAAAGTGATGCATTTGGGTGGACCAAGACAGATGTGTGACCAGTTTCCACAGCACGGTATCCAAGAAATCAGTAGTTTACTTAACTTTACTTAAAATACAATTAAAATGATTGATTAAATAAAAAAGCTCTGACATATAGGAACAAAAATCAGTAATACATTAACATATTACAGTTTGGATCAAATTGTCTTTTCACACAAGAAGGAAGTATGTTAGACTCAATCCATGCTTAGCAGGTCTTAAAAAGCAGAATCTTTAAACTTGTGTCTTAATACATGAAGTATTAAGCAGATATTTTTTTCAGCTTATCTCCAAGCATGAAGTTACAGGTTTGTAAAAACACCAGACACAAAAAAATATTTTTTAATTCTTTCATGTGAGATTGAAATTCCTTCTTCTGATTCCAAAGCAAATGCACCCTGGAAACCACAAATTGAGTTTAGACAATTGGTAATTTAATTTTTAAAAAGCCACAAATCAGTCCATAGGTATGTGTACACTTTTACTACACAATCTGGTAAGATAAATTTCAGGCTATCTGTATGCATTTACATAAAAATAATATTGGTGTCTAGGTATTTCAATGATTGGTCTTTCTACTATATACGCAAAGAGATTCCATATTGCACTCTTACCTTTTTGCATCTAAGATGGCATGAGTTTTCACAAACCCATAGCTCAAGAATATTATTAGATATGTAACGTACATACACTAGGCTGTTTTAATTTTTCTCTTTTCTTTAAATTTCAAAATACTTTTAACAGTAAGGATATGGCTATAGTGCACTTCAGTCAACCATCAGTCTGAACAAATGGAAAACTAAGCCCAGCACAAGAATACTAGATTTCATTTAAAGTTTTTAAGTACTGAAATGTGAAGAATAATAGCTTGTAGGCTGCAGACACTGGTTTAAGAGGTTACTGGTGCAACCAGGAAAAGTGCAAAGCCAGAGCTCAGAGAACTAACAGTTAACAGCCCTTAAAATGGCAATATACCACTGAAATGTAGTTTCCCTAAAATGAGTAAAACTGGATTTAAGTGGTTAGAAAACTACTGAAGCTGTGTCTGGAATAGTCTGGCTTTGGTTAAAACTGAATGGAAATGACTAAAAATACAAGCATCACCAAACCCTTTCAACCTATTTTCTTCTGTGTAATAATGGCTTTTCATTTCAAACTCAATTAACTTGAATGATCTTGTCATACCTACTGAAGTAATTCAAGCATTTCCAGCACTGGTTGTAAGAAGCCTACATAAACTGTTCACCTTCAGACATCTTTCTATGAGAAAATATCTGCAGTGCTTCAGCCTCTGAAGTGATTCGAGCTTTTGAACTATTCTTGTCTGACTAGAGAGCACTCTAGAGTCTTTTAGCAGGATGAAATTTGGTCACATTTGTGTTACTTCATGACCTTCCACTGCTCTAACTTGTTGGGAGAGCAGAATTGTGTGAACAATTTCTCCTGCATTTTTGTAGGCCTTGCTTGATACAACTTTGCAAGTTGCAAGCTGTGTGGTGTTTATACTTGCAGACTGTGTGAAACTAAGTGAGTTTATAATTGTTAGCTGTGTGAATAAAATACTGCATGTTTATAATTGCTAGGTATGAGAAAGTCGTGTGTTTATAGTTGAAAGCTGTGGGAAAACTGGCGATAAAGAAACACCTGCAGAATCTCGGAAAACCCCTAAAGGAGGATCGATATTAGGGACTTTGGGTGGCAGGTACGATGTCAGGCCGCGCGGACAGAGCACCAGAACCAATGAACTGAAGGCATGAGATGCGTGCACAGACTGAGCTATCCAACCACCTTGTTGTAAGCATGTACCCGGAAGAAACTAAACTGCATAAAAGTTAACTCATTTAAATAACAAATTGGACATCGCTTTGATCACATTGATTGTCTGCGTGTTGTTCCTGAACTCCTGCTGCCGTCAATACTAACTCCAGGTGGAAACTATATTTTAGAAAAGTACTCATGGAACTGTAACTGAATGGGCCACCTTTTCCGGAAGTTGTTAAAGCCAAAGTAAATGCTAGCTCAGGGCTTTAATGAATCTATACAAGTTTCTCTTAAGTACAGTGCCTGCTACTCAACCTACCTGTCATACAACTTTTTTGTTAACAATATGTTTACTGCTCTTGCTTTCAGGGTAAGTGCATGTAGGCCAGGTATATTTTTATTTCTTGATTCCTCTTCTGTTTCAAATTCATAGCCAGGCAGTTGGAATTTTCTAGGCTTGAACAGAAATCTTAGGGAAAAGCATAAAAGCAAACATTGATAGATTACCTGAAATGTACCATAACTTTACCTGCCTTAGGGAAATCATATGAGAAGGTAAAATTTAAGCCTTTTATTAAAAAAGTCTGAATAAATTACTAACACTGTGAAACTACCTGTGTTATAGAAGTCTCAACAGGGAAGGTACATAAAAATTGGATATAAATTCTAAGGATTTAATTCTATGTTGAGTACATCTGAAGATGATTAATTTCAGTATGTCCTCGTAGAAATGAAGTTAAGTGGACTGCAGTACAGCTGTGAGCAAAAATGTAGTATATTAAGTAACACAAATCAAGAAAACAAATACAGATTTGTGCTGAGTTTAAAAACAGAGGTCCTCCCTTTCCCATTTATCTACACTGGATTCCAGAGACTTGCTTCAGAATTCAAATTGGAAATATTACTATAAAAAACTTTCAAATGTCCAATTTGTTTGCGGTTCTATATGTCTTCATATTTGTTTTATATTAAATCTCACTAAAGTTCCTTAAAGTTAGGAGTCAGTCTTGGACAGAAGAGAAAGAAGGAATATGGATTTTCATTATAAGAAACAGCACATATTCCAAATAATCCGTATCTGAAAGAAAAATCTCCCACTGGACAGAGGAGAAGTGATAGACTCATGAAGCAGCAGACTGATGGCCCATTACTTGTTATGTAATGGGCTCAGTGGTACATTTCAAAGGTTTCACTGGGAGGTGGCAATGGCTGAAAACAAATTTTTAATTCTGTGATGTATGCTGCATGCTTGAACACCTGACTATATACAACTGAAATGATCACATGGTCAGGCTTTCACCAATCTTCAGTCTTTGACATAAAACTCAAACAAGAAACATGACACTGTTGTCAGAAATTACGACTTAAGAGTTCTAAGGTGGAAACTTTGTTAGAAACGGGCCACTCAGTTTAATCCTTTTGTGTGACCTTAACTGTTTTAAGCAAATTAAATTTCAGGTGATGGCATATGTAAGAGTGGAATTCAGTAAAGTGGGGTTTGTCTTAGTAAAACAGCATAATAACTTGAAAATTATCCAGAGTCTAAGACAATTCAAAAAATATCCCATTTTTTCTCCTAGAAAAAAGGGATTAAACACTTGAGTTTTTTGATTAAGCCAACAGAAGATTTACCAGTTCAGTTTGAAAAAGCTTCCAATCAATTCAAGTATCCCCTAACAGCACATAATTTCTACGTGGACCATAGCTATTTTCAATAGAAAGGCACACATGTTATTTCAAGCAGAAGTACACAAGACAGAATATCCTTCAACGTTCAGTTAGAAGACACTGTGAGCTTAAAAACTTTCCCTTTGCTGCTCCTAAAAAAAAAATACTTTTCTTATTGTTACAACACCGAATGCAGGTGCCCTTGAAAAAAAGTCTTAAATTTATCCATGAGCCTGCAGTGGCACATAGATTGAAGAAAAGTAGAGGGAGTAAGTAGGTTTGCATAACTAGTAAGACTAGTAAGAAATTGTATCAGCTTACTCCAGCTGTAACTCCTTCTAGCTTGTAGGACATTCAGTTTGGGTTGTGTTTTGTTTTTTACATCAAAACTTAAACTGCTGGAGTTAGGCAAAAAGTAATTTATTGCCTGAAAACTTTCACAGTGATCTGTATTTCACAAGATAAGCAGAAAGTCTCATGAAGGAAAACAAAGTTGTGCATAAAAAACAAAAGCGATAATTTTGGTCTTGGAAACAAATTACACCACTTGCTAGCTGCCTTGCAATGTAAATGTGCTTCTTTCAGTGGTAAGAACTTCAGATGCAATCTCTGGGCTCAGCTTGTGCTTCTGTCACCATTCTTCTTTTGCAGCATCTGCAGAACACAGGGTCTTCTGGCAGCTGTTAATTCCAGAGACATGAGCATAATGTTTTCCTTGTAGGATGTTGAACCCATGGCAGCAGAAGACATTAAGAGTTATTTATGAATACAAACTCTGCTTCTAAAACTCAATAGAGAATACAGTGACTTGGGAAGAGCCATTCTCTCCACATCCTGTGACACTGAAGAATTTTAATCTTGTGAGCTTCATTTATGCAGGAAAAAGACTCAAGAACCTTCTTGCCTCTCATTACAGGACCTTTTAAACTTGCACTTTGAAATTGTATCATTTTAATCAACAGCATGCATCATAACATGTAGCTTCACTGTGGTAAAAAGCTGAGCTAGCAGAATAGCTGGCTGATTAAATATGAAGCAGAACAGTCTCTGTCTATTAAGAGTTATGTTCAACAATTGTCCTAATGAAAGCTAGAGAGAAAAAACTGGTGGCTTTGTTTTTTATTTCTTCCCCTCTAGGATATTCAAGCTCATACAAAATAAAACATCACTGTTCATGTAGCCACAGTATTCCATAGGGCTAAACCATTTGTTCTACAGTTTTAACATTTAAACAGTTTTCAATTATATGTGCAGATGACTATTTGTGCAATGCCTCCATCTTACACAGTTCTGGTCAATCAAGCACTGCCTTCTTTGATAAGTGCTTAGCAAGCGTTACCTGTATCTAATAAAAATAAAAAATCTGGTTGAACGTATTTTTAAAAGTGGGAAATTAAGAGTGCTCTAGACTTCTTTTAACCTCTAAAATACTTAGTGTGATTTTCATTTATCCCCAGAGTTTCTCAAGAGCTTTTAATTTATCCCCAGACTTTCTCAAGAGCTTTGTTTATCCCCAGACTTTCTCAAGAGCTTTTCATTTATCTCCAGTCTTTCACAAGAGCTTTTCACTTATCCCCAATCTTTTGCAAGAGTTTTTTTTTCTTTTCTTTTTTTTTTTTTTTTCCTTTTTTTTGGTTTTTGTTTTGGTATGCCAGATTACTGTGTTGGAATGAATTTGTTAGAAGTCTCTACTAGAGAAGTTAGCAACAAAAATTGAATATGAGATTGTATCTCAAATACTTGTAACATTTCCTTACCATCACAGTAAGAAAGTACCCTTCAGTAAGGTACAATATTTGGCTGCAGCTATTTGAGCAATCTAAAGAAAGTACTGTTTTTTAACTCTGCAGGGAAGCTTGAAAGTGGCTCAATAATTTTTTAGTTCTCTTTAATTCACAGGAAGAAGCAACACATTTTAAAAATGTTTATTCAGCTTAAGGTATCTCTTCTAAATACCTGTGGTATATTTGATATACATCTTCCCTCATTCCTTCAAACACACTTCAACTTTGAGGTAATTTAGGACAAAATACAAGAGCACTTTTACAAAGTAAAAGAAAGAGATCGGTACTAAAAATTTTAGGCAGAATAAATAGAAAAATATTCTGTCTTCTTTTCACTACAAATACTTTCAGCATAATGCACTTCAAAAAGCAAAATAACCAAGCCACCAAATTCAGAATTAAGTATATTTCTCAAGCAAACCTGACTTAAGCAAGCATTTCACCTGAGTTAACATTTCAGGGATTGGGCCCATAGCAATAGAGAAGAAAAAGTATCCTGGGGCAGATCATCCTAGGTCATTTTGCACTTTACTCAGAGGGGTAGAGGAAGGAAGGGAAAAAATTTTACCAAAAATAAAAATCAAACTTTGTCATGCTGGCTCCACGTGGGCAAATAATGGTCCCTCTCTATAGCAGAATGCCCATTCATGCCTGTCAGCCAGTACTGACTCTGTCAGTATTAGCTGCACAAAGGAAACTATGCCCAGGGAATTTTGGAAAATGTTAGCAATGGTGTCTTGCTGTCCCAGAAGGACCTTTCAGTTTGAGAAACGCGTTCCAGAGATGCAAGGCACTTGCTGGGAAGGCCTGAGATGAAACATGTGAGTTTAGAATATGGTCTTCCGCCCATTCAATAGTAATGGTACACCACACTTCCTCTGTGAGATACTTCCAAAGGAACTCTGATTCAAAATATGACATCTTCTGGCCTAGGGAAAGATTATTCCTTTGGAAAGCATGATTTCACCCACTCATTTATATGCTATACTGGAAGACTGCAATACTCAAAATAAGATATTTTTACAGTTGCAAAGATATGTTTTGAGACTGACATAGGCAACGCAAGTTATAGTTCTTTATGCTGAATGAAAAAAGTTAATCAGAGTCTTCATCATCAAGGTATTCCTCTGCATTACTCAGTGTTCGGACTGTATCTGGAAAGAAAGAAAACTCTCTCTTAATCTGGGATAAAATCAGAAAATTACTCACATTTGCAATGCTTGCAAACCAGGACCAAACAAACCTGATTCCTCTGTCATTTAGAGATGTTAGGGCTACACAGATGGGGCCGTAAATCTGGATCTCAAATGCAGGGCTAAACCAGTAATCACACCTCCTACCTAGGAGATTTAGTCTGTGACCTTCAAGAGCCATGTTCTGGCTCCTTTGAACCTGTACACCAGAGCTTGAACTCTTTAATCCTATTTTCTGCATATATTACTTTTAAATCACAAAGGATGGGACCACTGAGCTGGTAGAAGAGCCTCCATGGTTTTATTCTCATAAAGTGGGGATAGTGCCTAGCTGGCTGCCATTGTCTGCCTAAAATCAAACACATTCCACTTATTTTTCCCATCCCCCCTTTCTCATCTATATTTTTTCCTGACTAGTTATTTGTTAGATACACTTACGAGCCTTTGTCTTTGAAGGATAGTAAGCAGGAAACCGGAGTATTAAAGTATATTTACCAGATGTGCAGCAGTACCCAGAGAACTACACCTATCTTTGAGACTGTACCAAGATAAATAGCATGGGCTTTTTGGGATAGATGATTATTTTCCTACAGATTTTCAAATATGTAGGAATAGGAATATGGATTACAGATAACATATATAACATTGTACATCACGAGATCCTAGTTAGTTGTAGTTTTGCAATAACACCTTAAAGGATTAAAAAAACCAGGTGTAGCCTGACATAATTCACAGAATTGATAACTGTGTTACTCTTTCTTATCCCAGAAATCTAGGATAACTTGAAAACTGACTTGCTTAATTGTTTTGAGAAAAGAAATCTAACTGAAAAAAAAAAAATATTTTTCTTTTTGAGTAGGAGAAGCAGCAAAGGAAGAACGGAAAGGGAAGAAAAAAAATTGCAGAGCTCTATGCTAAAGGGGCCATACTTTGAGAAAATATGAATTCCATTTATCCTGCATAATCATAGAATCAGCTGGGTTGGAAAGGACCTCCGAGATCATCAAGTCCAACCCTTGATCCAACACCCCCATAAGTTACCAGACCATGGCACTAAGTGCCACATCTAGTCTCCTCTAAACCTCCAGGGATGGTGAATCCACTACCTCCCTGGGCAGCCCATTCCAATGCCTGATTAGTCTCTCTGTAAAAAATTTCTTCCTAATATCTAACCTAAACTTCTCCTGTCAGAGCCTAAGACCATGCCCTCTTGTCTTACTGGTAGCTGTCTGGGAGAAGAGACCAACCCCCATCTGGCTACAACCTCCTTTCAGGGAGCTGTAGAGAGTGATGAGGTCTCCCCTGAACCTCCTCTTCTCCAGACTAAACACCCCCAGCTCCCTTAGCCTCTCGAGTTCCTTCACCAGCCTCGTTGCTCTTCTCTGGACCTGCTCCAGCACCTCAATATCCTTCCTGAACTGAGGGGCCCAGAAATGGACACAGTACTCCAGGTGTGGCCTCACCAGCGCTGAGGATGGGGAGAAAATCACTTCCCTGGTCCTGCTTGCCACACTGTTCCTGATCCAGGCTAGGATGCCATTGGCCTTCTTGGTCACCTGGGCACACTGCTGGCTCATGTTCAGCTTCCCGTCAATCCAAACTCCCAGGTCTCTCTCTGCCTGGCTGCTCTCCAGCCACTCTGTGCCCAGCCTGTAGCGCTGCAGGGGGTTGTTGTGGCCAAAGTGCAGGACCCGGCACTTGGCCTTGTTGAACCTCATCCCGTTGGAATCAGCCCAACTCTCCAACCTATCCAGGTCCCTCTGCAGAGCCCTCCTGCCTTCCAGCTGATCAACACTCCCCCTCAATTTGGTGTCATCTCCAAATTTGCTAATGGTGGACTCAATTCCCTCATCCAGATCATCAGTAAAGATACTAAACAGAACTGGGCCCAACACTGATCCCTGTTTGGGCACCACTAGTGCCCGGCCACCAACTGGATGCAGCCCCGTTCACCACCACTCTCTGGGTCCAGCCCTCCAGCCAGTTCCTAACCCAGCACAGAGTGCCCCTGTCCAAGCCGTGGGCTGCAGCTTTTCCAGGAGTATGCTGTGGGAGATGGTGTCAAAGGCTTTGGTGAAATAGTTGTTCTCTTGTTCAGTAGCACAAATAATGCAATCTTTTTGCACTTCCATGACATGACTTTAATAATTCTAATGTTTTAGAATATATTTCAGCAATTATGGCATTTGAATGTGTGTGTGTACACGTAAAACAAAACTGAACATTTAAGTGGAAGCAATGTAAGCTTCCTCCAATAAAACAGTTTTATAAATGGAGTATGATAGAAGCTGTATCTAAATAAGAACAGATTTGGAACTGGGGACAGGAAGACTACTGATATAGAATCAAATTTCTGAAAAAGAACAATTGTTTCACTCATAGAGATTGGAAATACTGAAATGCAAACTCAACAGAATGAACGAAATTACTGAAAATAGCCAAGAAAATACAAAATGCAAGAAAAGTATACAGATCAGCAGTGTCAAGAGATATTTAAAAGGCCAAATTAAGGTAGAAAAGCAAACATGGAAGCTAATACTGAAACTGCAGTTAGACTGAGAATATCAGCTCAGGCAAGCAAGAAAAGACAGGGTGTGAGGGTACCAGAGACCAGTGATAGACAAAGTGACTAAGGATGAAAAATTAGCCAGCCATGAAACTAAATTAATTTAGAGGGAGTGACAAAGTAGAAGATTAGTTACTTAGGATCAGGAAATCAAACATTAACATAGTTATGAGGGACATCAGAACAGAGAATACACCTGTACCAGGTGCCTACAATTAACATGCAAAGATGAAGTAAGTGCTCCTAACAGGGATTAACCACCTTTAGAAAAAAATACAGAAACAGAAGGAATTCTGCCCTTTGTTACAACTGCTTTCTTAAGAGTCAAAATAATTTGTCAGAAGTTTTCTGGGAAATCCTGATATCACCTCAACCAAAGAGCTGGATAATATTTTTGCTGCAACTGCTCCTCTTGGCATCTAAAGCTGTAGTCAGCTATTCCACCATTTAATTCCTATAACCACTAAGCTCCCACAGGTTAGCATTCCCTCTGTTCTCACTCGTCCTGTGACAATACAGTTGCTAGACTGCATATCCCAACAAAACCAGCTTTAACTCTGCCTCTGTTTTTAAATAATTTCTCATTTCACCTAGGGTTTCCGCCCTAACTTCAGCCCCCTGAAAACAATAGGCAGTATCAGTTACACAATACTGGATCATTCAGTTTTTGTTCAGCTTTTTAAAATAGCTTTGTATCTTTTTAACTCTTTTGGACACAGCACTGTGCTATCAGGAGATATGAACACAGTGGGAAGCAGTGACACTATTTTGATAAATACCTGAAAGCAGTCTTTCTTCATTTCTCTATTAGACAGTCACTCAGAAAAATACAGGAATAAGAAATTAAAAAAAAATTAGCAGTAAGAAAATAAAACAGGAGCATCTGTTGGTGTTAGTTTGGCATAAGTTTGGAGGAACAGACAAGCACAATGGGGAAGACAGCACACCATTTTACTTTCATATCCTGTCCCTTGTGGTATACTGCTTTTAAAGTAATTTCCATCTTGCTTTCTTCCATCTGAAGGACCTGTCTTCTATTTCCTTCCCTTGTTATTCTCACATCTGAACTCCTGCCTCTTGCTGACACAGGATGGCACTTTGTGTGGAGTCAGCAACACTGCATGTGATAAACCACATTTCTATCACAAATCTAAACTAACCCTCTCAAGTGAGCCCTTTTGAACACAACTCAGTCCATATATCTCCCAAGGGTTTTTTATGGCTTTCAACATATTGATATTTGGTTAAAATATTAAGTGTCCTCTTAGAAGAAAAAATTTATCAGAAAAACAAAATCAGAAATACCTGCACTCTGTTTCTTCTTAAGTAAGGAAGCACAAGCTGCATTGGTTGCCATATCTAAAGCCAGTTTCTTCTCATTGTTCCTCAGATCTGTTCTTGCCCCTTCATAATAAAAAAATTGTCATCATGAATCACTGTCCCAGCTATTTCTCAAGCAATGGCATTCTGATATGAATTTCAGTAAGGTGGGTAGAATATAACGGACACAGGAATCTGACCTAGGAACTGCTCTGAAGCAGACCAGAAGTTATGGATGCTCTTCCACAAGCTACAGTTATTTAGGGAACTTGCTGGCTACTCTCCCTTTCTAGCAAGCAGAAGTCATTGCTGCTCTGGGGTTAAGTGCCTACTTTTGTCTGCAAAGCAGGATGAAACCTATCTTGAGCAGGTGAGATGTCAACTTTCCAAATAGCTGTCAGAATTTTCTGCAAGACTTATAAAGTCAGGCAGGGTAGCTGGCTAAGGACTGTACTTGAGTTATACAAAAACACTTAAAAATACAAACTAAAAAACATTCATGAATCTAGTCTGCCATATAGATTGTTGAAACCTTGGTGAAGATCTTTACCCTTTGCCAGCAGCATCTCTACAATATCTGCATAACCTTTCCATGCAGCAGCATGCAAAGCTGTGTCTCCCAATTTGTTCTGTGGAGTTAGAGGGAAAAGCAACAGGATTAAAATACAGCAAAAAACCTTTCAGCTTGTACCAAGGATGAATAACATCACACATCTACTGTAAGGATCTGTTGGTTTAACCTACCTGTTGGTTTAACTCTAGGTTTGCCTGGGAAAACAGAACATCTACTATATCTGCAGAAAACAGGGAGAGGTTTAAAGAGAAAAATTTAGTAGAAACAAAACAGGCTTTTTGCACTCTTAGTATAAATTTTAATTTAGATTCAATGAAAGAGCGATCCAATCAGCTAATAAAAATCTGTAATAGTCAGACTGCATTGGGCAAACAATCATTAGTCAAAAGACATGCTATTGCATAGAATATGCAAAATAACAGAAAACTTCTTTTTGGTCTGTCCTTCTTCCCACTCTGCTTCTAACAGTTACACTGATGAGAATGCCTGCTTCAATGGCAACAAAACACACAGCAGTTGATGGAGCTGAACCTCCCTTCTAGTCTAATTTTTCTTTTTTTAAAAAATAGAACAACATAAAAAAAAAGGCTTTGTTATTTGTTATAGCACTGTAATTTTATCAATCAGTCTGAAAAGCACATCAAGAAAAGCAAAGAACAGTAATTTCAAATTAATTCTCTGATACCTTTATGGCCTCCATGGCATGCCCAGTACAGAGCTGTGCTTCCAGCTTTGTCTAAGCCATTGACACCAACTCGATTGTCCAAACACTCTCTCAACCAGCTTAGGTTGCCTGAAAGACAAAATCAGTTTTGATGATTTTTTTTTTCTTTAAAGAGTTAACAGAACCATTAAAGACACATAGTTCTCTCTGAATGACAGTCTTCCAATGAACTTAAAAAGAGAAAAAGGGAGTTAGCAGCAACACCATTCATTAAACCAAAGTCACACCAAATGTTTTCCACTCCCAGAAGACCTTCAGATCCTTATGCAGTTAAATGGATGGTACCACACTTTTTCTGTGTATACAGTCACAGAGTGGCAATTCTACCAGGCTTGTATCTCAGCTTTTCAAAGCTGTAAAACTTACCAGATAACTTGTTCAAGATACTAGACAAGCAAAACAGGCAGAACATCTTAATTCTTAATATGCTATTATTATTATAGCAGAAAACAAGCAAAACAGCCTTTAGCATTACAGGACTAAAAGACCAAACACACTTACCTCGTTTGGCAGCTTCATGCAGTGGATTATCAATAGACTCTGCTTGCTCTGCCACTGAAATGAAAGAGTAAATTCTAACTACTTCTGAAACTGAATAGATATTTGATATTTGTGGAAATAAATCCTGGATTTATTCCAGAGGAACCAGTAATACATAGTTGATTCTAATGTGAAAAGGGATTTAGGAGTGACAGACTTGTCAGAAAAACTTGAATTTCCTGTGTACAAGAAAGCATTTCAGAAAAAAGCTTGTGAAAACTTTAAACAGCAGCATCAAATTGATCAGCAGTTGCAAGTTACCAGGAATCTAGCAGTATTTAATCTCAGTTATTACTTCCCTTTCTAAACTTGTAAGATGGTTCTGAGCAGTTGCATGAGGTTAGGCTTTCAGCCTACAGCTTGCCATCTATAGTTATGAATGAATTATTTCCAAGGGGTCTGTGAAGGGTAGCTAAAAAGATCGACTGTCAAGAGGTTTCGTTTCCTTTCTGTTTGATGGAGATTTTTTATTTTTCCTGGAAAACTTGTGGGAGGTCTGCTTAAACAATGACAGTAGTGATGGGCAGATTGAAGATCAACCTTCTGTTTTAAAACTTTCTTTTTTAGGTGGAAATCACTAACTAGTAAGAGTACAGGCAAGCAGGACAGTGTACACTATGAGATGAATGGGATCTCTAAGCCCTTGCACTATGGTTGTTATGTGAAAGGGTTTTCCTCAGATCACAATGTTACTGTAATCAGATGCAAAGCAGGAAAATACTGATAACCGTACATTAGTTACCAGAAATAAAAGTCTCAAGACTCTTTTGGCCTCTCCAGATCTTTTTTTACTTTGATGTGTATTCCTCCCATAATGTTTGTAATTGTAAGATTTCACATGCTTAACTTGCTAGCTATGAGTAAAATAAAGTACAAATGCTACATTCTGGGATTTAATTTTAAAATAATTTGTGCAAACAGTGAACAAAATTCTAATGCAGAGAAACCAGGCCCTGAGCAGACAGCTATTACACAAGCAGCACAAGTTAGTCATAATGAGCAGTGCTGGTTGAGCACAGCAGACAGCATTAACACTAACAACACTGTCTCAAAAACTTTTTAGCAAATTTTTGCCAGAAGTTCCACAATAAGTATTTTTATTGCAGATAACACTGATTCTGCCTTCAGCAGCTTTTCATTCACATTCTTTTAAAATGTGTTCCTTTGAGCCCAGCAGACGGAGCACAAGACTCCCCCACAGATTCAGTAGTTTCAGGTCTGTCTCTACCCTTTGCAAAAAGGTTATAGAATAGCACAGGAGATCACAGTGTTTCATTGGTTAAAACCAATGAAACCTGTCAGTCCTAATGGTGTAACCAGAGAAAGATAGCCTTAGGGATTTTACAGTTTGTCCAAAT
Organism: Lepidothrix coronata; assembly: GCF_001604755.1. Classification (NCBI taxonomy): domain Eukaryota; kingdom Metazoa; phylum Chordata; class Aves; order Passeriformes; family Pipridae; genus Lepidothrix; species Lepidothrix coronata. The sequence goes on from NW_016690198.1 coordinate 1,317,494, forward strand.
TAGAAGACATGTTCCTACTACTCCTTGTTTTAAGGTCTGCAGAGACTTCTGTTCCGCTTACACATGAAAGTTTTGCAAATGTGCAAACAGAGATGCCATCCCCCAATCCTGCTCTAAAATGGAAGTTTTCCAAGTTATCTCAATGGGAACACAAATTGAATTGGTAGACTGCTGGTTTTATTTTAAATGTAACACCCTTCAAAAGACATTTGAGTGTAGGTAATGTATGAACTATTCTGCTTGCATATAACAATGCATGACCTCTGAACTCTGGCAGATGGCAAGAGCAGAGTCAGACTGGAAGTCCCAAACTACAGTGAAATTTGATGCCATGGTCTCAATAACTACACCATGGATTGCTATTCATGTATTTCTACTAACTACAGGGCAGGGAATCATAGCATTGCTACCATAAGATCTCCTAGTGAAGAAGGGACAATGTGAAGCAACCACAGTCAGTATCATATTGGCAGTTATGATGCAATCTGTCATGAGACACTGTTACTCTGTCTACAGTTCCTGGAAGGACTTGGAAGAATTGTGCTGTGTTGTCTGTATTCATGGCTTTTAAAAGTGATTTTAGTTGAATCTGAAAAAGCAGTTTCTATCCAGTCCAGACATGTAAGGGATATTTAATATGATGCAATCCTCAAGTAAACAATGTTTTCTGTGGCTGGATATATTCACTAAAATACAACAAATGGCAAACAAAAATGGTTCCTTTAGAACCACGCATTCTTCCACTCAGAACATCTATTACTGTTATCTGCACAAGCAGAAACAGGAACACTAGGCAAACTTTTGCTGTCTTTAGGTTACAAAAACACAAGACAGCCTGTCCACTGCTGATGTACAATAGTGACTGATACTGCAGATAGGTGTATTCTGAAACACATAGTAGAGTACTGTTAGATGCCAATGTGATCTGCTTTTGAAAATAAGTGATGCCGTGGAATGTTGGTGCTAAAAAAGTAACTCCGGAGCAGTTAACTAGGGGTGAGATAAGGAAAGCGTTTAATGTGCCAAGGCAATAGGTGTTACACTACCTGCGCTGGCTGTGCCTGAGATGTTACATTTTATAACAATATCTGTCCAATCCCAAGTGTGTCCACCCTGTTACTTTTGCCCTGATCCACCCCCCATCCCGCCCCCTGGGAATTGGGGCTGGGGGCTTTGAGACCCTCTCTTCATCAATCTTCATCTTCGGGGCACAGAGTGCACACAGTCACCCAGTTCTTGACTGTGTTCTGCGGTTCAGGCCAAGATACAAACATTCTCCAAACAGAACAGGCCTTGCCTTGACAAGAGACTAAACATTTCTACTGGATTTGGGGGTAGATTTAATATGGGGAGCATAGAATGGGGTAAGAGGGTTAAGGAATGTGTAAACTGCTTGTACTAAAGGGAAAAGCAGTGAGGGTTGCTGCTTTTAAAATCTACTTCTACTACTTACAAAACTTATAAGGCTTACAAAATTAGAAAAATAAAAAACTATTTGGGGTTTAAGGCATCATAAGCCTTTTTGTTTACTGATTTCCTTTGATTGTAAACTACCAAATAAAAATATTCTAGACATTACCATAGTTGCTTGGAATTAGTCCAGTTCTCCCCTTGCAAGTTCCTTTCCACCAATTTGTATCACTCTGCAGAGAAAAGGGAAAATATTTTAAAAGGGATATGTTGCATCTCAGAAGTGTTCAGTCTGTATGGGATGTCTTAGACTCACCATGTCTGAGATGTAAATGATATCTCCTTCTTCAAAGTACAGTTCATCTGGCTTAAAAACAGAAAGAAAAAAAAGAGGAATAAACAAATATCTGAATATGTGTACAAATGAAAAACGAATACCTGGATAAGTCAGAATACATTCACCTCTTCATTAAAAAGAATGATAACTCAAATTCTCTAGCACCTAGACAACAACCTGATAGTCAGTAGTTTAACTTGTCTACAGATAACCTTTTGGATCTGTGATCTTCCTAACAATGCAGAAAGACTGCGTTCTTTCCAAGAGAGCACTGTGCAACAGAAGCAGTGAAATTTATCTTTGTGTTTGTTAATTTCAACCCCTTTTTGGAAGAAAAACCAAATCACGATTTCAGATCTTAGACTGTAGGTAACAGATACTACAGAAGAAAGTATGCTGCTTTAAAACCGAGTGGACTTACTGGAGAGTGATGATTAATCAGGTAGTTTTAGTCACAATAAGAACAAATGCGCATCAACAGACTTTATTGTTGAAAACAGTACAGTAAGTCTAATAGGCCAATCCTAGCAGAATTGAAGAAATGTTACTGACAAGATTGGAATTAAGTTTTTCAAACCTCTAAATTTAGAATTACTTACCGTTCTGGGCTCAAACGTATACAGGGCCCTGAACACTTTAACCTGTCCTAAAAAAATAGAAATAAAAAAAATCAATACCAGTAGCATGCCTTTTAAACGCAGCATACACATCCAGCCCTCAAATCCAAATACATTCCTTTCCTTCAACCTTAAAGCAGCTTGCTGAATGAATTTGTGTTATGCCTCTGTCAGTGAAAATCATGATGAAAAGACTCATCAGCATGAGTTATGAAGGAAACTGTCCATCTGATCAGTTACATGTAAGTAGCCTCTCATGCACACCTAACATGGGCTTTACAGCTCACCACTCAAGTGCTGCCATTGATTTCTGAGGCAAAGTGTAGTTTCAGTCATATACACCCTCACACACTCATACATGCTATATATATCTTTATTCTAGTATTACATCTGTCAAATGATACAGAATTAAGGAAAGAAAAAAGAAACAAAATAATGACCAATGTCTGCACCATGTTCTCATATTTACTTGCAGTCATTACTAACAGGAAAATAACGCAGTACCATGGAACTCATCGCATTTAAGAAAAATGACAAATGGTCAGCAAGTCCTTTTTATGGAATGTACAACTGACATGGTGTTCTATTCAGGTGCTTAAAATAAGCTAGAGTGTTTGCAATTCCTATTTGTGTTAATAGGGCAGCTTGGAAGAGACTGTCCACAGCATTCAAGGCAAGAAAAGTCAACTGTAATGCAGAGAGGTACAAGTTTAATTGCACAAACTGCAAAAGAAGCATCCCCACAAAAACTTTTAAAAATTCAGTAAATGTACACTTCCAGAGCACCAGCAGAAAGTACGAGAACTGCTTAAGTCCACTGAACTCAATGCAGAAATATATTATTCTAACTGTTCCATATTGTTTACTTTAGAGTACCTGAAGATTTAAGCATAGAGGTTTATTTACTTTTAAATATCATAAGTATGCAAGTGTAGGTTATGTACATGTTCTTACACTATACTTTACAGGTTTATACAGATCAACTATGTGAAGCAATGTTCGGTCCATCAGGACAATGCATTACTTAGGTCACACTTAGTCCAGACTATTTTGTATACTCAGAGAAACTGATGAACTTACTGCCAAAGGCTAGTACTGTACAATACAGTTTACATACGTGAAGTTTGGTGTAGTTTATTCAATATAGATGTGTAGTTTGCCTCAGAAACTAAGTACTTACTACTGTGGCAACAGTTAAAAAGGATGAAACCCGTATTCTGTTCATTACCCATACAGAAATGGTGAACAAGGAAAGCAGACAGTAATATGTCCTAGATCTAAGAGATCAGCATGAAACATCTGATCTGCAGCTGGGGAGAAGCTAAACAACAACAAAAACAACCAGGGAAGAAAAAAATAAAAAAGAACAAGAGATGACAAAACAGGATGGATTACAGGAGTACTGTCTCTTCTCCTTGGCTTTCTTACACAGATCACAGAAAAACACAAGACAGAACTATACACTGACAACTCTGGAGATTACAACCATCAACCACTGATTTTCAAGGTTTTATGTAAGCAAAAGGAGGAAATGGACCACAAAAGGGAAGAATAAGGAATATTAAAAGGGGAAATGATAAGATGGTAGAAGACAGGGAAAAGCAAAAAATACGTATTTGTGTGTGTCACGTGTGCTTTCCATAATAATGTACAGGATATGAGTCAGCAGGTTTTCTAAAGCTATCACACCTGTGGAGAAAAAGAGGAATGGAAACACTGATGCTGATAAAGGTATTGCTGACATGTTGTTTAAACAAAAGACAATTTACTGTTAGTTGCTAGTTAGTTGTTAGTTTGTTTTTTGGGTTTTTTTTTAATTCTATAAAACTGAAAGAGAGCGTTACTTCCCCAAATGTCCAGTTGTGGTGTCACACACAGACTGACATGTTCTAAAACATTCCTGTGATGAAATACAAAGAGTATAGAACTGCATCTATAGAACTGCAGGTCTGGTTAACGTTAATTTTATAGCACTTTATATAGGAGTTAATAAAGAGATAGCAAGCCTGTTTACTTCGCTGCAGTTAAGAGCTTAGAACGAGGGGACTTTAGGACTTGTAATGGAAATTACTTGTACCAAATTTTAATGCAAAAATTCAGTCCAGAAGGTTAAAATAACTAAATGTAAGCACACAAAGGGCACATTTGACTTGAATTCGTCTTCTGGAAATACCGATTGTATTTCACCAGACACAGGGTACCTGTAATCACTTGAAGTACTTTTATCTAGCAATACCTATCCCTAGGCATGCAGGCAGACTTACAGCTTGCATTGGTGATAACTTTGCTTTGGAACAAGCTAAAAGTTAGACACCTAAGGTCTTCCTCTGCTCTCACTTACTACCATCTATCTACTATGAACCATGTTTCAAGATTCATACAAGATGCTGAACAATTAATTCGCACTGATTTGGACTTATCAAAGTTGACTGACTGCACCTCCCCACCACATACTTCTAGAGGACAAAAGAACTAGAATACAAAAATATGTATCTTTTTAAAATTTCAAGGAACTAGGCAAACATTATTGACTTTATTCTCAGCATAACTAACAAGAAGAGTACCCCTCCTAAAAGCAATGTAAATGGGGGCACAGAGCAGTGAAGTGTCCCACAAAAAAGTCTTTCTCTAAGTATAGGTTTTTCTTTTCAATCCTGTTATGCCCCAATCTGCTCAGTGGGTTTAGGGGATGGTTGTTTGATTCTGTCTCGGCAGTGCATGGGACAAATAATAAAATTTTCAGGAGGTTCAATAACAAACTATTACTTGTAAACTTTCAGAACATTAAGGCAGAATAAGGTACTTAGCAAATTTTAAAACAACATCCAGACAAAGTAAGGCATTTTACAAACTTTAACTTTGCAAACTTAAACTTAGCCAACTTTAACTTATCCAGATATCACAAGGCACTTACTAAGGCATTGACTGGAAATTTTTAGTCTGGCTTACAATACGTTTTGGGAAGAAGTTAGAAGAGTAGAAGGATAAAAGAATATCACAACCCATGGATCCAATGATGAGACTTGATTGTTGCAATGTCAGTGTCCACTGGTCAAAGTAATGGTGGCAGTCCTGATCGATCGCGAGTGGTGGAAAGCCCACAAAACAAAGTTCAGTGGGTTATTTTACACTCAGGATCGGTGGCAATGGCCAGGTACCTCCGCTGGAGGAGGAGTTTTATACTACCTGATGTACCACTGTGGATCATTTGCAGTCCTCTGGTGGAAGACCCCAAAAATGAGTCTGGGAGCACTTCAGTCTTTGATGGTTTATGACACCCTTTACAACATGACACCTGCCTCTCATGTCAGCGTAGTTAAGCCAGTTATGCCCTGTCAGAAGGGATGAATACCTTCACGCCTACCTGGGAATGTCCCAATACCTCCCCCCAAGGGGAGTTTTCACACTGAGCCAGTTGTGTAAGGAAGGCATCACTGGCATAATAAAAAGCACTATCCCACCTTGCAGGATCTGCTTCTCATCTGCCTCTTCCCTTATTTGCCTCAAAACCCAGCTTCTTGCTAAACAAAGATTAATTGGTTGTGGTCATCCTCTAGTGTTCACACCTTCTGCACCTGGGCTGTTCCCTTGCACCTTGTCAGCAAAGCACCTGCTCCTTTTGCAAATGAAGGATTGTTTGAGCCATTACTGTTAATATTTCAGTCTCTCACAAATCCTAACTTTAGCCACAAGGCTGTCTTTTCTCTTCTCATGGAATTTGCATTAAACATCTGCAAAACAACTGTTTGACAAATGAAAAACGTAACTTATTACACATACTAAAAAGATACAAATATTCTTAGCATACAAACTTCCCAACTCAGAACTTGCCAAATCCTCCCTCAGCAACACAAGAAGGTAAAGTATTCAAACTAATTATTCTCTCTAACCAGCAACATAAAACTGACTTTGTCAGGTTGGGCTTATCCTATAAATGTCTCCAGCTCTTATGAGAAAGGGAAACATGCAATTTATATTTCTAAGATGACCTTCTCCCAGTTAAGTGTTTAAAAGCAATGAAACGGAGGAGCTAAACAGCAACAACAGCTTAAAAATGTAGCTTTTGATATGTACTGAACTGAAGCGAGATACCTGCTACACTTCATAATATTAAGTAATAAAAAAAACCCCTAAACCTAAAACATCATTTTCTAAAAAAACCAGATTTTTATTTGTAACGATTTTTAATCAACTGCAGTATTGTTAACAGAAGAGCGTTTCCAAAGAATGCTAAGTGTTTTCGCAACTGTTACTGTTTCTCTCCCACTGGTGCTTTTTTCCCCACTTCCTTTCTATTCTTTTACTCAAGCTTCTCTAAACCACCACAGACACTGGCATTTACCCCTCTTTTACGGAACCTGCCACCAAAGCATTCTCTGTTTTCCTCTTATTTGCTTTCACCCACGAATGAAAAGCTAAAAAAAGGAAAAAAAAAAAGGGAAACCCCCCCCCTTAATCTGCATGGTATTACTTATTTAGGTATTTGTGTTAGGCTGAACTTTCAGCACCAAAGGGGAGAGAAAGCAATTTCATTAGCTGTCAGCTAACATTACTTCCTCAAGCAAAAGAAAGAAACAAACTAAAACCCAAACCAGTCCTTGGTTAAAGAGACATTTACTTTAAAGAAAATAATCATGGCAGTAAGCCAACATTCACAGCAGCTACCAAGGCGTGGCCTCAGGGGACTGATATGAGTCTTTTGTTAGCATTTCACACCCTGCTTCATCTGCCATAGACAGACATAATCAAATCTCATTCACGCAAGCAAGATTCTACAAATTGGATACTGATCCAGATGCTGCACCTTTTCATTAGCTATATTTAGACTGAGTAGCTCAAGACCACCATAAAAGTCAGAGTAACTTACTTAAGATGAACAGACTCACTGCGTTCACAAAGCACTATCAGTACCTACAATACAGGGACGATCTCTATGCTGTTTAAAGTCAGAATTTACCATGGTCATCTACAGAAAAAATTAAAAACCTGCAAGCCTTTCGATAAACTTCTTCAAGGGTTCAAGTTAATCCTGGGCTGTCATCAGCCATCTTCCTCCTTGCTTCTACAATGTTGCATAGAAACAGTTCAGAATCAGGTAATCTCTCTAGCACCATCTCGATTGAAAATATCTAATTTGAATCCCTACAAATAGCCCAAAAATAGAAAATATGCATAGGATATGGGATGACGGGAAGAAGCAGGACAGTTTGCATGTTCCAGGTCTCATGCTAAATTTAGTCTCTTCTGAAAACATTTATAACAGGCATATGAATTTTGATACATGTTCAGATTAATTTCTCTGAAGGAAGTAAGAGGCATCTTCTGCCTGACCTCACAGAAAGCATGGTGGTAAAAGCACAACATGTTTTTCTCAGTCTTGGCCTAAGAACCCACAAAGGATCTACATACTCTGGCAGTGTATATCAGCAATTTGAAGTTACAACCTTTTGGCCAAGTGGAACTATCAGAGGTAAGCTACAGATCAGAATAATTTGTGATATGCTTGTAGTTTGCTTTAATAAGAAAAGAGATGTTCATCTTATGATCTCCATGTGTCTTGGGAGATGTGCAATTTTACTAGGAGGACATTATGGCCAAACAAACTTTTTTTTCCTGGCTTCTCATAGAATAATTTAGGTCAGAAAAGAACTCTAAGATCATTAAGTCCAAGCATTTACCTGACACTGCCACTGCCAACATGGTAAACTATGTCCCTAAGTGCCATATCCACACATCTTTTACATAATTCAGGGACTCAGTCCATTCCCTGGGAAGCCTGTTCCAACACCTGACATACCCCTTCAGTGAAGAAATTTTCCCTTATATCCAACCTAAACTTCCCCTGGCACAACTCAAGGCCATTTCCTCTTGTTCTATCACTTGTGTCACTTGGGACAAGAAACAAACACCCACTTAGCTACTACCTCTCCTTTTAGGTAGTTGTAGAGAGCAATATGGTCTCCCCTGAGCCTCCTTTTCTCCAGGCTAAATCCCCCCAGCTCTCTCAGCCACTCCTCTTACAACTTACTCTCTAGAGCATTCATCAGCTTTGTTGTCCTTCTCTGGACACACCCCAGCACCTCAATGTCTTTACTGAAGTGAGGGGTCCAGAACTGGACACAGTACTTGAGGTGTGGCCTCACCAGTACAGGGGGATGATCACTGCCCTGGGTCCTGTTGGCTGCACTGCTTTTGATGCAGGCCAGGATATCCCTGGCCTTCTTGGCCAACTAGGCACACACTAGCTCACTTTCAGAAGCTGTCAACCAGCACCCCCAGGTCCTTTTCCTCCAGGAAGCTTTCCAGCCACTCTGCTACAAACCTGTAGCATTGCATGGGAATTGGAAAACAATGTGCTTTGCACCCAGACCTTCAACCAGGAATAAAAGTATTGGAAATACCTTCTACAGGCGCGCAGTTTAGCATTTTGCTCAGAGGACCCTGCACAGAGACACAGCCAAGTTCAACATAGCATTTAAAGACTGCCACAACTGAGACAGAAAAAAAAGTGGGGTCCTCACTGTTTAGAGAACCATCTTCCATGTCTAAGTAGTGCTTGTTATAAACAGGAAGTGAACACAGGGCATACACATCTGCGGGGAGGAAGGGGTGAGGATGCATGAAACAAACAAACAAGAAAGCCTAGGAATCTGCTTAGGATCATATTAAAAAGAACGGAAAAGATAGACTGGTGTCAGCATAGATGAAAAACTGGGGTAGTCCAGGAACAAACATGAACTGCACTAACCAGTGTCTAGAGTGGAAGGAACAAACAGTATTTCTTTACAGAAAATCAGAACTAAAAATATTCTCACAGAAGATGAAGGTGAACACAACTTCACTGGCACAGTTTAAAGCTGCAATCTTCTACTTCTTACCAATTTTACTTCTGCAATACCAGCATGCCTTCACCTGTAGAAAGCTTGTTTGTGGCCCCAGAAACTTGCAGTAAAAAGAGGGTTTGAAATGAGAAATGGAAGTTTAAAATTCATACCGAAATCAGACTTGGAACTGTTCAGTTGTTTCTCTCCCCTTAGAGCTGATGACTGTAGTGTAACTCCCCATATTCCCATGCTTACATCTTTCTAGCTAACAGAAACATTTCTTTGTCTACTGAAGAAACCCAACCTACCACTTACATTGAATTTAAGCCTACTGCTAACGTCTGAGGCACGTGACTCAATGCAAGTCTTCTGCTCCTGTGAATGCTGTCACAGCTCCTACTTTACCTTAGAATTGAGGTGAACTTGTGATTGAACTTCAGTATTTATGTCCAGAATCCTATTTTGAACTCTGACAGCTACTAGTGGGAGCAAAGTCAATGAACCTGCTTTAAGGCAGCAACTCTTAATGTTACATAAGTGATGTTTCCTCCTGCCTGCTTTCCTCTCAATTGGAATAATTTAAAACTACAACTTCCTTGGTACAAAGACTAGTCTTTCTCCACAAAATATAAATGTTGTGTCAACTCTAGGCCATGATCAACAAACCTTACTCTATCTGGTAAACATGAAAGTAAGTTTTCTTTAAATATTAAAACACCAGTTTCATATCCCCAAAAGCTGTTGCTGCACAGTATATGGGGCTCTAATCAAAAAGACCTAATCAAACAGCAAGCACTGTTCAATGAGACAGTGCTCAACCAGCACACAACTAGCAGAAGCCAATATAGCTTGTCAAATTCAAAGGACTCCATAAGTAACTTTTGTAAATAGGATTAATATCCAAAGCGATATGAACTGTGCAAAGAATAATGTAGTTTAAGATACAAAAAAATCTTTCGAAAGACGGAAGGGAAATCCTACTCTTGCATAATGTTGACAGAGAAGTATGTTTCTACAATTTTCAACACCCACTCGACTCCTTCCTAGTTTCAATAGGCTAAATAAAAAATATAGCTAGAAAATAATAATAATACAGAACCACAAGAGAAAAGCAAAGCTAGACATGCTTGTTAAAAAAAAAGCCTTTATAAACAATTGTGACCCCTTACTTAAAGACTAACCACAGACGCCGAAAGACTAGTTCAAGTGCTGACAAACATATCCTGTGACTGTCTAACATATATTGATGTCAAAACCATTTTTCTGCAACTGAAATCCTAATGTTCTGTGCACACAACAGGATTTATAGAAGAGCCATCTATCACATAAAATGGTCTCATATACTGATGGAAATGACAGTGCTATAGCTTGTTGATTTTCCCCCTTCACACATTTTTAAAACATGGTCCAACTGTAATGTCCCAAATCCCTGATTAGAGCAGTGAAGACTGTTTTAAAAAGCATGAATATTTATTTCTTTAAATATTATCACTTCCCTGGCATCTGACATATTTACTTCCCTCTCTATCTAGCCTACACTTTTTATTTCCTGAACACACAGGAAAGGACTATAGCAACCAATGGCTTGTTTTCTCTTCTATCTAATCTGAACTGTGTAAATTCAGCATGGCAAGCAGACTTGCTGTTCCCTTACACAGCTTATAGACTCGATACCTGATAATAACCAGTGAAGAAAAATTAACACAGCTTGACCAAATGCACCACGATATTCCAGACATTCCAGCAACTGCAATCTAAATGCCACCAAAAGAGACAGCATTACACTGCTGTAGAAAGTATTTCACCACATACAGCTTCTATATTTATGTCTCTAACATTTACAATCCTAAGAAATTAAATGACAATCTCACAGGCGAAACTGGTATCATGGACAGAAGAAAGTCAGACATACAAGTACAGAGATATTTTGAAGTATGCTAGAAGGCAATCCATTCTTGAAAATTACTTGTAAAAAATTTAACACAACAGACTCCATAAAATTTTCTCTCCTCAAAAATTAGAGATTTGGCAAAATTAATCTTATTACTTTAATCAGCTCTGAAAGCCACTACCAAGACAGCCTTATTCTTTCTCTTCCTTCTTCCACCCATTTCCTCTTGCTGTGTCAAGCACTCATACTGTAGACATTAAAATGACCTTATGCAAAAAGTCAGAGCAGCGATCCAGTTTGTCATGCCACTAAATGGAATGGAAAGGGGTGGTGGGAGTAGGGAACCTGTCCTTTTGAGGACAGTCTGCATTTTATCAGATCAAGCATACCACAAAACTGCACCCTACCAAACTAGTGAGAGACATCTATATTAGACATATCTAAGTCAGCATGAGGCAGGTTAGGTAGGGTGAGGCCTTTAACTCCTTAAGAATCTTATTGCAAAATAGAAAACTCCATTAACAACTTCACTGGAAAAACCTACTCTTCAGGTATATTCAGCTGTTAAGAGCAACACCACATCCTGTTAGAGGCCTGCAGGTTTTCTCAGTCCTGATTGTCGTCAATAAGGGTTCACAACAGCAACACTTTTCTTACTGTCTTCTTCAATTGAAGCAAGCTCTTTTCAAAGAGGCTCAGCAAACTGCAGGGCAGAGGAAGTTCTTCCAAGGATGAAACTGTACATTCAGAGAGCTTTAGCAGATTTTTCTTCTGTAGGCAGGTTGAGATTGATGGTTTAAATGGTCTAAACTGGGTTTGCACTTACTCGCGTTTACATTAAAAACTTGTTTTATGAGCTATCTAGTTAAAATACTTAATTAGGTTATGTATTTAATTAATTTTTTTACATCAGTACTTCAAATAGTATTCCAAATACAAAAAAATATTGAAGTTCAGATATATTTAGGGATCAGATAGTCCTGCTTTGGGAGACACCAACTAGTCTTGTCTATCGAATTACATTCATGGTGATTTTCTTAACTTCTAAATAAGAATTCAAACTTTTACATTGGGAGACAATACACACACGTGATAAACAGCCATGGCATTTTCTAGACCAATTCCTTATTTAAAAAAAGGAAACCCTGAAAATAATGGTTTAAGTTTTGGCAAAAGAATGTCAGTTCACTGAAAAAACGCCACTTCTAATCCAGGATTTAAAACTGCGCAACTTCCAATGGCTTTTCATATATTTTTAGGAAAAAACTGTGGCTGTTACTGATTTTTTAAAAACTAACTTTGCACTGATTTTTTCGGAAAAAATACAGGAGCAAAAATGTACGCATCGATGACTACATGCACTAGCAAATTGAGAGTTTGGCTGCTGGGAGTCCTATAAGGGAATGCAGTGGATGCCACGTTAGAAGAGGAAGAATGTTGCGTGGGACTGTATTATAAAACTGCTTTTATTCATTAATATATTGCTAACCCATGCAACCACAAGGTAAACCTGAGAGCATTTCAGTGCTATTTCTTTAAAGGGTAAAGGGTTTCCTGCGCGTTTCAGCCTACGCAAGCACCTCCTCGGCGGCCGCTGCAGGCCGGACACGCCGCGCCGCCCAGTGCCACGGGCACGGCGGCTCCGGGCAGGGCCGCGCCGCAGCGGAAGGAGGCCGGGGCGGGAGGGCTGTGCATCGACAGGGATGTCCCCGGGCGACGGCTCTGGCCCGGCGGCACTCACGAACATTCTCCCGAGCTACAGCAACCACGGGATCCCGCCCAGACACAATGCCCAAGGGCAGATCCACGGCCCTTTCCAGCCACGGGAGCGGCTACCTTCCTTCCCGACACCAAGAGAGCGGTGCGCAGGTTCATGGCGGGAGGGCGCGGACAGGAAGAGAAGGGCGGCTCTGCCCCGCTCCCACCTACGCCCGAGTTCTCTGTCTGAGGGCCCATACCCGACTCCCAAATCATCCACGTGTCAGCAGGCACCGGGCTCCGTCGCGCCCTGCACGGGGACGGCGGGTCAGGCCGCTGCGTCCTTCCCTCACCTGGCTTGGCCGGTTTAGGCGGAGGCTTGGACATGGCTGGAGCCGACCCTAGCGCGGACGGGGGAGCGGCGGGCCGGCGATCGGCTGCCTGCAGGTGGGCACTCGGTGCGGGGCGGCGGCGCAAAACCCCTCCGGGCTCCCGGGAGCGGCGCGCCGCGGCGACAGCAGCGCAGGGTGGGTGGATCGCTCCGCCCCGGCGGCCGCAGGCGCGTCACCAGCCCCGGGCGGGACGCAACCAATCGGCACGGGCGCTGAGGGTGAGGCCCCGCCCCTCCCCTCCGCTGAGGAGGCGGGCAAAGGGGGCACACGGCAGGGGTGGGGCTGGGAGGTTTGAGGTGTCCGGTCCGGCGTCTGCGGGGGGCCTGATCCCGATCCCGATCCCGATCCCGATCCCTATCCCAGGCTGGAGCGCGGTGCGCGCAGGGCCGCCCCTTCTCGGATGTACGCGCGCCTTGGGCAGCTCCGTAATAGGACGTAAGAGGTGGGCTCTCCGCTCTGGACACCCTCCCAGTGTGGTTAAAGTTAAGTGCGAACCGCAGAGACTGAAGTGTTGCAGCTGCTGGGAGAGGTGCCGTCTGTGGCGACCGGCGCGCGGACCCCCGGGCCCCTCCGCCAGTCCCGGTGTGTGGGCTTGATGCCTGGGAGAGACGCTCCCTGTCCGGCTGTGGTGGTGCCTAGAAGGAAGCACGCTTCAGTCCCCGTGCCCGCGAGTTTTGACCCGGTATGCTCTTAAAAATGGGGTGACGGCAATGCTGTGCTAGCGTTGTCATGGGTTTTAGTTCTATTTAGAGATGCTAAGCTCAAGCCCAGACAAAGTGGAGTAGGGTTTCTGTGTTGCAACACTGATTAAAAATTTGCCTTTGCAATTTGTGTTATACTTTACTCAGAGGTCAGAGGAGTTGATGGGTTTTTTTGTGCTAGTGTTTTTTGCCTTAGACTGGGATTAATTTACATATAGACGATGACATAAATTAAAGTCCAAAGCTCAACACGTGTGTCCAGTTACTATTAAGTTTGTTGCATAGCGTGCTTTGTGGGACAAAGGGTAATCCTCTGCAACACAAACCTTACTGATGATTTTTAGAAAAAAGCATTCTTGTTTTGGTTTTTGTGGCCTGAGTATCATCACTTCCTGAGAACAGATCATCTGTTTGCACCCTTTGCACTCATAGCTAATACCATAAGCATGCAATCGTCTTTGAACTTGAGAATTACAATATGCTGAGAAAACCCATGTGTACTAACTTAAAAAAACTTCCCAATGCAAGTAGATGTGCAGCACCATTACAAAGCAGTTGCTATCATATGGGTGGTGGCTTGACTAGTCGGTATGTCTTTTGTTATTGGGTTTTTTTCAACATAATAATACATAAAAAGAACCATGCCAAGATCACATCACAGACCTGTGAAACAGTTGAACATCCAGTCATTGCACCAAATGCAAAAGGATGTTATTATTTCAGACTCCGTATATGCCTAAAACTTACTTTTCACAGAAATAGTGTGGTTTTACTTTCATACTGATGCCCTGTAACAGTCTTTTTTTAGTGTACTACAGATACTTCTTTGTTGGGGTGGGTGAGACAGTTTTACCTGCTCCATCCCTTCAGGTCTTAGGTGTCATAGACCTTACCTCCTTAAGTCTGACCTAGGAAGACAGAGCAGTTGAAAAAAAGGGTGTTTGCCTGTGGTTAAACAGTTATAAATTGATGTGTGCTCATGGAAAGCAATGTCTAACAAATGTTAAACTGGTTTGATGAACCATAGACTAGTGGTGCTGCCAAGACAAGCAGCCCTGTTGCTGCCAAGAGAACAACCTGTCCTGCTACGTCATACCTTTGCAGACATGGGAAACTGGATGGTGTACTGGAGGGAATTTGTTCAGCTGAAAACATTCTTCCCCACACTCTTTACAGAACTGTTTTTCAGCTGCGGTCCTTTTCCAGTATAGTTCTCTAAGTACTCTGCAAACACCCGTTCCAGAAGAAAATTCAGGGGAAGGAGTTGGGGCAAGACAGGATTGTGTCTTCTGGCAGCACTGACCACTGAAGGTGTTCAGCCAGCCAGAGCCTTAGGGTTGGTTTCTTGGCAGCAATGGGGGTATGGATGGCTAAATTAACCTTTATAGTTTCACTCTGATTTTTTCTGGAGAAAATCAAGTGCTACCTAGTCCTTCTCAGTGCTAAGTCAGCTAGGATGGCTTAAACAGCCTTTACACTAGTTTTAATGCCTTCAGATTAATCTGTACGAGAGGAAGAGTCCGTGTGTGGTCTGTGCTGTTAGTCCCCACAAAAAGGTAGTGGTGAATTACACATTGAATATTACACTGCTGAGACTAGATTCATAGAAGAATCTTTGAAGATACTCTTTGTTATAACTCTTCATGAACTTTTAAAAACATCTTTCTTCTCAGGATGTCACTTGTTTCTTTTTTAATGACTTTGTTTTACCACCACAGCCTCTGTTTACCTAGTCTTTTTTATACTGTTAGTCCTTGAGCTAGTGACTGTGCTTTTCTTTAAGAACTTGGATGATATTAATATTTTTAGAACTGGGTCTCTCAAAGTTCTTTTCAAATTATTAAAATACGATCGAAGGTAAAGTAAATTTAAATTTACAATGTGGCATATAAATGGCAGGTTTTTTGGTAGCATTAGAACAAACAGTTGAGATTCTGACTGTAGCTTTGCAAAAAGAAAAATAATGGACAAAAGGACAGAAAATAAATCTTCTCTATAATTGGTATTTCTTAATATGACAGCTGCTTTCCTAGTTGCTGAGTTAAGAGTTTTTCACTGTTTTCTGTTCTTGACAGAAAAAAGGAAGAGCTGAATATGAAAGTATTGGTTATTGGCCTTGGAGGGTAAGTATGACAAAATTAAATTTCCTCTACAGCTTAAGACTGGTCTTCCTTCCAGAATGAAGTGATATAATTTCTATTTCTGAATATAATTTTTTTTGAAACTGGATTACAAATACAACTGTATGATTTTAAAGCATGTAATTCTTAACAAATTGTTCTGTCTCTGTTGGAGGTCTCAGGTACAGGTGTCTCTAGCCTCTTTCTTGGCACTGCTAGATTTACTGTCTGAAAGCTGTTGGAACATGCCAAAAAATTTCTATAGGTAGAGAGTATTTAATGTGAATAAACTTTTGGGGAGGGGGTTGTATTGTTTCTTTGCATATAACTATATAGAAATGTATGTGTGAGCTTGTACATATGTTTAAAAGATTAATTTTTGTCTCGATGAAGTTTTTACAATGTTTTCTAACAGCGTAACAAATGGGGGGAAAACAACGCTGGCAGAAAAGCTTAAGAAAATGCTTCCCAACTGTGATATAATCTCTCAAGATGACTTCTTTAAGGTAACGGTGTTGATGAAAAGACCTGATAAGGCTTGAGTAGATTTTAGTATCTACTAAATTGAGTAGATTTTCGGTTCTCTTGATGAGCTTTTAAAATTGATGCTGCTTAAAATAATGTTAACTTCATGAGAAGGAGAAATAAAATTTCAATTACTGGGGTAATTGAAGTCTCAATGGCCAAACCACTGAGTAAACTCAGCAAAAAGAAGCTTACTGTCTTCTTTGCTACCCTTTTAAAATAAGGAGTGCGTGTATGTTGGGTGCATTTTTCAAGATCCCTTGTGCTAATGAACTTAGTAGTTCTGTGTTAAGCAGTAAGTAGTTCTTTGTCTCCAAAATCAAAACAGGAAAGCAGCTTGTGTATTGATGCTGGAGGTCTTTGTTAAGGAGGATGAAGGAGCTCTTATTTCTTAAGTAAAGCTCTAATGAACTTAAGTCATATGCTTTGGAGTATCTGTTGTTCTAGATTAAATAAAGTTTTTGTATTTTAACAGTTGTATACAGCAGTTTAATGGTGAAGATAAATTATATTAATTGGGGTAAAAAAGTGTAAAATCCTGTGTTTATTAGTGAAGTGTATATATCTGTGACAGTGATCATAAAAGCAGCCTTGAAAAAATTCAATTTTTTTCTCCTCCAGCCGGAGTCTGAAGTAGAAACAGATGAACGTGGATTTAAGCTATATGATGGTCAGTAACTCTGATGCATTGCTTTTGAACATTGTACTGAAATTCTGTTGTGCTGAGCTTCCAACATTTCTTCCCCTACATCCCCTGCCCTTCTTCCCCTCTAAGCAAGGCACTAAACAAAAGGTTGTTTCAGAGAACTCCTTTGCTCAGTTTCCTTCAGCTCACTGAGAAAACTTGCTTAACTAGTAAATAGCTCAATCTTTCCTTTAGCTTAATCTTTCCTTTTCTCTTTTTAATCTTTTCCTCTGCTTCTTCACTTGTATCTGGTGCAATAGCAAATGGTACGGTTCAGTTAAGTCTTAGCTTGCAGCACTGGCGTAAGTTTAACCTCATCACTTTCTATGTAATGGATTTTTTTTCACTTTGACAAGGAACTCATGGGATGTCACTACTGAGTTTTCCAACTCAGTCAAAAATGGCATCTTAACCTGACACCTTTTTTCATTTCAGATCTCACATAAAGAACAAATGTTTTTAAGTTCACGATTAATGCTGGTTCAATGTGTCAATTTAGTCTTATAAACTTGTAGATCCAGATCCACTTTAGGCCAGTGCTTTGATTCAGGTTATATCTAGTTGTGAACGGTTGCTTAGTGGCTAAATTCTGTTGATACTTGGTGATCACAAAATACATTACCCAAGACATTGGTCAGACCCTTCAATTGTATCTGAAAAATGATGCTTATGAGCTATGCAGTCTTTGGCTCAACTTGTAGGCTTCATGAAAGTGGAATGTGGAACTGGAGAGATAAATTGGACATTCTGGCTCAAAGATCCAGATTTAATGCTGCTCTTAAAAGCTTTTCGAAAATGTGTTTGCTTTTATGTCTTTCAGTACTTAATATATTCTTGTGTATCTACAGACAAAACCAGGTGTTAGATTGTGCTGTCTTTCTTTGTGTGCTGTGCTCCTTTAAAACAACTTGTGCCCACCTTCCATATACCTGAACCTCATAAAAACCTGAAACAAAAAATGTTGAGCATCCAATCCATCTATGACAAATGACACAAGGGTGGAGGTCTCAGGGTAAGTAAGTTTTTACGAGTTTTGTGGAAGAGGAGAACAGTCCCTGCAGTTTCTGTTATGAAGCAAAAAGCTGTGAAGTGAGTTCACACAATTTTGAGTGCCATGAAGTTCAGAGAAACTACACCCAGCAGAAATACCCCAATCCTTGTGCAAGCTTTGGTTTCAGAAAATCAGCAATTGCAAACCTAGGACTACTAATATGCATGAACTGAACTTCCTTTAAACTTGTATATGGATTATTTGATTCTTACTAATTAACTGAAGGGTACTTAAGGGTTCTTTTTTATTTCTTTTATTCTCTGTGTTTAAGGGATTTCTAACTTTCTGTTTTCATCTAGCACTTGATGCCCTCTATATGGATGAAATGGTGACAAAGATTCACAACTGGATAAAAAGCCCAGCAAGCTCAGGGGTTGTGACAGAAGAGCCACAGAGTGCATGTGACAATCAGAAAAATGTTTATATTTTGATTGTTGAAGGCTTTCTGCTTTACAATTATGAGTAAGCAGTAATATGTAACCTGGTGTATTAAAACTGCCCTAAAATGGAGGAGGGAACTAAATATGTTATTATCTTAGGCCACTTAATGAACTTTGGAATAGAAGATATTTTTTGACCCTTCCTTATGAAGAGTGCAAAAGGAG
Organism: Lepidothrix coronata; assembly: GCF_001604755.1. NCBI lineage: Eukaryota > Metazoa > Chordata > Aves > Passeriformes > Pipridae > Lepidothrix > Lepidothrix coronata. Next base: position 1,336,350 of record NW_016690198.1, read on the forward strand.
AAGGAGGTAAGATTATTCAGTTGTTGTTTAACGAGGATCACTGTACCCTCTGAACTGTAGCAGTCCTTTTGTACTAGCTTTTCTTCGGTGCTTGCCAAATGTAAGCTATTAAGATCATCTGTCATCTGTTTTAGATTTGTTTGTTTTGGTTTTTATTTTAGAGCACAGGGATATCAAAGTACTTTACAAACACTAAATGCTTTACAAATGCTTTACAAACACTAAAAAGAGAATTTTTTGTCCTGATAAACTATTTCAATTACTGGTTGTGTATTTGAGTTAAACCATGTTTAAAACGAGAAGCAGTTAAAAAAATATGAAACAGTCTTATTCTTGGTTGCATACAGTTACATGACAATTAATAATGATGTTCATGTGTGGTTTTAGTGTATGGTTTGTTTAGACTGTACACTAGTTGTACTGTTTATCTGATTTAGATTATTGAGCCAGTGTCTGACTTGTCTCCAAATTAGGAGCAGTACTCTATGTTTGGAGCAATACATGTGCATGAAGTCAGAATCTACTGGCTGAGTGAAGAAATTCTCTATTCAGCTGGCTTTGGCTTCTCACTAGACTCACCTTTAAAGGAGTTTAGTGTCCAGAATGGAAGTGACTAGACTCAACAACCAGTAATTTAAAGCTTGAGAAATCTATATACTTAATAAAAAAAAAAATTGTAACAGTTTCAATACAGCATAATTTATATGTAATACTTTTTTAAATTAAAAAAACCCAACCTTTTACCTTATCTTCTTAGATGTGGTTTGATAGGCAGAAATAGGTAAGATAGCAAAAATTCGTATCACAGATTGAATTAAAAAAAAGGAGCCTCCTTTGCTCCAACAGTTATGCAAACTGCCACCCCTTATTTTTTTATTTTGAATAAAAGGTGTTATTAAACCAGCTGACAGTAAGGGAAGATGTAAAACTTGTATGGAAAAGCAGATATATTTTTGTGTAGCACCAGAGTCTATGAGCCAGCAGATACACCGGGATACTTCGATGGACACGTGTGGCCTATGTATCTGAAATACAAAAATGAATTGGAAGAGAATGCAAGTATGCAAGTTGGTATGGTATCCTTAGTTTTAAACTTATAAAATGCTTAAGTGTGGCACTTGTGCAGTTTTCATTGAGATGTGGGGTTTTATAAATGGAACAAAATTTTCCTGAGATGTTTTTGTAGCACTTAGTAGATTTTAACAATTTTGTTGGTTTACATTGCAAGTCTATTGGAGTTTTGGTTTTGCTTTTTAATAATGACAATTATAACATTAAAAAATAGAAATGTTCTAATCACTAAATAAGTCCACTTAACAAGATAGCTTGTTAAGACAACACAGGTATGTGTAAATAGGAAGCTTCTGAGATGACAGCTGATGCACTGGCAGAATTCTTCAGAACCAAATTGATATCCTGATTGAAGTCCTGTAATAAACCGAAGATACTTTCTAGGTGCTGACTATACACAGTATAGTCACCAGTTTTGCATGAGAAGTATCAAAGCTGGGCCAGCTGGTAGGGCACTGCCATGAGCTTGTGTCATGTTCACACTTGTACAGCTTTTGGACTGCCTCCTTCTGGAGGGGGGACTAGAGGGAAGGGAAGCTGGGTGGCTGCTTCATCCACACACTGCTTCTCACTGTGGAGTGAGAATGGAACTGTGCTGTTCCCTGACTTGTTCAAACACTGATGCTCAGGAACCTGAAGTCTTCCACTGCACAGAAACCTTTCTGCTGAATTACCCCACTGGTCTGCTGTCCTAACATTATTACTATTACCCTTATGGAGACTTCTATACCACAAAAAATTCCACATGAATTATTAACTAGAATACTTTTCCATTATGTTATTTTTTAACATGTAAAGTGAATTTGTGAAAAAAGAAAAGGGGAGATGCTGTTCTTGGTTTTTATTTTTTCATCTTTTCTGATGGCATCTATAGGAATCCTGAAGACTTTGACAATTAGTATTACAGATAGTTGGCACAAACTCATGAAAACTTTTTCTTTCATCTTCCTCAGTTTATTTGGATGGAACAAAATCCCAGGAGGAGCTTTTATCCTATGTGTATAGTGATATAATGCAGGAATTAAACAAGCTGAGGGAAGAAAGTAAGTGATGTTACTGGAAATTGAATCTGCATGTCCCATTCCATGTTAACAAGAAGCTAACCTTTTACGTGAAAATACTACAAGGATTGTATATATTATATCTCTTTATGTATTACAGTCCCATGTGTGCCCATTACTCTGAGTCAATCTAAATTATAATTGAGTTCCTTGAAATGGGATGTTCTAAAATAACAGTTGAATCCACAATTACCTAATGATAAAATAAAAATAAGATAGGGGGAACAGAAGGAATATGGGGTAAAACAAATGTGTTGATAGTATTAGTTTCTAATGTACAGTGATGTCACTTGCGAACACTACAAGTTAAATGTGTACTTTTTATTTATTTTAGATCAGCAGGTCACAGCATGATAATGTAGAAAGCCTGGGTTCCATTTGATATGAATTGAAAACCCCAAGACTGTCATATTTGGCAAGCCACCCAACTGAGCAAATGTTACGTGCACGACCATAATGCTAGTCCATACAACACAAGTGTTTTTGTAGTAACTATTAACTCTGTAAGTCTCAGATATTGTTTAGTAGGATCAACAGTGCATTCTTTAGAATTCCTTTAATCAGTCATGCTTTGGCTTTAAATCTCATTGATTGGGTACATTTTAAAGAACATAAAGATTTTTATCTACGTAACTAAACTATAAAGATGCAGTTCTGTTGGATTAATAAGCATATTTGAACATGGATGTTTGCAGTTTTAAATGATCATATAGGAATGACAGTGATTGCCTCTAATATTTTTAGGAGCTTATAATCACTGACATATACATGGTTAGAAGAACTAACTGTGTAATTTAAGATTGATTAAGTTGTTATGCTGCTTTTTCAGTAACGGTATACATCATAGCTGAACTTAGACTTGCTAAATACCTCTCTGGTGTTTGCAAAGCAATTTCTATGTTGTGTATTGTTTGGGGCAGTTGGGAATGGGTATTAAAAATATTAAAACAAACCTGAAGAGAAGTCAGATTATTGGAAAAAGATGGGGGAATACGATGTCGTAGAGAATGCAGATGCATCATTAACAAAATATAATGCATATATTGTGCAGATTGATGATTGGGTTGGCACAGACTACTAGACAATAAATGCATGTTTCAGGGGGGAGGAAGGAAGAAGGAATTCACATTAGTATTCATAGCTCAAGTTGAAACTGAAATAATTAAAATGTTCAGAAAGCAGATATGCTAAACAAATGTGAAAGCTTTGTTATAGAATTTGTGTACATACATTTAGGTAAATTAGGAAATTGGGTAGTTGGGTCATATGTTGTTGCTGAATAATTTCTTAACTCTTATATTTGCTATACAATATCTTACATTTTTATCAGTTGGAATAAAAATAAAGCTACAGACATGAAAAGCAAAGGATGGACTATGTTACTATATGACAGCTGAACTGATCAGTGATTAAAATGTAATGCTTTATTGTGACAGTATTGAGTCAATATATAAGAAAAAGGTGTTATCAGGTTAGAGCTGTGTTTAGGTGCATTTAAGACAAAGTGCTTCCAAATATAATTTTCTATTACTATTATTTTGTACTAAAAATATTTCATGTTGCATTTGCTCATATGCTGTGATGGACTGTCTAACTTTAAACTGTATTTTTATTTTTATTTTTATTTCCCTTTGGAAAGGATATAACTAGGAGAGCTTAGCTAAGACCTGGATGGTTGTGTGGGGCTGTCCTTGGCTAGCCACCAGGTGCTCCCTAAGCTGCTCTATTGCTTCCCTTCCTCAACTAGACAAGGGAAAAAAATACAATTAATAGCTCATGAGTCAAGATAAGGACAGGAAGATTGCTCAGCAATTAGAGTCACAGGCACAACAGATTTGGCTTGGGGAAATTATTTTATTTTATTGCCAATCAAATCAGAGTAGGATAATAAGAAATAGGAACAAATCTTAAAACACCTTCCCCCTGCCCCTCCCTTCTTCCTGGGCTTAACTTCCCTCATGAGTTCTCTACTTCCTCTCTCCCAGCAGTGCAGGGGGATGGGGAATGGGGGTTGTGGTCTGCTCATGGAGTATTGTCTCTACCACTGCTTCCTCCTCGCAGTCTTCTGCTGCTCCAGAGTGGGGTCCTACCCTCTAGAGCAGTCTTCCACATCCACCTGCTCCAGCATGCTTATACAGAGGAAGTAATGAAAAATGGTATCACCCAAGTTTGCAGATCATACGAAGCTTTCTGAAGTAGTCCAACATTGGTGCAGTGGCAAGGAGTTCAGTTGTGTGAGATCCTCCCCTAGGCAAAAGTGATAGATGAGCTCCAGTACAGATCTAAGCATTTGTGGTATAAATCATTATCAGAATATACATGGCACTGAACTTGTACTTCAGCAGCTTCTAATAAGAGCTCAGAGCAGAGATCTTTCACAATTCTTCTGTAACCATACCACATTTTGGAGTTCCATCAATTTTTTTTTTTTTCTTTTTTTTTCAAAAAAAGCAGGTGGCGCTACTTTGCTCCTGTGTAAGACTGGTGGACCCAGATTTTCAGTGCTGGGAAGATGCGGTTTCTATATTTAGAGGGACTCCATTGTGGAATTAAAAGAAGGGCAGCTGATCAAGGAAATGAAGAAGCTGCTTTGTGAGGAGAGATTGAAAATGCTGGGACCCTTCACTGTGGAAAGGGGAAGACTGAGGGGGAAAGGGGTCAAGGTTTACAAAATCTTGAAAGCTGTGAGTCAAATGGATGCAGAATTAGTATTCACCAAATGGTACAAATACTAGTCTGGGTGGCACTTCTTCATTTGAAACAGATTGAGCAATTATATTAAGGTGATATTTCATACAGATAAAGATGATACTTCATGCAGCAGACACTAAGTTTCTAAGCTGTAATGCCACAGGAGGCAGATAGTACCAGCAAGTTCAAAGGGGATTTTGAAGATTCATTGATACCTCACCCATAAGAAATAGTAAAAGAAGCAAGGAGGGCTATACCATGGATGGATTGTAGAAAATGACCAGGCTCACCTGGTGTACCTAAATTCTGTGCTCTTGCCAGTTACTACAGCAACTCAGTGGAAAAAAATAGTCACAGAATATGCTAGGATCATTGAGTCCAACCCCAGGAGTCACACTATGTGCCTGAAAATGTCATCCAAATGCTTCTTGGAATCTTGTCAGGCTTGGTGCTGTGACCACTTCCCTGGGGCCACTGTTCCAGCACCCAACCACCCTCTGGGTGAAGAATTTTTTCTAATATCCAACCTAAACCTCCCCTGACGCAACTTCAGGCCATTCCTTGGGTCCAGTCACTGGTGACCACAGAGATCAGTGCCTGCCCCTCCTCTTCCCCTCATAAGGAAGTTGTAGACTGCCATGAGGTCTCCCCTCAATCTCCTCCAGGCTGAACACACCAAGTGACCTCGGCCCCTCCTCATACAACTGCCCCTCAAGGCCCTTCACCAGCTTCGCTGCCCTCCTTTGGACATTCTCTAATGGTTTAGTATCTTTCTTATATTGTGGTGCCCAAAACTGCCACAATATTCAAGGTGAAGCCTCACCAGTGCAGAGCAGAGCGGGACAATCCCCTCCCTCGCACGGGCTGCCCATGCTTTGCCTGATGCCCCCCAGACACGGTTGGCCCTCCTGGCTGCCAGGGCACTGCTGACTCATATTCAACATGCCTTTGACCAGGACCCCCAGGTCCCTTTCCATGGCACTCCTTTCCAACATCTCATTCCCCAGTCTGTATGAACATCCAAGGTTGCCCCATCCCAGGTGCAGAATCCAGCGCTTCCTCTTGTTGAACTTCATATGGTTGGTGATTACCAAGTCCTCTTATTTGTTGAGGTGTCTCTGCAGGGCCTCTCTGCCTTTGAGGGAGTGAACAGCTCCTCCCAATTTTGTGTCATCTGCAGACTTGCTTAGCATCCCTTCCAGTTCTGTGTCCAAGTCATTTATGAAGATGTTGAAGAGCTCAGGGCCTGAGATGGAGCCCTGTGGAACCCCACTAGTGACAGGTCAGCAGTCTGATGTTACCCCAGTCACTATTACTCTCTGTGCTTGACTCGTGAGCCAATTGCTCACGCACCACATGATGTGTTTATCCAGCTGTGGGCTGGATATTTTGTCCAGAAGGATTCTGTGAGAGACAGTATTGAAAGCTTTACTGAAATCCAAAAGATTACATCAACTGGCTTCCCCTGATCAACTAGGTGGATTATCTTATCATAAAAGGAATGCAGGTTTGATAAGACTGTGTTGTCTTTCATGTGCTTTTCAATACCTCCCAGAATAATCTTCTCCATAAATTTATCAGGCACTGAAGTGAGAATGAACTTCTAAGTCTGTCTGGGAGATAAAAATATTTCGAGTGCCCTTACAAAAACTTATAGAACTTCCCTGCAACGTTGGCATGTTGGCAGAATGCTTTTGCTTTAAAGGTAGTACAGGAAAACTCTAGTTTGCCCTTGGCAAATGCAGTTTGATTGCCAGGGCTGTGCTAGCTATGAAGTGGCTGGGGAGAGCTGCATGATAGGAGCCTGTAGTTCTTTAGTAGTGTCACCTCCTGCTGGCAGCAATTTCAGGCTGTCACAGCTGAAAGAAAGCTTTGCTAAGTGTCTTGCATATGTTCAGAAACACTGTAGCAATAGAAGTGGTGTTGTTCTATAGAAGGCAAATGGCTTATGTAAAAGGAGTGCAGTAATGTCAGTACGTGACTAGTTTGATATTTAGGTGATTTCCTCATGTCAAAATAACAGAGAGAACATGACAATGTTCTCATAAACACTGATATAGCAAGTACAAATGTTTCATCTTGCAGAGTTATTGATCCCGCCCTAACCTTCAAAGTCTAAAAGCTGAATTTCTGTTTAGGCTGCGTGACATTGATTTAGATGTTGGTTTTATCACATGCAAGGTGCTTCCTAATTAACAAAACCAGTAATGTGCCCTTGGGAACAATGACTCCTTTGTCCATCAAACTAAATATGCTGTCTGTGCTTCCTCTCTGGCACTGCCACTGAACAGTGTCCAGTGTCCCATCAGTTAATGGAGTTGCAAGAGAGTAGGAGCAGTGTGAGGGTAAAGAATACTGGAAAACACTGAGAGTAAAGTGAGAGTGTTAGGAGGCTGATGCTCCTATTTCTACAGAGAGAAGGTTAGTATGCCAAAAAACTTCTCTGTTCCTGTTCCATTACTTGGATTACTAAATGACTACCACTGTCTTTAGAGAGACAGCTAGGTAGGGCATGCTCTTCAGCATCTCAAAATGGGGATGGGCCCTTGCAAATGAGGCCCTTGGGATCAGCCACCTCTTCTCAAAGCAGTTTGGAAAGGCATATAGTGACTTGCTGCAGGACACAGGGTGTCTGCATCCAGTGAAACAAGTTTTGTCAGGTGAAGGAGGATGGGCTCAAGGGTCATCAGGGCCAAGGCGTGTTGTGGGGGGAAATATAGTATCTAGCGACTCACGCATGGCAGTTAAGCGTGCCTCCTTGCTTTTCCCTCCCCATAGTTGGTCCTTGCATTTCTTTCTAGGAAACATAATCCGGCTTTAGTCTGGCGCAGAGGTTCTTGCAAAGTACTGCCTCGTCTCAGCACAGCTGCTCTGCTCGTGGCTGCCTGCTCAGCGGGGCTGGATGCATACCTTACCACAACCTGGTGCAGGCAGCCCGGTGGAGACCTGAGCTTTGACTGCTGCACCAGGACTTCATCTGTGTGAAGACTCCGAAAGGGCGCATCCGCGTCAGGCACGAGAGAGAGTGCTTCAGCGTCACTGCCGCCGTGTGCGAGCCCCGCCATGTCATTTCTCACACTGGCGGGGACGAGCAGTGCCCCACAGCCCATGTTGCTGCTGACAGCTGACTCCAAGGCAGGGAACACCCGGCCAGGACACCAATCCCGCCACCGCTCCGGAGCTGGCCCGCCCCGCCCCGCCCCGCCCCGCCCGTCGTCTCGCGATATTTCTTCCTCCGCCGAGCGGCCGGCGCGCGCCGGAAGGGAGGAGGGGCGCGTGCGCGCGCGGGGGATGTCGGCCACGTGCGCCGTGTCCCGGAAAGCGCCGCCGCCGCTCTCCCGGGGCGAGGGGGATCCGCCGACCAAAGTGATGCGCAGGGGGCTGCGGAGAGGCCACGAGGAGGAGCGGGAGGAGCTGCCGTGGCCGGGAGAGAGCGCGTGCGGCCGGGGCGCGGAGCCCGAGGGGGAGCAGGCGGCCCCGCTCAGGGACGAGCGGCGGAGGCGGCGGCCGCTGGAGCCGAGGGCGCTGGCGGCGGCGGCCAGGGAGGAGGAGGAGGAACGTCTGGAGCGGGAGCATTTCCGGAGGATCATCAACGCCTTCCGATATTACGGGTAACGGAGACCTGATCCCTGTGCGTGATGCCTGCAGGGTGGCCCTGCGCTCGCTGACCGGCCCCCGAAGGGTTCCGGGCTATCCCGCCGCTCCCGGAGCAGGGCGCTCCCCCTGCGGTCTGCGCTCCCTGGCGAGCACTGTGCCGGTGGCGGGGCACAGCAGCCCGAGTCGGGAAGGGGCTTCTGCGCCACTTATGTTTCTGGATACGCTCAAGGTCGCTTTGGTACTTGTCAGTTCGGAAGCATAAAAGAAAGCACCAAACCTGAAGAGGGTGTGAAAGCTTTCTTAGGAAATAAAATACTCTAAGATACTGTAAGGTCTTCAAAACAATAGTAGTTCGTGCTGGCAAAGAAATGCAAATGGTGTTTCAATTATTGGGGAAATTCGTGAAAGACATTTGAGTTTGCCCGAGAGATAAGGGCTAATGGCTACCATTTTTAATAACATCTGTTGAGTTAGAAGAGGGATAACTGGCCCCATAGAAATTAGATAAATCTAACTTTATGATTGAATCCATTGAATAGAAGAGGAAACAAGTTACTAAGATGGCGGTGGTGGAGACTGGCTGAAAAAGTCCAGTCTTCTTCAGTATTTTGATAAACTGTTTCCTGTTTTTAGGTTTGGGAAGCAGATTTGGGATGTAGCAACACTATATCTCTGTACTTCAGTGGACCAAGCCCCATCATGGGACTCATTACTGTGTTTTGAACCCTTCTTGTCACAAGCGTTATTTTTACATGATAGTGAGATTCTTAATAGGAGTGGGTGATATTTATGTAACTTCTCCTGTTTGAGGTTTTCCTGTGTTCGGTTTTATTTGTTTTCCGGGATTAGTGTTTGAGTGGGGAGGTTGGTCTAGATGATACTTCAGTGTGTCTTCCTGAGTGAATTCTCTAATTCATTCTGGATGTATCAAAGACTTAGTTAAAAATATCTGATACTAGTGGCTATTAATTCAGTTCCCAACTGTAATGTCCTCATGTCAGTGATGTAATTTTATCCTCAGGCCTTACAAGCTGAGAACATAATTCTCAACCTCATGCTGAACTGTGGCTCTAGGTTGCTTTTGAATGCTTGTTTTAGTAAATACATAAGAAAAAGATGTGACCTAAATTTTCAATACAGAAGTTCAATTAAATTACCTCTGTCTCAAAGAAATAACTCTGAATGTAGGTGAAATTACGTATCTCAGTAGTTTAAAATAATTGGAATTTTTATTTACATACAGATGTTTATTAATTGGGAGCATCTGTATGAATAAGGCAATAACACACTTTCAGATAAGTCCAGATCTTGTTCTTCTCGTCTTGAGAGAAACAGACTTAACTTCATTATTTATAGTTCTGATTTCAGTGAATTATTAATTTTGCTAGATGGTTGCAATTAGCATGAAAGGGTGGAGAATTAGGTTCAAAGATACTTTTTTTTGGGTCAAACCTTTCAAGAAGATGATGTTAAGTTAAGCTTATGTGCTCTATATCGAGGATCAGTTTATTTTTCTATTGTTTCTTTTCTGTTTCTTAATGTAATTTTAAACCAGTGTAGCTATTGTAGTGAACAAGCCCTTCTCAGAAACATGTGCATGAAATATTAACTGGTCAAATTTCAAGACTGAGGTTGCAACTAAAATTGCAGCAATTGCACCTTACTCTCACTGATGGTTAGTTTTCAACTTTGTACAGCTTTACGCTGACACAAGAGTTTGGGAAACTGCAGTATGACTTGACCAGCCTAAATGATTTGGTGGACAAAAGGGGCAGTGTCTCTTGTCCTGGCTTTATGACTGTGCTCAGCAACTAGACTTCTGTCAGTTTAGACAGAAGTCACATCTAGAAAACTCTAGCAAAAGCTTAGAAGATTCACCTTTTCTGTGAAACTTTTATCTTGGAGAAGTGGAGGAGGTATTTTTAGCTTGTATCAGTTCCATGATCAAATTCACAGTACTAATACTTAGGGTAATATGCTGTTAAAAGGAGGCAGGTTAGTATCTTAGTGTGGCTGACGGAACTCTGGCATGGTCTAGCTATGACTTTTGCATTTCTTTCAGAAGCAGTTGATCTTGAGGGTTCCAATTCGCACTCCATGTCATTTTTTCTGTAGCCAAAATTTACCAGTGCATCCAGCTATTAATTCAATTTAATTTGGATTTGGGAAACAATTTTGGAGATGGTTGTTTGTTAAATTTTGTAGATCCATGGATTAAGGTAGTCATCACCTGCGCTGGAAATAAGTGGCTAATGATGAAACTTAAGTCCTCTTAAGCAGGAACGTGTTAAAAAGAGTGATAATGTAGAACTAGATCTTTAAAAAATTTTTGCCTAAAAAATTCTTGAGAACTTGTTCTCTTGTAAAGAATTAAAAAGTCTGATCACTTTCTGTGTATAACAAAGTGAATAATTGTCATTGGAATAGCTTACAGTGAATTATTTACATGTAATTTGTGTATTGGTTCTAAATATCTAAAACTTTTGCTTTTTAGAACGAATATGCATGAACGAGTGAACAGAACAGAGAGGCAGTTTAAGTCTCTCCCAGCTAACCAACAGAGTCTTCTTCCTCAATTTCTTCCACACCTTGACAAGATTCGGAAGTGCATTGATCATAATCAAGAGATACTACAGACCATTGTGAATGACTGCGTTCATATGTTTGAAAATAAAGAATATGGAGAAGACGTATGTGAAAGTGGACTTTTTCTTGATCCAAAACTAAAGTCTGTATGCTTTGGGATTTTCTACATTTGTTTTTCACACCTCTAGACCTCCAACTTTCCTTTTGCCTTTATTTTCTCATTTCTTGTTTCTTGCTTGCTTACACTTTTCTCACTCTTTCACATTTTGTGAAGCTGATGCTTACTAGAGCTGTTTCTTGCTAGTTCTTTTAGTTACACTTAGGAAAACTAACTGTGAATCTGGCAAATGTTTGTAAAAAGGTATTTTTCTCTGTGGAGTTCTAGCTTTACTCTGCTTACATTTTAAAGTTATTTTTTCTGTTAACTATGTAGAACAGAAATGACATTGTCTGTCTTACTGTAGGTTATTATATGTTGCAGCATTCTGAATTGGTTGCAATTCTAGATAGGCCAAGTATTTTTAATGTTGTTATTGGTGAGCACCTTTTTGCTACTTGACCTGCTTTTTTAGTGTGGCGTCTCTGTCAAACAAAATGTCCCTCAGACTTAAAAGACTGACAGAGGTGGAAACTGAAGTCCTTTTTGGTATCGGCAGACAAAATTCAGTAATGGACAACTCTAAAGTGAGCTTCTTAGTGTTGCCATACCAGTACCTAAAGGGCTCCTCTTTTCAGAGTAACCAGTTCAGCTTCTGCACTAGCTAGGTCCTGGTCCTTTCCTGAATGAGGACTACCAATTTGCTTTGCTATGCCATACCGTATGTTTTTTTTCTGATGTGGAAACTGGTCTCTTGGATGCCAAATGGAGACAGCAAACTCAGTTTGTTTAGGATATTAAGGTGGATTTGAGCTCTGGTCCCAGGAATGAAAGGCAAGTGCTTTGTCAGCTAAAACTCCCAACAGCTCTTATACCGTGACATTTTTCTGTTTATAATTTTGGTTTTTTCCCCCAAGACTCAAAAAACTTAGTACATTTTCCACTAACTTTTTTTTTTTCCCCACATTAATCAGGGAAGCGGGAAGATAACACCAGCTTCAACATTTGACATGGATAAATTAAAGTCCACATTGAAACAATTTGTGAGAGACTGGAGTGAAGAGGGAAAGTCTGAGAGAGATTCCTGCTACCAGCCAATCATTAGTGAAATTGTAAAGAACTTTCCAAAAGAAAGATGGTAATAGTGTCTTAAGACTTATATTTATGTGGAGATAAACTGTTGCACAAATCTAACAAAGTTTGTGTGGAGTAATGAAAAACTTGGTTTCAAAATACAGGAGTTTTTGTGAATGCAGTGGAATTTATTTTTTAATCAGGAAAGTTTTTATTTCTAATACAAGGTGTATTAGAAATACATTAGAAAAAAACCATAATAATAAACTTCACGAAGTAATACCAGGTAAATCAGGAATAGTGTTTTGTTGTTGTTCTGCAGCTTGGTGTAACAGAATGTATTTAACCTTTCAAGTAAAAGACTTCAGGAGTGTGTGAAGTTAACTCAGTTGTGGTCAGCAAGGTAAAGTTTGCAGGTTAGCAGATTATCAAAGTGTGTGTGCTGCAGATAAAAGCAAGGACACTTGTGACAGCAGGAAGTATCACTATTGCCCTTCATGATGGAAAGAAGGAGGAATACTCTTAAGCTCTAGTGCAGTTGCACTTAGTTGCACTAAGAATTTACTCTGAAAATAGTAAATTCTAGGCTTGGTTTCAAACAAGTGTTACAAGACAATTCTTAAAAAAGCTTTGCTGTATGTATGAGGGTAATTTTGTAACCACATTGGCTTGTTAACACTGTAAAATAGTTGTTGATGCAGGGTGTTTTGAGTAACTTCAGGTAGAAGTATACTGGTAAAATCTCAAAAGGTAATAGTGCTATAAGAATTCCATGTTTAATGATTCTGTCAATTAATCAACTCAGTCATCTTAAAGTATATTTTAGGTAAAACTTAACAGTCTTACAGTTAGAATATATGAGAACTTTCTACTCACAAATGTAACGAGCCACAACTTAGATTTGATATAGGTGGGTATTACTCTGGGTTTTTTTCTCTCTCAGTAATTGCTAATAATGTACTAGTACAAATTTGGAAAATCTCTTCTACTAGCCATTTTTTAGTTTCATTAGTAAAGACTGTGGTGGCAGAACATGGAATGGACGTGGTTGATTTCTGTTTTGCTTTGGACTGACTTATGTCAAAATACAAAACGTTTTATCTGAAAGTGAACTTTGCAATGCTTTTAGTGCTAACAGTGCCCTACATAAGATAGAAATGAATTAAATACTGCAGGTTATTTGGTGCATCTCTGATGTGTGGGTCTGTAGGAAAACTCATAGTTAGGTAGCAGTTCACCTTTTTCTCTTGTATGCCAGCCTTTAATGGATTTTGTTTATGAGGGAGATAGCTTATGTCAGATCTTAAAAGATCCATGACTGAGTCTGAAAAACCTTGACTTTTACATTTGTCATCAATGAACTCTATTTCAAAACCTCCAGTATATATTAGGAAGCAACATGTGGTAACAGATTAGGTGAATCTGAAGTTGGTAGTTTTGTGCTTATTTACCAGGAGTTCTGGTGGTGGTCAAACAGAACTAATGTGACAGAGCATGTGTCCCTATTATGGTGGCTCTGGAATACCATTTATTTTGTCTCTGCCAAAATCTCAATACATCACTGTATAGATCAAGCATCTCTACTACAAGTTTGAGTTTGTCAAACTAAGTGGTGGGTTTTTTTAATTTCTAAAATGTGTTTTAAATAAATACGTTATTTAAAAGTTTGATATTCATTATCACTATGGAGCTGTTGTAGCACTTGCGCAAAACCTTTTCTCTGTTCACATATTGTTAGCTACCGTCTAGCTCATTCTTTTTCCTAGTTACCAGAGGCACTCTCCTACTTAGTTATACTTACCTCTGAGGTAAGAAGCAGAATCATGTACTGTCAAGCTTAACTGGCAGTGCGAGAAGTAACTTCCCTGGCAGGGCATGCTAGCTAGTCGGTCTGGTATACAGTTTTATACAAGCTTCACTCTTGTCCCCAGTGACAGGACTCGAGGAAAGAGCATGAAGCTGAGTCAGGGAATGTTTAGGTTGGATATCAGAATTCACCCAAAGGCTGGTTGAGCACTGGAACAGGCTCCCCAGGGAAGTGGTCACAGCACCAAGCCCGTCTGAGTTCAAGAAGTGTTTTGACAATATTCTCAGGCACATGGTGGGATTTTTGGGGTGTCCTGTGCAGGGCCAGGTGTTGGACTTGATGATCCTGATGGGTCCTTTCCAACTCGGCATATTCTCTGATTTTATGATTTTGAAGCATAGCGGGGTTTTCAGTTTTGAAGGTATGGACAGGGCCTGAACTGACCATAGTGGAGTTATTCTGTCTGTTGTTTATAGTGGGAGAGGACTAACTGTGGACACCAATGTATGAAAACAGGTTGTAGATGAACCTCAGAGTTCAGCTTTGCATTTCTTTAGAGTTTTCTTTTGTGCTGAAGTCTCCTGAGATGATGAAAGTGCTAGACAAAAAGTGCATTGGTGGCACTGGGTGATGAAAACAAATTTTCTAGATGTATTTTGCATTAAAAATGATAAAGAAATAAATATTTTAAATTTAAAACTGTCAGTGCAAGTCACCTTTTACTTTGTAAAAGAAATTGTAATATACATAAAATTTGTAATACTCAATGGAATGGTACATGCAGTTTCTAGTTAACATAATTTGTTAACGTTATTGATTCCTTGCATTGGAATCATGTGAAAAAGAAGTTTAAATTTTTGAAACTATTAAAGTATATTTCGCTCCATGCACGCACATGTTGTAGTATGCTCTTTGCAAGATTGACCTGTATGGGTACAGCTGGTATGTAAAGAACAGGAAAAGCAGCGAAGTATTGTATATGGTTGCTTTTCTGGGAAGTAGAAGAAATACAAGCAACGGTTGAAAGTAGCTGTAAATTACAACAGTGTGAAGAGATGCTACTGTTATCCTGTGTTTCAGTCTAGTCTTCTGATAAGACTGTCATCTAAAAATAACATACATGGCCAGAGCTATTCCTGCCTTTTATTCCTCTTCAGAAATAATTCATTCTTTTTTCTTAGCAGAATCTGTTACTAGGATCAACCAAGCATTTTTAAGTGAAATCCCATGAGATCAGGTCTTCCTGAAGAACTGATAGATTTCCTGCATTATTCATGTTGGAATTTAATTGTGTTTCAGCTCTGTAGTATTTAAATTTCTTGTATTTCTTCAATCTGCATGAGCCATGATCTCTGCTTTCTGAAGGAAAAAATAGTAAAACATAGATACATTTTTATTTCTTGATGGAATGTGTTTGTTGAAGCATTTAAGTTGAAAATCTAAATAAGCATACTGATACATTTTTTTCTGATTCCTCTTTTTTCTGTTGTCTTTGTTTCCTTTCACTTCTACTGTTGTTACCCTTCCTGTTTAAGTGAAAGGCTGTAAAGATCATCAGCTTCTTTTCCAAAAGAAATCTAAGAAATAGTTAACCTTTTTGTTAATTATCATTCCATGGCCAAGAACAGTATACTTAGGTATTTTTTCCATTGTTTGCTTCTCATTAACGTGGCCTCTGGAATCAACTATAATTTGAAATTTATCTTTGTTATCCTGTCCAGCAATCAATTGCATTTTCCAAGGTGCTGGCAGAACAGCCCAGAAGAGATCACCAGAGCTTAGTTTCCTTTTTATAAGAAAAACAGCTTATTGGTCCTGAGCTTGGTTATACTTCTTGAATGTGCTCAGTCAAATTTATAGTAGAGTTGAAATTTCTGCTTTATTTGAATTTTATTTAACTTTATAGAATATACATCTGTCCTTGGAGGTTTTTGTACTTAGCTTAAGCTTCCCTTTAAACATTGGACTGAAGAGCAAACTATATCATCAGTGTTACTACAGTCCACTGAGTGCTTTGCAGATCTTTACATGAAAGTACGTAAAACTCAGCTGCCAAGTTTGAGAAAAATTGGTCTTCAAATTATTATGCTGTTTAGTGTATGTCTTTAAAAAGTCTCTGAAAATATGATTTAAGAAAAATAATGAAAATCCTATGCTGAGAATTGGATTTAAATATAAAGACATTGTAAACACATTGTAAAGGATTCCCACAGTGTGGTTTTATTTTGATATTTCCACTGATGAGAAGCCCATCTCTGTATGGGATGTGTATTTATCACTTCTGCTCATTACATAAATTGAACTACAGTGTTCAGTTTATAAAAATGAGTTTCATGTTTCATGAGATACACTAATTTTCATTTTGCTGAGCATGTCTACCACTTTAGCACCATTATTTTTGGTTACAGCACAATATGCATGAAATAAGCCTCTGTTTTAATCATGTTTAATGTTTCCTGTTAAAAAAAGCACACCTTTTAAAAAGTTAAAATCTTCCTTAAAAGCTGAAAATATATAACACTGCAAAATGCAGTACAAAAATGTCATGACAGATTTTGGTTGTTTCTGATATTTCTCCACTACCTTTTTTTAAGAGACTTTTGCAGTTTCAATAGTTGAGCCAAGCAGAACCATGCAGCCCTCTTGCCTGCTTTCCCTGCTCTTTGGCTAGCCTCCTTGCCTGCTTTCCCTGCTCTTTGGCTAGCCTCCTCTCCCTGCCAAGTTGATAGGCTAATGTTTCTACTCTACTGGACCACAGTTATTTAGTGGATATTTGTTGATTACCCATTTATGTTCCTAACTGCTGCTAGATGTGTCGTAGAAATCCTGCTGCTGCTGACTGGATCAAGGCTAGTTTTCACTGTGGATAACTTTGGGTAATTATATTATTGCAGGTTTTGATTTTTTTTTTAAATTGTCTTAGCTACTGCTGCAATCACATATCCACCAAAAGAAAGTGTGTTTTTTCTAATCTGTTAAAGCACTGTGGCCATTAAAAAAGCAGTTTCTGTGCAATTAAAGATTTTTAGCTATTGTCACGATTTAAAATTCAACGTACATAGTGCAATGGGGTGCTTCCACTACCACAGCTTTCATACCTTAATTTTTTTTTAATTCATTAATAGGTTGTCACAAACAATTCTTTTTAAGTCTTGAAAAGAAGAAGGTGTTTGACCATTTTTTCTGAAAACAGGACACTGTCAGCAGTCACTACTTGTTATGCAGTCAGTTTGCCACATACCTAATTTCTCTGACTATAAATTAAAAAAAAATGCTCTTGAACCATTTTGGAAGGCTAGTTCAATGTTAGTGGACTGAGATTTGGTTATATTGTATTTATTAGCTGTGCTCTGTAGGCTGAAATGAAGTTGATGGCCAGGGCCAGTGTCTGGCAACCGATGTAAAGAGTATAGCTAGAAATTACATTGCTAACAAATTTCCAGACAAGCTTTAATCCCTTAATAAAGGTACGAATGAAAGTTTAGTTAAGACTGCACTAGAAAAATATGGTAGAAAACTACTTACTAAGAGAGAATTTGGAAAATTAGTTTAGAAATACGAAAACTTTATATTGTGAATGAAAAGATACAAGACAATTACAAGCAATTTAAAATCAACTCGACTGTTAGAGGCTTTATCTTGTTTTAGGATGCATAAAGGTGCAGATTTCAAAATATGAATACACTTGCATTATTAGGTTGTTTTAAGAAAAGTCTTTTTTTTAATCAATGTATCATAATCTTAAAAGTGGCTTAAGGCTTTTCAACCCATTCATTGTAGAAGTGTCCACTTGGGTGTGCTAAAATCTGTGTAGAGCTAGTCTAAATCTTTCATGAATAAAGTGAAATTGTAAGGAAATGAAGAAATAGATGAGGTTAGAAATACATTTAGAATAACAGTGTCTCACTATGAATAGGAAAAACTTTAGATTGAGGCTTTTCTAGCTTCTTCCAGAAAGTGCATTTTCTTCTTCCTTCTTCTTCTGGTTCCATATTTTCAAAAGTATTGTCTTGAGCATGTAGTTTTCTCCTGAATTAAATTTTTTTTTTTTCAGTAGGACTGTCTTCTGGTTTTCTCTTGTAGACTAGAGGTAGTGAGAACCATTGCTTCATGGAAGTGCTCTTAAGTAATAACAAAGTCTTGATTTCCTACTTCTTTTTAATCAGAAAAAGAGCCTGCACATATAATGGGAATGAAATGAAAGTCAAGAACGATTTTTCCGTTTCAGAGGCGTCATCACTAATTACGTGATTAGGTCAAAACCCAAAAGATGCTGTTAAAACTTCTTTGTTACATTGTGTGCCCTTTAGAAAAGAATAATACTTTCTGTTGATTTTGGGTAATAGTGTTCAGAAATGTACAGCTTTTCAGAATTTACATAACTCCTTCAGTGATCTTTGTGCTTATGCAGCATGCTAACTCTTTTGAACCCTTCTTGGCATGCTGAATTTTTAAGTTGTCAGAGGCTTTGCATTTTGCTGTCTGTACTTGGATCTTCTGATTGTGGCCTCCTCTTCCATTTAGTTGCATATAAATTGATAGACATATGTTTTGTCTTTGCACGTGACATGCAAAACAGAGAGTAGTGTTCGTGCTTTTTTTTTGCTATATGAAATCATAAAGTCTTGTTCATGGCTGGAAACTGAAAAAATATTTCTTTTTAGATTAATTATCTTTTCAGTTTGGCATGGGAGTGGGTTTTGTTGTATGAGTGGAGATTTCATTGCACTGTGGTGGAAGTCTGATGGTTACAGTAAGTCTGTATTGCCTTTTCTGCCTCAAAGAGGAGCAAATGTTGAGATTCTTAGTTCTCCTATTCGTTAGTTGCTGCACTTGGAAGATGGGAGAGATTTTTCTAGGTATGTCAGTAAACACACTGCTGGATGTCTTCTGGTTGTCTTCAACTTGATGCCTAGTTAGGGTTAAAGGGTTGGAGAGCCAATTTAGGAAATATGTCACTTAGATACTTCAGGGAAACCCACAGTTGCTGAGATGGTGACCAAGGTTTTTACATTCTGAATTGCTCATCAGATTATGGAGGTTTTATGTTTCTCATTTCTCCTGTCAAAATACTTGTTTATTTTTCATGCAAAGTAACAAAAATATATCTAGAATACTTGCTGATTATCAGTGGGACTTGGAAAAATACATGGTTCATATGATAATGTTCTTCTATTCACTTAAGAGATTTTTGGCTTGATAACTGTAAAAGTTTTAAGGAAAAATATCGTTCACTAATTATGCTCTGTATTCTGAATGAGGGTTGTATATGTTCTTTTAAGTAGTTTCTGTGTGTTGTTTTGACTGTACAGTTAACCAATCTAATCAGAACTGGCTCAGTTTCCATTTAAAAATAAAGTCATACAGGAAGTATAATATCTAAGTATATGGGGGGAAAATGTTTGAGTGGACCTCTAAGTTGTGTTAAGAGGTATCAGATAAAGACTTAACTATTATTTTTGTTCTGTTGCAGGGATTTCTCCAAAGTTAATATCCTGGTACCTGGTGCTGGGCTAGGTAGATTGGCGTGGGAAATAGCTATGCTCGGTTATGCTTGCCAAGGAAATGAATGGAGCCTCTTTATGCTCTTTTCTTCTAACTTTGTACTCAACAGGTATATAGCTTACATTTTACTTGCTGATTAAAACCTAGAGAGGCAAAGTCATAAATGAGAAAAGTCTGAATATGAAAATCGCACAAGAACAGATTTGTAAGTCCTAATACAGGACACACATAACCACTGTTTACAATGTTTTAATGAAAAAAAAAAAAAAAGAAGTCATAGGGATAAATGGGGAAGGAGGGATTGTATCTGAGTCATTAAAATTATAGGAAGCATGGGGTTTAAGTTATGAGTTGTAGAATCTCTAGATTGTACCACAGATTTTCTGCAAAATTTTGATTAGGTTTTGTGATTTATTTCACATGGTTCTGTAAAATGCGCACCTCTCTTACTGATGTCAAATATGGGCTCTTAAATATGTTCGTGGTATGTAGTGCTGGTGATTATTAACAGAGGAAAGCTGCTAAAAGAAAGTATTACATTTCATATTACATATCCATATTATTACATATCCATCCTAAGATTTTAGGCACTGTTTTGACATGAAAAACAACCACTGAGGCATGCTGAGCATGAGAGGCTAAAATAAGAGTTAACAGTTCCACAATTATGCGGAGGTAATAGATTCGAATGTAGTAAATTTCACTTTACAGGTTTAATTTCAAATTACATTTTTGTATTTGGTATTCTGGCATGTGCATTGGAAATTACTGGTTTCAGAATAAAGTTATTAGAGAGGAAAGAAGGCAGCACATGCAACTGGTCTTTTAAGAAAGAGGGTAGGAAGACTACAGGTGGGCAAATATGAAAGTGGTCTGGGGGATGTTTTGTTTTTTTGGTGGAGTTGGTGCCAAGTTCAGAGAGACAATTTGCCAGTCATTCATCAGTCTCTAAGTGTACACCTTTGCTGAAAACACCTAAACTATTGGTTTGTATTCTGTATTACCATAAAACATAAAGATCTGTTTGTAGACTGATTGTCCACAGTGCACCGTGATGATCTTACATCTCTTACAGCGTACTGTTCAAAAACAGCAAGAGGAGAACACTGTTTACGATGGCTGCTGCCTCTGCATGTAACAGGTCAATGTGTTGAAAATAGATATTTACTGGAGGTTCATTTGTTCTTTTTTCCTAAATTATTCTCAAATGAATCATCTGCTGGTGAAATTGTATATTACAGTTGATCTGACTGATGCCTTGCAGCTATTGAAAGGAAGCCACATTCCTCTTGTGCTTTGGAACTTTTGAAATTATTCAAAGCAGTATAAAAGTATTCATTTCCCATCTTTGGTAGCACTGATCAACTGTCACAGAGGTTAACTTCATCCCTACCATCCCTACTTCATCCCTACAATCCTGCCTGATGGCAGGCTTCTTTAAATAATGAGTCTTTGGCCTATATGTGGAATTGTCCTGAAGATTCACGCTTAGCTAACAGTGGTAATCACTCATAGCATCTAGTGCTCATGTAGTGTTTCCTGTTTATACAGGATATTTAGCAAAGAGGTGTATATGCATTAAACTTGCTAACAGTATGTGATTTTAGACAACAAAATTGAGTGTTATGTAACTGCTGTAATCTTCATCACTTCTGGGCAAATTATCAGTTACAGCTCCTTGAAAGAGAATACTGCTAGCCTGACTAAGAAGTGCAGTCAATTCAGTTCAAATCCAAGCATTTTCCTTTCCGCCAGATCTGTTTGGGGGCTTGGTGTGTCTTTTATGAAGGTCTTAGGGACTTGGAGAATCTTTCAGTTTAGTCTTAAGTGGCTGTTCGCAGTTAGCCTTCTGAAATGGACATCTTTGATTTCCTGAAACTGGAAGAAACAGCATCTATGAGCTGAAAATAGTAGTTAAGGAAGAGTGGTAAAAAACAAGGATTTAGTGACCTAGTTTTTAACTATAGTCTCAATTTAATTTGTTTTTTCAGTTGATGAAAACATGAGGATTTTGCTAACACATGCTTAACAGTTTGGATATACCTTCTTTCTCTGACCATAGTTCATTTTTAGGAGGACAAAGTACTGTTTTGAGTGTCAATTGCTACAGTAGGTTCCTAGATGTACAGTGACTTAATATTTCTGTACACAAAGTGATATCTGCTGATTTTCACATATTTAAAAAAAAAATCTTAATTTTCTTAGATGGTGAACTTCTGTTACAGTGGATAGAGGTGCATGGTATGATATGTATAGTATGTGTCAAGGCATAACTGTGGTCACTGTAAGTATTTGAAATTATTTAGAGTGTATTATTCTGTTGAGGAAGCACTAATTTGAGAATAAAGTGATCCTGGAGTACTTAAGCTACAATGGCTCCAAAGCTGCTTCAATTCTTTTATGGGAAATTCTACTTTTCCTTGTAGGCGTAAGGTTTTTATGTGGTGTATTTTTCTAGTGTTTGCTTGAGTTCTGGATATAATGACAGATGTCAGAGGTGATCACCGGTGGTACAGACACACTTCATTTCTTAAAGTTTTGGAAGAGGGAAAACTGAAAAGCATAATCTGTTCTTCTGCGTCTGCCGGGCAGCCTAAAGCCACAGGACACTTTACTTCCCTGTGAGATCTGACAGGAGGGGAAACAACACTAAAGTGGTATCTGTGTGGATGAGACAGGAGCAGCTGGTTGCTGATGTGCTGTTTTCTAGAGCACAGGGTCAATAGCCTTGGTGTCACTCGCTTTGAGAAAGTTCTATTCGAGTAATATAAAATCACTTTGTACACAAGTTAAAATAGAGTTAGTTTAAAAAAGCTTTAATTAACACCAGTAGAATTCATGCTAGTAATTGGTTAATCTGTACATTCTGGAAAGAATTTTAGAGAAATCTTGACATTTGGAGAAGGCTTGTTTGTTGCATGTCCATGAATGCCTTAGGATGAAAACAGTTAAATTACTCTTGATCTATAAACCAGTGGTCAGAAGTGAGATTTGACCTATCAGTTTTTTCCAGAACTGAACAGTAAATGCCCTGCCCCTATGGAAAATAAAGAAGTGTGCCACAATTGAATCTGTTAGAGTTTTATAATATAACATATGTGACACGTGTTTTGTTGGAATGATGGAATTGCAAAGGACTGGAGTACTTAGTTTTGAAGTACAGATTGGTGAAGCTGGAAATGGTGGTTTTCAAGCTTGTATATGAAAAGGGGTTGGTCTTTTCTATTCAATTAGCAGTTTCCTTTGGAATTGTTTCAGTATACTGCTGCTCAAATAAAAGTCGGTTTTGTATTATTTTTTAGTTGATAAAAAGAAATATAAATATGACATGAAGAAGGTAAAAAATGTTATTTCAAAGACCATTACAGATGTATTCTAACCACCAACCAAAAGAATGCACTTTCTGTAACCCAGTAGATTGCTTGCAGTTTATGGAGCATTCCATGATATGTATTTTATGGGACAGCTATGTCCTCTGTTGTCTCTGAAAGAAAATGTTTTTGTTTTTTAGTTACAAACTGATTTTACAAGACCATGGGAAAAGCTTCTTATTATACTTAAATGCTGTATTTTATCACTTTTTAAAAGAAGAGTTGATTTAGTTAGTCATGTCAACCCAGAAATTTTATTCTACAAAGACATGTTTACTTAGTGTAATTGCAGTGATCCAGGTGTTACAAACTTAAAATGACTTCTAGTGTGCTTTGCAAAATAGCATTTATTTATTTTTTGAAATTTTAAAGCATCCTTTCCATTAGCATCTGGAAAATGCTTTTAATCTGGTTCAGAAAAGACTGAAAAGTCTAGAATGAGAACAAACATTTCCAATAAAATTAATGGAACCAATGTTACTCCTTTTTTTTTTTTTAAATAGGAAGATAAATGATCCAGAAAATAGTAGCTTTATAGAATATAGTAAATCATAAATTTCATTATTCGTTCAGAAAAGACTGAAAAGTCTAGAATGAGAACAAACATTTCCAATAAAATTAATGGAACCAATGTTACTCCTTTTTTTTTTTTTTAAATAGGAAGATAAATGATCCAGAAAATAGTAGCTTTATAGAATATAGTAAATCATAAATTTCATTATTCTTACAAAATAAACTTATGTATTTTCTTTTCAGCAGAGAAATGAGTTAGAGAAAATTATAAAAAGTTGGAAAAGAGAATTTTAAAACTGGGTGGTTATTTTGCCATAATTCGTGTGTCAGAGTAAAATTAATTTTTTGATCAGTTCATAATGATGGGCAATCTGAAGTGTTGCGAACTAGATTAAGTCCTTTAGCAAATGTGTAGCTTTTACAAGAACTTTGACGCTTATATTTCTAAGAGGTAAGCAATTAGTTGAAACTGAATTTTGCTGATTTTCATATTTTGCAGATGCTCTGAAATTAACTCATGTAAGCTTTATCCCTGGATTCATCAATTTAGCAATAACAGAAGATCTGCTGATCAGATACGACCAATTTATTTCCCAGATGTTGATCCTCACAGTCTTCCTTCTGGTTCAAACTTCTCTATGACTGCAGGGGATTTTCAAGAAATTTATTCTGAGTGCAGTGAGTAAATGCAAACCTCTAGGCTATCCATGTATCTTCAGAGTATTTGGGATAGTTAATGATTAGAGAGAGAATGGAACTGTGTCTACAAGCACTGAGGAAAACTGTAGAAAAACTGTAGTAAAACTAGCTACTAACTGTAGCAAGATTTTCTTATTCAGAATATTTCTCCAGCTGTATAATAAAGTGCAAATCAATAGGCCTATTTCTTATTCCAAATCAGCTTTTCTTTTCTTCTTAGTTATAAAAAGAATACGGATGCCTCCTTGTCTAACACATCTTGCAGGACCCTTCCTTACAGTTACTTAATTTTCTGAAGATTCTGTCTTTACCATTACAACATCTGATACTGGCAAAAATCCTCAAGACTTTTTTTTTAATTTTATTTACAGAACTTAAAATTTTTGCAATTTCAAGAATAAAATTTTAGAGAAAAACAGGGAGACTCATGCATTAAAAGGTAGATTTTGAAAGTTCCTGCTTGTTAAATTGACCAGTAAAAAACAGCTGGGGAAATATTCAGATACTGAATAAAATGTTTTAAAGCTAAGTGATTTGTGAACGTAGACTTGTATTCTAAATACTAACTAGGGAGCCTAAAATCACTGGGTATTTTTGCAGTTATATTTTTAACAGTTGTCATATGAAGTTCATAGGACAGGTGAGTAATAGCACACTTGAGGTTTCATTTATATAAAATGTTACAACATTTACATTTTACAGTATATATGTCATTTTATGTGTATGACCAATTTTATGAAGTGTATACATAACTATATGTAATGTTTCAGAGTTTGTGTGTACATATACACACTATACAGGTCAAATGAACCCAAACATAACAATTTTTAATATAAACCAAAATATTTTATTTACTTGTAAACAAAATTAGGAGCCTTCGGATGTTGTTAGTTGAAGGTAATTCTGAGTATGTGAACAAATGCCAGGGTTAAATGATGAACTTTCACAGGGTAAAAGCATTCAAAGTAATCTCTGTATACTTTGCTCTTTTTATGCAGATACGTGGGACTGTGTAGCAACTTGCTTTTTCATAGATACAGCACATAATGTTATTGATTACATTGATACTATATGGAAAATACTAAAGCCTGGAGGAATATGGATAAATGTAGGCAAGTGTGACCAGCCTCTCTTTTTGACTTATTTTTGATCAAATAATAGGCATCTAATACTGGAAAAGTGTGTGTGGATGAGTGTGTCTGTGCAGAAAACTGTACAACTAGAAAAATACAGGGCTTGGAAATTATCTCAGAAATGTTCAAAATATGTTCAGATGTTTGCTAGTTACAATCAAGTCAACACCATGTGATTTTTGAATAGGCAAGTAAATCTTCCTAGTGGCAGGTTTAGCATTTGTGCATCAAACATTTGTTATTTGTCAAATGTAGTGTTCTATATTCTTTTTTGCTATTTTCTAAGAAAGTAAAACTTATTCTATGTGTAAATACACTCTTGCTTTTTTTTTTTTTAATGTCTAGTTGGTACTGTGCTTCTAAGCAGACATTTTGGCAATGAGATTTATGTATGCCTTGGATCAAAACAAAAGAGATTTAACTGAAGTCTTCCGTGGTGAAGGAATGTCAGACAAAACTCAGGCATTAAATATTTTGCATAGTAGAAACTGCTCAGTCGCTGGGCAGTCAGTCACTATCCCAGTCCTGGCCAGTCACAGAGTGCAGGCAGAGCTCCTGAGCTTTAGAGAGAGAGGTAATGCTGGGCTGAAGAAATTTTAAGATACAGAAAACACAGTCTGGTGGGGAATGTGACAAACTGTTGAATAAGCAGCTGAAGTAATTTGTTTTAGTTTTGCATTGATTCCGAAATTCATTATAAAAATCGTACTTGAGTGATAGAAATACATTCTTTTGTCAGTATTTATAGAATCATAGAGTGATTTGGGTTGGAAGGGACCTCAAAGATCATCTAGTTTCAACCTCCCTGCTGTGGGCAGGGAACCTTCCACATTTTTGAATATGTGAGTCTGGATATAAGCATTTGTTGTACTTTCAGTATGTGCTCTTGATTTTTAAAACATTTTTGTCTTTTTGATAGCCATTTCTATTGTATCTTTGTACTCTAGGTCCTCTCCTTTACCATTTTGAAAACTTGGGAAATGAACTTTCTATAGAATTAAGCTATGAGGATATAAAAAATGTTATCCTACAATATGGATTCCATATAGAGGTAAGAACGTGGTGCAGTTTGCAATGAGTAGTATTGGTATAAACCAAGCAAACTGCTTTGATAAACCACCATAAATTTAGTTCAACATAATGGTATTTATTAATAACATCTAGGAGTATGTGTTACAAATTATCTGCTTTTCTCATTTTTTAGAGGTTTACAGATGGGCCTTGAAATCTAATATAGCAATTTCTTGTATAGTTTCTGTAGAGAAGCTGTCTTGAAAACTGCTGCTTTGTTTTTAGGTGGAGAAAGAATCTGTACTGTCAACTTACACTGTGAATGAACTCTCCATGATGAAATACTACTATGAATGCGTGTTGTTTGTGGTGAGAAAACCAGAATAGTAGTGGTCTAAATAGGTTAATGAGAAAAAAACTGTTGGCTTGAAAGCTAGAAATGAGGGTAAAATGGTCTGGGTGATGTATGAACACAACCTCACATAGTGGTGCCTTCTTATTCCTAAGAGGATATAGATAGTGTCTATTTTCTTAATATCTCTATTGCTGTTCGGACATACACTATGCCATGCATATTTGTAATATACTTGTGAAGGTGAAGGATGTAATGTTCACATACACTGTCATTGTGCTTTGGAGTGCATTAGAAATAAAAGCAAAAATGTTTTCTTGAGAACAAAATTAAATGTTTGCCATAAGTAGGCTAATTCTCTGCATATGCTGCCTAATATTTCATAGATTTATAGTGATTTTTTCTATTATCTGATATTAGGAATGCATGGAGGTGCTTACTGTGTCATGTTTAGAGAAGTATTTTTAAATGTATACTTAAATTATGAAGTCTGAAATGGTTGGAAAGTGGTAAAATTATTCTTGACAGATAAAATAGCCATCAAAACTGGTAGAGCATTTTCTGTGGAACTGAAATGAAGTAGATTATTGTATAAATGCTAATCTCTGACTGTACCACTGTTAACAGTTTAATTAAAACACAGAGCCTGTGGGCAATTTGAAATACTATATGAAAGCAGAATACTGAGTGAAGAAAAAGCAATGTGTCACAGAGAAGCAGTATGATAACCTCAGTTGAGGAATACTACCAATTTTGATTGAGCTTTGTGTTGAAACTGAAATGTGTTAGATGCTTTGCCATCTTGTAATACACTGATTTTGAGTCATCTGACTGCTTAAGCTAAAACTTCCAAAGTTGATAAACATAGCTGAGTTATCCATGCCATGTGTAGGTAGTACAACATAAAAACATCTGTCGGGGCAGTGAAGTTATGAGAAATAAAATACATTTTTTTTTATTACAAAACAAAATTATAGGCGCATTGTGAAGTTGTAAGGTATGCAGTTCCAAACTGGACTGGGTACCAGGGTTCTTTTGCGGCCGGGATAAGGGAAATATAAAGTTCCTAAAAATTAAAATTAAAAATTAATTTTCGGAGAAAAGGAAGCCTTTTTAGGTAAAAATTAATATATTAAACTTATCTGAAAAAGGATGGGATTTTGTAAAACTATAAAATACATGAAGTTTAAACCCAAGGGGTTTTTCTCCCCAGGACCTTGGTGTGAGATGAGACCGGCTCATGCTGAATAAACCTTTCCTTGGTGATACAGTTCCTTTGTTTCATAGGTAATTGAATCTTTCTAAATTAAATAACAAGAGATTTCTCACAAAGTTACGTGTAAATATGTCCTATAACCTAATCACCTCTGCATGAGTCAGGATATGCAGGATAACTACAGACACTTTATCCTTCTGACTTCTTGGCTTGTTCCTTATACTAATGTGTTTTTTTCCTAGCAGATGTTGCTTAGGTGAATATTTAACGTACAAGTCATGATACTATACAAGAGGCTGAATCTCCTGTCACTTGGAAGTTATGATGTACATGAGAACATTAATTAATAATCACTATTCTGAGTGGAGGTGTCATGTTAAGTATTTTGTTTTCTTAATATATTAATTACCTTAAGTATCATTTTCACGCATTTTCAAAATGGTCTTTAAAATATAAAAGCATTATGAGGGCTCAAGTTTTTTTCATATTTGGCCTTAATGACACTGGTCAATATCTTGTTTATTTCCCATTATTTTTAGTCCTGTCTTTCTTGGTGGTGTCCTAATCACCTCCCTTTAATAGATTTGTTATGGCTTTTGGATTTTTCCAATTAAGGCCAGAAATTTGTGCTTTTATTCCTAAATTCAAAATCTGCAAGGAAGAAAAACACCAACTTTTTTTTTTATAGTTTGAACACCACATAAGAAAGCACGCATCTGTATATCTTTCAGTACTTTGCCCCTTTCCATTCAGAATCCGTATTGAAATAGAGGTTTCTGGTCAACAGCAGTTTTTAAGTATACCATGACTTAAACTAGTCTTACTTGAACTCTTTCTAAAAGTGCACCACCATGACTCAGTTCCACAAATGAGGTATCAAAGGTCAACCCTGCTCCAAGAGAGATGTGTTTCAAGAAGAAACAATGCTATTGCAACATAAAATTAAAAATAAAAATCCTTGCACACTTAAAAATAAAAAAGCCACTTGCTTTAATTTCTGTATTGTACCATTTACTTTAATTTTTGAGGGAATTTATGATTCTTTGCTTTAAATCTGCTTTTTTTCTACCAGAATATGATTAGCATTTTACTTAATTTTCAAGCTCCTTGGAATCAGACATAGCTTAAGTGAATGTAAATTGTGCTATTACTGAGTAGTATATCTATCTGTAATGTTACCCAATTTCTGCCTCCTAGCCCGTCTGTAACTTGGAATGTGGTGTTCCTGCTTTTCACGAATAGGCAATGGGACTCTTTCTTTCTGGTTGAATGTCATTATCCTTTGTTCTGGTAGTTTTGTTCCTTGCCACCCCATGTAGTCACAGTTGCCATTTTTATGTATTTTCTGAAAATGTTTTTATTTGCTTACATCAGGTATAATATGGTGGTGTGCTTTTATTTCTGATCTAGAAAATGCCATCTTCCCCGCACAGTGTTCTTTTAAATCGCAACAGTCACATTAAGAGTTGGAAGTAAAATAATCTTGTGAGTGAGCTGTGTTAGTAGTGTTCTACCTACCTATTTATGAGTTCCTAGAATTCACCACTTGTACTGTTATGAGGGTCGTTGTGTATTATAGAATGTGATCACTGTTCTATTCGGTTGTATACGTGGGGGAGAATGTCCAAGGCGTTCATCAGATGAGACTGTTTACTTTAGGTCGTTATTAAACTGTACATAGTAACAGATGTAAAATAAACTGCTGCATAACCTTAAGTGTAAAGCTTCTTTATATGGAGTTTGACAAATGTAAAATGGCCTGGGTTTTTTTGTTCCTTTATTTGTTTGGGTTTTTTACGTGGTACATTCTGAAATTGGTTGCGAAGATAAGGATGAAAAGTTTCACGTCTCTGCGTCCACTTCCCGCTATTTTACAGAGTGTGTAATGGACCTGTGGCTTTTTGGATATTAAAGCTTGGGGCATGCCTTGATCTCGCTCGTGTTTGACTGCTTTACTGCCGAGTGACTTTCATGGCTGCAGCGCTTCCCGCTCCCTCATCCCGTGAGGAAGTGCGGCGAGAGCCCTCCCCAGCTCCCGGCGGCGGCGGGCGTGGCGCGCATGCGCGGTCCGTGCGCGGGCGCGGTGCATCTGCCGGCGGAGATCGCGAGCTCCGCGGAGCCGCCGGCGCGCGGCTCCTCATGCCCAAGCGGCGCGCGGAGCCGTTGATGTGTCACGTGCCTGTCAAGCGGCTCCTGCGCGTGCCGCCGCTGCCGCGCGCGGCCGAGCGGCGGCCTCGGAGCGAACCGGCGCGCGCCGGCCCGGCCGCCCCGAAGCGGCCGCTGGAAGAGGCGGAGGCGCCGCCGGGAAAGCGGCCCGGGCCCAGCGCCACCCGTGCGCCGCCGGGGGATGGGGAGGGCGGGTGGCGGCGGCGCGGCGAGCCCGCGGTGCCCCAGGACGAGCGGGCGGCGGAAGGATGCGCCGGGGGCAGGGGCAAAGAGCGGACCTCCGCCGCCGCCGAGGTAACGGAGCGGGGCGGGCCGGGCCCCTCGCCTCCGGGGAGGGAAATGGGCGGGCGGTGCCGGTAGCAGCTGAAGTGATACCGCGGGGTGCTGGCGGGCCTTAGCCAGGCACCGTAGAGCGCTCGGTGCCGCGCGGCCCCTTCTGTGCCTTCCGGGGTTAATCCGCCGTGGGCTGTTTAAAACTTTTTTTTTTTCTTTCCTTTTTTTCGTTTTCAAAACAAGAGAAGTAGCATCCAGCTTTCTCAACTCCACTCCCCTTCCTTCCCCCTCCCTCCGCCATGGAAAAACTGATGGAAAACAACCTGCCAAGAGTTCACCTCACTTGAGTCTATACTCTGCCTCATCCCTTTCCCAGGAGCGTGGTGGAAGCTTGGAGAGGTTATTGTAGTAGCATGTCTGTTGTGTGAGGGCGAGGGTCAGGCTCACTTACAGCATCAACACCTTGAACTTCGTGTTTTGCCATTTATTACCAATACCAAAGCTGTCTTTTAACCAAAACATCTTTGGAGTTGCCGGTCATAGGAAGAGCATCAGTGATTTAATGATCAGGGTATATTGAAATTACTTTTCTGATTGACTTTGAACAGCATGCGTTCTTCTTTCTGGTTTGACTGTGCTTTACACAGTAGTTCAGAAAACGAAATTTCGTACCAAGAAAGCTTTAATTTTCCAAAAATAAAATGCTAAGTCAAATTTCACACCTCTCTAGAAGTTTGATGTATATAAACTCAATTCGTGTCCCACCTGGACCTTTTAAGTAAGACCAGAATATTAGATCAAGTGATATGGAAGTAGCAGAAAGCCTAATCTTTGAATTACAATTGAATTACTTTGAATTACAATTGTAGACTGGTTTTGAGGTGTTGGGGCCTTTCACAGTATAACACTCATCTGTAAATCCATCTGTAAAGAAAATGGTGGCTGTTCGTTCTCTTGCTCTGACTTTTCCCGTTTTCTTTATTACTTGGTTGGTTGGTTAGTGGGGTTTTTTGGTGATGGATGGTAGAATTAAGGCAAAAAGGAAAACCTGAAGAAAAATTCTATGTCTTATGAAAATTATACAGCCTTTTTAGGCTGTGCCATTTAAACAAGAATCTCTTTCTTTTTTGAAGAGGGAACAAGTGTGTTTGGAAGCATAGCAATTAAACAAATTGAGCAAACCTCTAAAGAGCAGTTTAACTCCATCACAAATATAACACTGGATTCTTTACTTATCCCTAGGGTTATTTGGCATAGTTTTGTAAGCTTTAGCAGTGATAGGAAGATCAGAAGCCCCTTGAATGTCCACACACTAAAGAGTATTATTCTATATAAAATATTTTTGTAGGACTGTATTTTTAACAGGTTGTTTCTCTAAGTACAGTGTTGTATAAAAAGTGTTCTAGTTTTAAAATAAAGCTTGGTTAGCACCTGAGGCAAGAATGTTTCTTCCAGTTTTTTCCTGCCCATATATTTTAAGTCTTTTATAGAGATATTTCTGATGATGATTTTTAGACCTTTCTGAAAATACAGTGTCTAGGTTGGGATTATTCTTTGCTGTTTGTGACTTGTGTATTTCATTACTTATATTCATAAGCTTGATCAGGATACTGTTAATTTCACACTGTTGAAGTTTAAAGCAATTCCAATTATATTACAGTTGGCCAGAGAAGAAATATTATTTTAATTTTATTTGGAAACCCACTTTTGCAACTAGAGTTGGAACACTAACTCCTTAAAAATTAAACAACTTAGTCCATAGAAACAGAGCATTCCTATCTCTGAGCTTGCTACATGTTGCCTGTCTTGATAGAATTTATTCTCAAAACGTGTGTTGAAACCTATTTAGCTGAAGGTGAATATTTGATTCTTTATTTTACCTTTTAGGTGTGAATATTCAGCATTTGTGCCTGTCTTTTGTGCTTGATGGTTTTTTCATTTTCTCACTGAATTTGGGAGTTACTAATACACTGAAATACTGCTGCTCTGTAGATGTGAAATGTTTTGAGATTAATCAAGCATGTAGTCTGAGTCCACAATTAAGAGTATGCATATTTTTGTGTTTATGAAGTTTTAGATTCTAATCGCTTTGAAACAAGCGTGCAGTCATTTACTCTGTGTATACAAAGTACAGGATTCTGTTTTTAAGTACTTAGCTCTCAGCATAAGCAGAAACTTATTAAAATGTAAAGGGAGTTCAGATTAAACATCTGGGAGTATTTGTAAAGGTAGTTGACAGTTTCTGAAACTCCACTGCCAGAGATTTTTTTCAAAGACTTTGTTTGCCACCTGCCTTGCACAGTTCTGTGTGAGTGAGGCTGCCTAGTTTGAAATACAGACTGGAAAACCATCCCTGCCACACGTTGTTGATTGTTTTTAATGCTGTGCAGTACACTGGCACTGTGTAATTTAATTGGTTTTGGTCTCAATTCTCATTAGTGAGAATTTTTGTTCTTTGTTGTTTTCTGAAGACAGTCTTTTCCCAGTGAGCAAATTCACATTAGTAGTATCCTGCAGGCACAGAGCAAACTTGCTGTGATGAAACATGTGCACCTTTCATCTTCTCTTAATTGTTATAGGTCTTGAATAATGCAGGGTTTTGCAGTAGAAACAGGTTACCTAGTACAACAGATTGTATACAGTTCAGGAGAAGTCTGTGTGGTAAAAAATAGAAAAATGTTTTCTTTAAATGGGCAGTATGGTGAACTTACATGTGTCTGTCTCTCTTTTGGTAAGTGGGAAGAAACATAATTTTTCAGTATGTTAGAGGGGGGTGATACAGCTATTGTTTGAGTGTTACATTTTTTTATTCTGTGGCAAAACCAGACCAATCATTAATTTTTTCAAGAGCCGAACTGTAGAGGCCCAGAAATTTGATGGTGGTGGTGCATACACCACCCCTGCAGGCCACACTGTGGTCTGAGAAATACCAAAACAGTTATACCAGCTTATTTGTTACCACCTGTTACAGCTGAGACAGTAAAGTAAAATATTTAAAAATTCTAATTGTATGTTAGAAAAATGCAAACAGATATTGTGTGGAAATGAATTATTTTAGATTTGTGACAGTATTTACTGTTTTTAAATACCGGAAGGAAATACATGTTCAAGACCTAAGGAACGACTTAAGAATTCCTCTTCTTCTCTGTATTGTGTCCATAGAAACATGCACAGATTGGCCACTGTTTATAACAATGACATGGTTATAAACAGGTAGTGTGTTTTCTAATAGACGTTTAAAACAATTTTTTTTAATGTAATTCCATATTAAAATAGTAAATAAGTACATGTTGCTCCAAGATTTTTCTGATACTGCTTTCCAGTTCTTAAACTTTCCTCTCTTGAGTATTAAATTTAGACACAGAAAAGAAGAAAAAAAAATGTGCTTTAAACACTATGCAATGCCTTATTTATCTTGCAATTATCATCATCTGAGTTGATGTAAAGTAGGTAAATACAGTCTTCTGAATGTTTTAAATGTGCATGAAATTTGCATACTGTTATGAGAGGAAAAAGCAGTGAGCAGTTTTTGTATGCAAAGTTCAATAATTGCACAAGTTTTACAGTCTTTTTCTGTGCAAAGGTTGTAAGTTGAAGAAATTGGTGCAGTTATGAATGTATTTCACAGAGGTTGTGTGAGAGTTCTTTGCAAGAGTATTTAAAAAGGCAGAATAAATTGTGATTTACTTCAAAATCATACAATTTTAAGAACTGTTAATATAGAACAGCTGAATAAGTCCTCCTTGTTTTAGTTTCTTGCATAAAAAGTTTCTTTTTACTGCTGGGATACAAATTAATGTTTTGTTGCCTCTTTGTCTATTTGTCTCTTTTCAAAGCAAGAAGAATTCTGTCCGTATAACTCGTTCCTGTATTGGAGAGCACCACTGCCTACTATTGATTTGTCTGATATTCAGAACCTAGTTGGGGAGACTCCATCAAACACTAGAACTCCTTCGAAGACTGATACCACAGAGACTGAAATGGAAACCTGATCAGTTGTTTCATAGTTGTACATTTACTTGCTGGAAACTTGTTTCCAGTGGGATTCAGGTTTTGTTACTTGGCTGAATAATAAGCATGCTTATGCCATCTTGAAGAAACTGTTGTGGCAGTCTGCAAAAGCAAGTCTGAGTTGCCTAAGTGAATGGGATAATCGGTATTGGGTACTTTATAGTAAGCTCTCTGGAGGTGTGCAGTATGGAGGAGGCTATGATGCCTAACGAGAATACTTGAAAACATGGAAGAAGACTAAAAGAAGAATACAGAAAATAAGAACTTAAGGTGCAATTAAAAAAAACAGGTGGATATGTTACATATCGAAGGGAAATGGA
Source organism: Lepidothrix coronata (assembly GCF_001604755.1). Classification (NCBI taxonomy): domain Eukaryota; kingdom Metazoa; phylum Chordata; class Aves; order Passeriformes; family Pipridae; genus Lepidothrix; species Lepidothrix coronata. The sequence goes on from NW_016690198.1 coordinate 1,370,904, forward strand.
AAATCATTTTGTCTGTCCTAAACAAAAAGATGTAACTGTGGTACCTGAAAGTGAAATATTTAACATGTGAATTTATCATAAAGCACATAATCTGTAGTGATTTTTAATGTGATTTTTTTCTGTGTAATAGCTAAACCAAAAATTAAGAGTCTGTCAAGACCAGACAAAACATTCCCTTTTCTATGCAAACTAAAAATTTGTGTGGCAGAGAGGGGGAATGAAAAGGGGATATTTTCTTTTGTAAGCTGCCATTGTTCTGAAAGTTTTTCACATTCTCATTGTGGAAAAGTTTTTTCCCTTTCTTTTTTTCACATTACACATAATAGTTGACACCCAACTTTTAGGGTTTCGGTCCATTCTCAGACTGATATTCTTAGTCTTTGTGACATTAGCTCTGAACCAGTTGGTAGCGTCTAAACAGCAGGTTTGTGCAGATGTGTCAAAAAAAGTTAATGCAATATTAAATTACCGCATATAGTTTTTCAGACTGTACTGACTGAGGTGTAGTTTTTGCAGAGACTATGAATTTTTGCAGAAATTTTTTACCAAAGTTCATTGAATTAGTGTTTTTTTGCTGTGAAATACAAACTTAATGCTTGTGATTTGCAGTTTATTTACAAATTGAAGTATAATTAGAAATAATAGACTGAAGTTTTATGGGAAGACTGTTACATTTTGCAAATATGAATTGTCTTTAAGGATAGAAAACATTGTATTTTTCTGGAATCATCATTAAAGAAGGCAACTTTTGAATTTCATTTTTTTTAATAATGTATTTGCTAAAGGACAATAAAGTTTTACCTGCATGTATTTGAAAACTTTGGGACTCTTACTGTGTGAAGTTCTTGACTTTATTTCTTAAAATTGTTGCTTCTGTAACTTTGTTGATTTATTAGGTCTATTTGCTTAAAATAGTCAGCTCGTTAGCTTTCTTGGTAAACATTTGAAAACTTTTTTCCAGTGTTTGTGCTGTATAGGTATCTGTATTTGTTTATTGCATATTCATTTAGCTTGTTAGGGTCTCTGAATGCCTGCTGAAGAAAGGATGAGGCTTAGTGACTCAAGCATTTCATGCTTGTTTGGATATGCTTCAACTTTCTGTTAGATTAGCTGGATACGTATTTGGACAACATGTATTTTTCTCAAGACATTTTTAACATTTTAAGTCCAAATACATCAACTTGTCTTTGGAGGTACTTGAAAAATCTTTTTAAAAACCTTTTCTGGCAAAAATGCAACTATTTCATGTTTTCTCTCACCAAAATAAATTAATAAAGAAATAGATTTATTAATTTGTTGAGGTGTTTGATTTGGTTACATTACCTAGGATTTTTTTTTACCCTTGCTAATATATGTGTTCCTATGTTTGTGGGGTTTATAATATTTCACACCATCCAGTGTTCTCAGGATCCAGTATTTCACATTATTAGCTAGTATCTTTGCATCACACTTTAGTCACTTAAAACCTGCTTGGTGGTTCATACACAATAAGTATGTCCTAGCAATAGACTGCATTTTAGTGTTAAAATCTGTCTTTCCAGTGTACTCATGAGACAGGAGATGTTAGTGTCTTTGAAATACATATTTGATCTATTCCATAACAAAATAAATAAGTCCTTTAAAACAAATTAAGCTTGCAATGTGTTGTAGGCTGTACGTTTACTTCATTTGCAATTATGCTGTAGGCAAGCACTTTCGTCTTAGTTTGTTCCAGTTGTAGACTCCGTAATGGACTGGAATGTTACAGCTACTTTTAGAGCATTTGCCAAGCTGATTAATTTTTTCCATTCATCTGTTTGCAAATAGAGGTAAATTTAAAAGCCTTGGAAAACTTTTTGAAATTACTCTGAGAGTTCGGGTTATGCAAAAAGCTGGGAAAGGTAATGGGGACTGATGATAGGTTACATAAACTTTGCTTTAGAGCTGACAAAAGGTGTGATTGAGAAATTACATTTCGCAGTGTCTGGTGTCTCCAGATGCCATGTGTCACTGTGAACTATCAAAATGCTGGTCTTGACTTTTGACTCCATTTTTCTAGAGACCTTTTGTTCAAAAGCTGTATAAAAACTATATGTAAGCTTAAGATGTTTTAATTTGCCAGAACAAGTCCCGAGACAATTCATTAGCTACATACTAACTGACAATCTTAATTTGATGTTTTTGAATCTCGGGAAAAAAATTGTTTATATTCTCTTCAGGTACCTGGGAGTTTGCTATTTTTTAAAATATTTCTGTCTAAAAGGAAAGCTCAGCATCACAAGTGTAAAGGGTAACTGTACCTAGACACCACCCAGGTGGTGTCTTGCATCTGCAAGTAAATGTATAATAGTAAGTCAAATGCTTGAGTTCAGTACGCTTGAGTTCAATATGTTTCAGAGCAGATTTAAACAGCAAAGTAGTACACGTCTTTGTAAATTTTCTGCATCATTCTAAACGTGAGGCCTGTTTTACACTGTCTGATTTGTGTTTATTGAAGGCCTGCTTTATAGCTATGGTTCCCAAGATAGATAAGCCTCTGGGAGAAGCTTAAAGCTCAGTCCAAATCAGGAAGGTGAAGAACTGCTATGGAAAACAGGCTGCACAGGTAACCATGTGTTGGGTAAGTAGACAGTGGTAGAAAGAAAAGAAGAAAAAAATTGGGTAATGAAAGGTAGATGATGATGAAGTAGTGCAGCCTATGGGTGAAAGTATAGTTGGCCAGCAGATCAATGACAAGAAACATTATTTGCAGCATTAGCTCCAGCACAGCAACAGTACACTAATTTGAATATGAGTATCAACAGTAAATTTATTAGGTTTTTCAGTGTTTTGACAGTTACTGGATGATGTTTTTTCCTGTTGGAAAGGCCAAGAATTTAGTGGACAATAAAAAAGCACATGCTTATGTATATAGGTTGTTGAAAAGTCCACAGGGTGCTTCATGAAGAAGATAAAGAGTGCGAATGTACATGTGTCTTTCCAGGTGACAAGATAATTAATGTCCAGCATTTGCCAGCATGTTCTGGTTTACAGCAGATTCATTGTGGGGAATTCATGTACACTTTTGTGAAAGCATCTCACAACTGCTGCAGTAAGAGGTGTTAGACTGCAGAGACTCACTGTTTGCTGCAGCAAAACTTATGCTCAAAGAAACATTTCATAATAATTAGTACGCCTGGGCTGGCTTAATTATTTCCATGGCTACAGTTATAACCTTGACTCTCTAGGTGGCAATACACATACACAGTAAGTTACAGTGAATCTGAAAAATGGTTTCGGTATGCTTTTATTCTGAACTGCTACTGAAAATTCAAGCAGTGACATCATGAATGCTAATGATTTCCTTACAGTGATACATAAATAAAGGCAGATCAAGTCACAAGTTCCTGATCATAAGGTGACACAAGGTTTTCAGCATAACTAGAGTAAAAACATCGTGGCAAGAATTTTTGATTCATCTCTTAATTATCTCTTCAAGTCCCTTGCCTGGAAAAAAACCAAACCAAAAGCAACCAACCAAATCCAATTATCAATTTAGTACACGGGAATCTGTTGACACTGCTTCATAGTACTGTTTCCTTTAGTCAGAACTGGGGAACAAGGTTTATCTGATTGTGTGTTGGATGGAAACCTTGATCGGTGGCTGAAGGCTACTTGAAATGTAAAGTGATAATATGAGGGAAAAAAAGGTAAGTGGTAATTCATAAGAAACTAACTCATAAAGAAGTATTTAAATGTTTGTATATAGGTAACTATATTTGATGTGTATGAGGAAATTTCAAATAGGGTTTTTCTGGTGGTCTTCTTAAACTTCCTAGTTCATGCTTTTTGTATTAGAGAATTTGATGTTGATGTATAGTGTACTTTAACAGTCTATTTTAATTGCTATTGCATTTGTAAGTGAACTGATTAGTTGTTAATAAGTATGTTTTAAATACTCATGGTGAAAAAAATAGTGTTCATGACTTTTTAGTCACTTCTAAGGACTTAAAAATCATTGCTTTTTCTTCTCTTAAAGCCCTACAGGTAGTAAATAACTTTTTCCACTGCTGAAGGGAAAAAACAGTTTTCTTTAAAGTGATATGTCACCATTACCAGGAGAAAAAATGTGAAATCAGGAGGGAGACAAAGTAAATTTTTGTGAAGTGTCAAATGCCCCTTTCTGAGGCCTGATGCTTTATGGTGGATGTTTCCTTTTGATGCTTCAACTTGTAGAATATGAAAATTGCTTTCAGTTTCTTTTAATTCCTGGGATTTAAAAAAACCTAATTTTATTTCTAATTGTGTAATTATTAAGTAAGAACTACTTTGCTTAAAGTAAACTATCAAAATCATTTGCTTTCATGATTGCTAGCTGGTAACTGCAGTGCTTTTTAAATCAGATAATCACAAAGGGTTGCATCTGTGTATCCTGTAATATTTTTTCTACTTTTAAGAAATTGGAGAAACTTGTGGTTGAAAAGAGAAAAGTCTACTTCAGACAAACCTCTGTATTTCCAAATATGTAATGTAAAAATACAGGGACAACAAAGACAGCTTTTAATTGTTTAAATTTAACTTGTAAAAATAATTCAAAACTATTATTGTGAAATATGGTATGATATGAGAAGGAAAGGTATGGATAACAGGCAAAAACTGTTTAGACTTTGGACGCATCAAACCCAGAGTGTGAATATCAAAGTGCCTTAAATTTCTATGAAAGCACAAAGCTTCAGGAAGAAATTGTGCTGGATTTGGTGTCCAATATGGTAGTGTTTTTTCCTTAGGTCCATACATGCAGTGCAGAGATGCCCAAAGTGCTTTCAGTACTCCAGCTTAGTTACTGGAGTCCCTTTGAGTCAAAGAAATAGATACTGAGTCTGCCTACTTTCTTACTAGCTTTTATGCTAACAAACAGTGTAAAAGGTATTTTTCTTTCTCATTATTTTGAGCCCTGAGACAGGTTCTGGTACATACATTTCAATGCATTCCTTTCTCCCCTTTTTATGTTGTGCAGTTTATTTGTGAATGTCTTGGATTTGTCAGTGCTAACTAGTCCAATCACAGATAATTTTGGGATTTCTGTTTTACCTTTTTTCAGGTGGTCTCAAATTAAAGTGAGGTCAGAATTGCTAATTTGTAAAGACCAGTTATTTCAATAACAAATTCAGGAATCAAAACTCTTTAACTCAAATTCCTTGGACCACATTCTATGCTGATTACCAGCCTCTGTGATTGACTTACAGGAATAATAAAAGTGCATTATTAGATTTTCAGTAACCAAAATTAGAAACACTTTGCCTTTTAAAGATACAATGTTTGAAGTTCTCTAATCTAGTTGTACTGTTTTACTAGAGATTTTAATAGTGGAATTTGATTTTTTGAGATGTATTCTGATTTGTAGTTTTCTAATTACAGCATACTCATTCTATAGAGGATTTGTGCTTTCAGGACAGTGAGCAGTAACTCTACTAATCTTTACAAGAACAGGTCCTTTTTTGTCTTAAGTCTCAAGCAGTCAAGGAAACAAATATCAGTATTTTAGTGTGTTTTCTTAAATTGAAGATCTATTTGATCATATAATAGATTTTTAAAAAATAATCAGTCATACCAGTTTGAACTAGGGATGCAACCAAACTTGTTTCCTCTCCTAGGCTGCTCAGTTTTATCTCAGAAAGGAAAAATACTTAAAATGGTTTCATGTAAGGTAACAAACTCCTTAATTTCCTGAATAGAAGTAAGCTTAAATTTACTTTTCGTTCCTTTTAGAAATCTAGGCACCTAAAGGTGAAATTAGAGCAGCCAGCAACACACAGCCAAGTTAATGTTTGAAGATTTATGTTTTGGTACACTTCTGTCCTTTATTATGGGCTAGCTCCTCAAAACACAGCCTGAAAGCAATAATAATCATAACAGTGCTCTGCCTAGCTGACACCAACACCTCAATTTTACTTGTGGTGTGATCGTCTGCCTGCTGCTTTCAGCAGGGTGTGGTCAATGCCATGCATGCCCTACTGGCCAGGTACAGCTCATAGGGTGAATCCATATATGGTCATTTCCCTCTTGTGCCATGGCTTTGCCATCAAGCTGTGCCTGAGGGGAACCCTCAGGTCCAGATCCCACAATTGCTTGATTAGGCTGTGAAACCCAAAAGTCAAGTGTGTGTGACTTGCCTGCAGAGCAATCAGCAATTATTAAAGGCACAGTATCACATGAATGTGGATGTGCTTTCAGCTGCCTCAAGCCTTTGGAAGACTGGCATGGATAATAGACAGTATTATTCATCATGAATCAGCCCGTCTTCTTACGCTGGATCATTTGGTGTTGCCGTAAGTCGTGTATTCTAATCTGAAAATATGTGTGCTTAGTGTGTTTTACAGATGCCCTAGTAAATTCAGGTTTTCCTCTTGCCTCCAGCCATGGTCACTAAAGGCAGACTTCCTTCTTTCTTAAAGAAGCACAGTAATCTCTGTACGCTCATCACTGTTTAGCCCTTGATTTTTAGGTAAATAATTTTTGGTTAGTTCAAACTGAAGAAGTCGTGGATAACTTCCTTTTTTTCAGTCTAAAGCAGAAAGATTTTTGTTTGTCTCCTTTCTTCTAAAGTTCAAAGCATTTGCTTTGACAGGTCTTTGAGAATGAATACTAACACAAACCTCTTTCCAATTCTCTCTTCTCTATAGTGCCTGTGAGAAAGAGATCACAGAATCAGAATGTTAAGGGTTTGGAACTGACCTTAAAGATCATCTAGTCCCAACACCTCCTACGAAACCAAGTTGCTCAAGGCCTTATCCAAACAGGCTTTGAACACTTCCAGGGTTGTGGCAATCACAACATGTCCGTGCAACTTCTTCCAGTTGCAATCACAACGTGTGTGTGCAACTTGTTCTCAACACCCTCATAGTAAAAAATTTCTTCCTAATACCTAACCTAAATTTACCCTTTCAGTTAGTACCCATTACTCCTTGTCTTATCTCCACAGTTCCTGACAAAGAGTCCCTCTCCAACTTCCCTGTAGATCCCCTTTAGATATCGAAAGGTTGCTGTGAGGTCTCCAGGTAATCTTCTCCTCTCCAGGCTGAAACAGTCCCAACTCGCTCATATAGGGGTGGTGTTCCAGTCCTCTTAATAGTCTCATGGCCCTCCTCTGGACTTGATTCAACAGTTCCATGTCCTTCTTATGTTGGGGACACCAGAACTGGACACAGCATTCCACGTGGGTTTTCATGAGAGCAGAGTAGAGAGGAAGAATCACCTCCTTCAGCTCCTCCTTGGCTGTACTGCTTTTGATGCAGCCCAGAATTTGGTTGGCTTTCTGGGCCGTGAGCACATGTTGCTGGCTCCTGCTGAGCTTTTTGTTGACCACCCTCCATATCTTTCTTTGCAGGACTGTTCTCAATCACTTCTCCCCTCAACCAGATGTGCCTAGGGTTGCCACAACCCATGTATAGCACTTTGTTTTGTTGAACTTAATGAGGTTTGCCTCAGCCCACCTTTCAAGCCTGTCTGGGTCCCTCTGGATGGCCTCCTTGCCCTCCAGCATGTCAACTACACCACACAGCTTGTTGCCATCAGCAAACTTGCTGAGGGTGCAGTCAATTCCACATGTCACCGACAAAGATTTTGAACAGTATCAGCCCCAGTACCAACCCCACATATACTGTGTCTAGTATGGAAAAAAAAAAAGTGGGAAAGGAAAATAGAGATTTTGAAAACTGTTTTAAAATGAGGTTTTGAGAGCTGCAGGGTCACATCTGGAGAAAGTGTCACTGAAGAATCCATATGCTTGTCATTTAACTCAGTCCAGGGAGCTTAAAAGGCAGACAGAGTTCAAATTTTTTAGGGGTACTCTGAAAAATAATGCGTTTGAAAAATGTGTTAATCACTCTGAGGGATACAAGGGATGACAGAACAAACTGACGACAGGCAGTGTTGCCTGCAACTGTTGTACAAAACCTTGAAGACTGCTTATTCTTAAAAGTAGGAATTGTGCTATTGGTCAAGGAAGACTCCCTAGAAACTTGAAAAATTTTTAAGGTGTTACTGTTTAGATACACATACCGTCTAAGGAGTCACTGAATGTTGAGGTAAGGGCCACTTAAGTAGTTATCCTTTATTCTGCATCTTTCTTGTCCTTCTCCCCACTACCTGAAAGAAGGTTATAGTGAAGTGGGTGTTCATTTCTTGTCCCGAGCAGCAAGATAGGACAAGAGGAAATGTCCTCAAGTTGTGCCAATAGATTGGATATTAGGGAAAGTTTCTTCACAGAAAGGGTTGCCAAGCATTGGAACAAGGCTGCTCAGTGAAGTGGTTAAGTTACCATCCCTAGAGATTTTCAAAAGATGTGTAGACCTACAACAACCATGTTTAACAAGAAGAGCAAGTGGTTTTACATGCATGTACTTAAGTATATTGCTTAGTGGTGGACTTGGCAGTGCTGGGTTAATGGCTGGTTGATTTTAGAGGTCTTTTCCAATTGAAATGATTCTTTGAATCTATGATTGTTGCCCTGCAAAAATACACTGGGCTTCTCTATCACTGTGAAGGATTTATTCTTAAGAGAAGGAGGTTACTACATCTTAAAGCTGCCAAACACACCTACACTGAGTCCTCTTGGCGTGCCTTCACTAATTTTCCTGCCTCTGTTAAGAAAATTGAGTAACAGAGACTACAGACAGCATCTGAAACATTATTTCCCTATTCTGGACTGTGATGTCCTACTTTAGGAAGTTGGTTTCCTTGGCACCATTGCTAGAAGGACAGAAGCTATTTATGATTATAACAAGATTAAACTGTACCATTGCATTTTGTTCCTTGGGTCTGCACTGACTTCAAAGGTATTTCAGAATACATTTCAGGATAATTACGGTTCGATATTTGTGACTGTGACCATCAAGTTGAGGAAACCTACCCCACTACATTCCTGTAAACTTACAAACTCTAATAAAAACTTGTAAAAAGTCAATTTTTCTCATAGAATAAGTTCTGCAGACTGTCCTGCTGACTTCAAATAATTCTTCATGTAAATACAACGTCATAACTATTTTGAATGATTTTGAGCCATACTCAGATATCATTAACTACTTCTGGATGATCTGCTTAAAAACCATCAAAAGACCACAAAGCATTCTGTGTGTGTATAATTCAATATTCAAAACTGTCCTCCTTCTTGCCTCATGTTGTAGCACATCTGTCATGTGAACCAGCAGATAATGGACATTTATATGACTCCACTGAGTTGGAAGTGACCCACAAGGATCATCGAGTCCAACTCTTCAGTGAATGGCCCATACAGGGATCAAACCCATGACCTCAGTGTTATGGGTGACCATAGTCTAACCAACTGAACTAAACTCATCCTTGAATCAAGAAATAATTGTATTTTTGATGAGGGAAGTAATGTTGTCCTTTGTTGGCAGATCAGTTTCTAACATCAGTGTGCAGTGGGCAGCAGGAAGGAATAATCTGGAAAAATCATTGCATATTTGCATACTGAGAAATAAACCATAAAGCATGACTTAAGCTCATTCCATGAGTTTGCCTTTACACAGTGTATGTAGAAGGGGAAGACCAAGGCAGGACATTCTGTTCTGTTGTAGTCCAGAATTTGCATGGTAAAACAAGATTTATGTTTTGTGCTATAAGTGCCACAGTGCCTTTCCACAGCATGCTAAAGCAGAGGCTGAAATGGTCATCATCTGATGAGTGTGTTCAATGTATCTGCTGCCAGCCTTTGGTGTTTGACTAACTTATGAGGCTTCTTTAATTATGTTGGAAGACAGAGGTAAATTAGCCTAAAGGCAGGCTGATTTGTTGATGATGATATGGACTGGGGAGGAATCTAGAAGTAGTCTTTACCAGTTTCATTCCTTGCTCCTCTCTTTGCTGCATTATCAGTTCTTGAAGGTCTGCTAGGACACTGAGGCAAAGGTAAAGGTTTGTACATAGTCTTACAAAACTTAATGTCTTCAATGTGCTTGGAGATGATGAAAATGAAACTGGGAGATCCCTCTAAAACAGATTAGTGCATGAGATAGTTTTGGCTTTTTCTGGTAGATTCTGCCTGATTAAATGCAACGGATGGAAAAAAACCCCACTTCAGTGTACTTACTGGATATGAGGTATGATCTAACAGAACAAAAGAAGAGAGTGAATATGTGGATCTTTATGCCTTTACAGGCCCCCCATGGAAACAACAGAAACAAAACCATTGCTATTTTGATAAGGGTTTCTGTTAAGCATATTATCTTCCTTTAAGAATGCTTTTTGGTATGACATTTTTGTACTTTGAAAATAGTGCAAGGTTATACATAAATTAATGCAGTCAGACTTTGACATGTATGCATTTCACTTACTTAGGCCATGAAAAGCAGGACGTCTGATGCACTGTTCCTGATGAGCATCTGAGAAATGAGCTGGCTGCACTGCTGTTGAGGTGACAGCTTAGGCACTGGAAATATAGGACTAACAAAAAAGAAACCTAAAGGATGGGCAAGCAAGATAGCACTGATCCCAAGGTAAGTCTGTAGAAATAAGATTGATAAGGAGAAAACATCTCAGCAGTTCTGATTTCTAGAGATAACAGGAGAGTTATATGGACTTTGAACTACTAAAACGGCTGTTATAAAATATACCACATGTATTTTCGTATCAGTGAAGTGCTGAGGAATTGGGTGTGGGAATTTGCAGCATGAGAATTGGTTTACACAGCTTTTCAGAGAAGATATTTAGGTTTTTTACTAGATTACAAATGGCAGGACTTGATTCCAGGGAAAATTGACAATTTTGTATGTCTGAAAAAATCTTCACAATTTAGAAAGAAATGGCAGAAACTTAGAATTAAGAAAATACTTGCAGTCAGAGCAATATATACTCATAGCTGTGTCCCAGTAAGTCCAGTGCACCTGTGCTGGTATACATGTGTTTCAGGTTTCTTACAGAGTTCAGCTTTAAATAAAGAGTAGGCATGAGTATTTATTTATTTCATTTATAAACATCATAGAGTAGGATCTTAGGGAGGCGGTGGTCCTTCATCCTTGAGACGTGCCCTGCCCATCGCAGCTGCGTTCTCAGTAACATGGCCTCAATACTTGTGACAGCTGCTTGCTCAAGAACAGATGTATTGGTCACATAATCTGACCAGTGGATGTTTAAGATTGAACGGAGGCAGCGTTGATGGAAGCGCTCTAGGAAACGCAGGTGGTGGCAGTAGATGACCCATGATTCGGAACCATATAAGAGAGTCGACAACACTATGGCTTTGTAAACACTGATCTTGGTGCTTTTCTTCAAGTGTTTATTACGCCATACTCTTTTGTGGAGTTTTCCAAAAGCACTATATGCCTTAGCTAACCTGTTGCTATGGTGAACTTGCCACTGGCTGCCGCATGAGAGGAGCCCCGAAGAAAAGATACAAGGACTCCCTGAAACAACATCTCAGCCTTGGCCATATTGATCACCACAACTGGTCTACTCTGGCCTCAAATCGGGAGGCCTGGAGACACACCATCTATAACTCAGCTGTCTCCTTCGAGAACACACGCAGGATCTCTCTCGAGGAAAAAAGGCAACGCAGAAAGAACCGTGTATTGCAGAATACACCACCTAAGGAGTCTTTCTGCTGTGCCTTTTGCAATCAGATATGTCTGTCACATATTGGCCTCATAAGCCACCAACGTGCCTGTAGCAAATGTGGATAGAGCCTTCCCAAATCTTCGTTTGCGAAGCCTCGCCATGAATCAATGAAATGAATTATAAACATCAGTGATACTAGCAAATCAAGCTGAAAACTTCTATGCTGACTCAGGATGACTTGTTTGAGAAAATTTAATTGAAAATAGTATCTTAAAAGATGTACCTAGGTAAAGAATGAGCATGTGTTCAACACCTGCTAAAGTTTTTAGAAGTCCATTCTGTTATTAGAAGCAGTAATGATTTTTTAAGACCTACTGTGTAGGAAGTGCAATATAAGAAGTCTAAAGAAAAAATAGAAGCAGTGTAAGAAGCAGAAAATTGTGTTTGGCAGGGGGCTGGAAGCAATTTTATTATTGTCTTTGTCTTTGAAGTAATAGTTTATGTGAAACCAGTGCTAAGTTTGACAGCCACTATTTCAAAAGGCCCTGAGTCATGCTCCTGCTCTGTTTTTTGTGGTGCTGCTGAGTTTTTGGGGTTCTTGAACTAAAAGTGAAGTATTTTCTCCCTGGTGCTCACAGAGGCTCTGCTCCCAGGCTCATGCACTGGAATAGCGTGATCCAAATGCAAGCCTCTCCTGTAGGGGACAGAGAGAGAGAGCTGAACACCACAGAGGAAGATGAGACTTGGCTGGGCAGGAAAATTAAAAGTAGAGAGACCAGAAAATGGGAGAAACATTTAGAAAGAGCAAGTGGATTGGAAATACAGATAAAATCCAGAGGCAGATGGACACTGGAGCTCACAGTCAATACAGTGGTACTTCTAGCAGCAGTGGGCTAGAAGCAGATGAGCAGGCAGAGCTGAGAAACCAAAGAACTGGAGCCTGGCATAGGAAGAAGGTTAGTTCACGATAAGAGAAACTGGAGATTGAATGAACAGTGAGGTTTGAGATAAGTTGGAGAACATACAAAAGAATGGAAACAGAACAAAACTCGGAATAAAGGAAGAATGGTGTATGCCTGTTTTATCAGTCCACATTTGGTACAACCAGCTATAATTGCTGCAGGTACTTGATTTGGTTTGGTGGCTGTGGTCTTTGAGTTTTCTTTGTCAGTGTGGAAGAAATTATACAGAAGGTATATGAAGAAGACTAGGAAGATCAAGAACCTAAGTATTCAAAAATTTGGGTTTATATCCAAATTTCACCACTCTATGAAGACTTTAATTAATACACTGGTCATAGCCTATTTTCTTGTTCACTGCTTGAGTTCATTGCCATGAGCTGTAATACAGCTACTGTTTCTTTTTTCACCTTTTGCCTTTAGTAATGTCTTGATTACATATGATTCCAGTGTTCACAACTCAAGAAAATTGTTGATTTACACTTGGACCTTCCTCTTAGATTTGTCATGAGTGCTGTAACTCGTACCACAAATTTACTTTTACAGGCCCCTAAAAAATGACCAGGATCAAAACTCAAGCATTAGGAGGGGGAGCTGAGATGCAGGCAAACCATAGGCAAAAATCATATACTGAGTTCGGGATACCTATGGTCCGGTTTCCCGACGTGAGGAAGAACTTGGCAAGTTGGAAGCAAAGCGCTGGTGGGCCCGGGGTGAAGCGTGTCCCCGGGGGGCTGCAGAGAGGGTGCTCGGCGCGGCCGTCGGTGCTTCCCCGGCGGGCGGCAGCGAAGGCAGAGCCGGTACTCGGCCGCCTCGCATAGGAAAGCGTCGTCGCTGCCTTGTGACAGCGCAGACCTTCACGTACTGGGGACAGAAACAACGAAGCACATGGCTCACTGAGAGGCCGGGGGTAAAGGACAGAGGCCCGGGAGCCGCCGCGCCCGCGAGGGCGCCGCCCGCCCACCCCGCCGCCGCCGCCGCCGCCGCCGCGGGACAAGGATCGCCGGCCCGGCGGGCATGGCGGCGTGGCGGGACCTGCTCCTCTCGCCGCTGGGCTCCGTGTGCCGCGGCGGCCGGGACTGGCGGGGCGGCGGCTGGCGGCTCCCGCCCCGCGAGCGCGCGGACCCCCAGGTGAGGGCGGCACCGGGGCGCCGCTGCTCTCCCCGGGTGACCGTCGGCTGTGGGGACCGATACTCCTCGTCCTCTCCTGGGCCACGGTCCCTTCTGCTCTAGAGAGGCCGTCTCCGCGCAGAGTGGGTGGTGGGCGGCTGGCTCGGAGCTAAAGCTCTTTTGTTTCCGTCGGCGTGCACGGCACTCGCCGTGTCGTGAGCGGCGTCTGAGCTAATCCGCAAATGGCAACAGGGTCCGTCTGAAAGTCCAGGCGACTCGGGGAGAGAGCAGATCGGTTAGGTCTCGGCAAATAGAACCCCCTGGGCTACACGGAGCTGTTTCGCCAGGGATTTGATGTTCTGGTGCCGATACTGATTGGTCCCCTGTTCTGCTGCAAACGGGGACTTGAGTGATTTTATACACACACATACATCTGCTTGTATTCTGGTAGCCATGAAAGGCTTATAGCAAAAAATATTGCCCACGCTACGAGCAGGACATCGCACGGTGGTTTTGTGGCAGTGCTGTCGAATGCCATGAGGTTAGGTGTAACATGCAAGACAAGTGCCTTTGGCTCTAGTAAACTTTCACTTCTTTTTACCATGATGCTGACTGAAAGTTTTTTTTGGGTATTGTTTTGGTTTGATTTGTTTTTTTTGTTTTGTTTCGGGTTGTGTTTGTTTGGGATTTTTTTGTTTGTTTGGTTTTGCTCCGTTTTGTTATTTAAAGATGGAACATTTGTGATTCGGATGTTGGGAGTTTAAGAAGAGAGCTCTGCTACTGTACATAATATTGAATGGTATTTCACACAGATCATGCTGTAGCAACATATATACTGTATCCATTTCTGATATACTTGCTGACAAAAAATATGTTTATAGTGTAATATTCTTTGTATGTCTGTTTATGAATATAATTTTCAAAATACATAGCATCTACTTGTACACAAAAAAACCCCAAAAAACAGCTAGTGTTTTAAGTTGTGAACACCTGAAATTAAACTACAAACTCCTGTTACAAAAACAGAGTGGTCAGTTTTTAGAGGTTCATGTATTTTCGACCTCCCAGGGGAATTGCAATGTTACCTATAAGCATAAGCTCATACTGGTATGACCCTGAAATGAATTTAAGAAAATATCATCATAGTGTGTTTTTAGTGTTTGGGGTTTGTGGGTTTTTTTGTTGTTTTTTTTTTTTTTTTTCCCTAATTAAAAGCATGCTCTGAAGTGGTGAAATCAGTTTACAGACTTTGCTAAGTTTGTATTATAGCATAACAACCTTATTTAAAGTAGTAACAGGCTTACATAGTAGTGTAAAAACCACAATAAGCACAAAATCGATTGTTATGTTTGTACCTCTTTCCTTTACTGTTTTATGGCTTGATAAAGAAAAAATGCTGAAGCTTTCTTGGCTGTTAGGAGGTCAGGAGTGCAGAGATTACCCAGTAGTGAATGTGCTGAAGTATGTTGTCCCTGGAGGTAACCAGAATCAGGAAGAAAACATAATAATCATACAGAACTGTACCAGAAAAAGGCATGTCTCTTAGAGCTCCATCTTCACTTGTTTTTTGTTTTAGTGTTGTAGAAACAGGGAACAGATAATTTCTACTTGCTACTTCTTCCCCCTCCTCCCCTTTGTGACCAACTAAGTGAAAAGTAAAAGGCCATGTAGTAGTTTTCAAAGACCAGAAGGTAGGTGAGTTTAAAATTTCTACAGCTCATAAAGGAAAATGTAGATAAATATGTCTGTCTATGCATACACACGATTATGCAGTGCACACAGTACTCCACTCTACGCTGCAGGTAACATTTTCAAAAACATCTCAATTATTTATGTGCCTGAGTTTCAGTTTTCAAAAATGTTGTTGGCATCTAAGAGTGTAGGTCCCTCTGGGGCCAATGAAACATTGCATACCTTGTGACTGGCATTGTTTGTGGAGAACCTCATGTGCCCAACAGCTGCAGCATGTCACTCCTCTATCATGCCAAGGAGTTCTTGTTCGCCCCTGTATAACAACAGTGAGAGAAGCCCCAAATAATAGAAAACAGGTTTTAATGGTCATGAGGCCAGAATTGTCCTTGATTTATAGTATTGCCTTTAAAGTGGGATTGCAGTACAGGATAGCATGTCAGGGGAAAGCTGCAGCAGTAAGAAGGGAAGGTCAGTCCCTTCACGTTGGGGTCAGCACTACACTGAACATGACTAGTGTTACAAATAGGATGGTGCAGACCATGCTGGACTGTTATATCCGACCTACGATGTCCATCCATCTGTGTGGCTCTAATCTGGTCTGCTGAAGCTGAATGAAACCTTCCTAGGAGGAAAATCTATGGGAACAATGTGCAATACTCTTCCTACTTCTTTTTCTAAATAAATCACTCCTTTCATCCCTCCTTTTTGTGGTTTAGATAATCTTAAATTTATTTTTCACTTAGTAGCACTATGTTAACTGAAGACATGGGTGTCCCCACACATGTCCCCCAATAAGCCAATCCATAGGTTTTTGTGGGCTATCCAGGGAGGCGGTAGGTCAAGCAGGGTAATCCTATTTTTTGAGAATGAGTAATGAGTTTGAGACCCCTTGGGCAGTTCACAGCACAATAGGGAGCTGAGGTGGCCACAGTTTGGCAAGTTTTGATCTTCCTTCTGTGTTGTTTTCAGACTGGCTCTATCAACCACTGTGTAATACATAAACCTGTTTCTGTGTTCATGCATTCTAGGTAAACCCTTGTGATCCACTCTGTATACTTTGAATTACTAGTTCTTTTGCTTTATGTTATCATCTCTAGCATTTTGCCTTAGTTTTTGAGCTGGTCATACCTTCCCCTCGCAGTCCTGAAAGAAGAGAGGCCCCTTTGAGGGACCATAGTGCTTAAGCCTCAAGAAAGGCAGGATGTATTAAGTACTTGTCTTCATCCTTTCCTTGGGACTGTTGTTGCTTTGCATCTCTGCCATAGTGCCGTTGCTGGTACACGCTGTTCTGAGTTGTACAGTTCCTGCTGTCTATCCTATAGGAACAGAAGGAGGCATCCAAAAACAGTTTCTGGAGTTTCTAGCTGTTTTCACTAGGACAGAAGCTGAGTTCTGCTGCACTGTACATTGATAAATGCAAGTCAGAAAAAGGGTTTTGTGACATCTTCTTGTCACTGTTTCCAAATCAGAAGTCTTTGATTTCCTAATGAAATTGGTGTTTCTGTTTTTTCCTGGTTATTAAGTCTCAGTGTTGCCAGTAATGAAAAACTCTGCACAGGAATTGTGTCTGGGCAGACTTGCCTCCCAGCCTTCAGTTTTTTCAGGTGCAATGGTCTAGAACTTGGTAAACACCATGGCTGCACCTTCATGTCAGTTCTGTGATGTGAAAAAATAATGTGTTTTCATTATAAAAATGATTTCCATTGGGGTACATTGACAATGAGGGACTCAGTCATATCTCTGAAGGGCTGGTGGCCTGTTGTGATTGTAATGTCAATCGACCTAGGCTGCATTGCTGAGGTCAGGTTGTAGATATAAATTTTTTACCAGCCTGACTGGGGTGGAACGATCCCAGGTTTGATCAGTCCTACTGCTATAAGCCAGTGCAATTAATTACATTATATTGGTGCAGTTTAACCCCCAAAGAGGCATATCAGAGCTTCTACTAATATATCCCCAATGCTTATGAAGTACGTCCATCTCTGTGCCTGCCAGGCAACCAGTGTTTCAGAAAGGTTGGGTGGCAGTGCTGTGCAACCTCAGCCCTGTCAGTGTGTTTGTCCTGTCCATTCTCCTTGCAGTACCCTCCTTGCCCATGCTCTGGCCCTTCCCTCATCCTCTTGCCAGAACAGCTCATGACACCATCTGAACACCATCTGATGCAGATAGCCATCTTGGTGAGCAGAGAGTGATGCTGGAAGGCTGAGTGCCGTTTGGAGCTGTGACTGGAGGGAGAAGAGTTGTCATCAGGGTGGATCCCGATCAGGGAAAAAGACCCCTGGGCAGATGGAGCTCATCAGCCCTGTAAGGCCATCCATCTAAGAGAAGGTCACTCTAAACAAACCTACGTCCTGAGACCCTCACTGCCACTGTCCAAGCTTGCTCGGCCCCGGCAGATGAACCTCAGGATTAAAGGGTGGGCTCAGTTCAGCGCACACTGGGTCTCACCTAAAAAATCCACTGCGCAGGCTCGAAGGGTAAAGACCTTTCCCAAATCTTCGCTCGCGAAGACTGGCCATACAGAAGGAGCAGACAGGGGAGTATGCGTAGAAACACAGCCTGGTCTGCTGGGAGCCAGGAGCCGCAGCTCAGCTTCATGCCGAGAGGGCAGTGGCGATGGCTGCCAAGTCATCCTGTGCAGCCCAGCATAAAATGCAACTGCAGCTGCTTCTCACTGCCTGACCCCAGTGAAACTAAGCCTTTGGGGGTCCCTTTGGTTGCTGCTGTAACCTCCAGTGCAATAAACAATGGGATAAGCTTGGCATCACAGAATGTGTCTTGGACATGAGGCTGAAACTGCAGTAAGATCTGGTGGAGAGCCCAAGGGTGTGTTCAGGCGACATGTGGGACAAAAAGGCAGGAGGATGTTTCCTTGCAGTTCCCATTGGCTGCTCCCAGGCCATGGCTGGCTCTTCCTCCAACTGGTTTGAGGTGACTGCTCCTGGGTCTGTGATATTTGATGAGTTAATGACATGACTTACATTTAACAGTGAGCTAGCACTGAAAAGGAAACCTTTTTGTTTGCAAGGTGGTATGGAGGGCAGAACTGATGGGAGAGGTGAGATGTGTCCAGGTGGGAAATGCAGAGGTGGGACTAACAATACCTTCAGCCTCTTTAGAAATCACCTGAGGTTCGTCTTTCTTTGGAAAATGGAATTTCAGTCCTGTGACAGCCTGCCTGTCTTGTAGTGTGTGCAAGGGCTGCTGTATGCAGCTGTCAGGCCCATGAAGATTTTGTTACTGTGCCAATATAGGATTTCTAGCAATGTTTCTGGAACCTGTTTCAAGGATAGGGCTGAGGAATTAAATTGTGTTTTAAGATTTCTTGTGTTTAGCTCCTTTGCAAAAGCTGGGCTGCTGTCAGAGGTGTTAAGGTGAGTGCCTGCACGGCCTTTCCCACCTAGTCCACTGCCCTGTGGTCTGCAGTGGGACAGGATAGTCTGCTCACTCCCTCCAGCTGCAAAGAATATGCTAAGCTGGGCGTGCTCTTGTAGAACTGCTGTTTGATGTGTTTTTCTAAAACATTACATGTTCAGGGATAGCAGAAAGCCTTAATTGATTACTTAATAAATTTTAAAAGTAAAAAGTAAAAAGTAACAATTTAATTAAAGGTCTAGTATTTCAGATTGGGCTAAGCTTTCCATCAGTTCACTAGCTCTGTGCTCCAAGAGTTAAGGTGGACCTTCTGTGACAGGGATAGTTTTGGTTTTAGTATTTCCTGTGTTTTGTTGTCATAGCCTCACTAACACTTGCACTCAGAAATATTCTTCCAATTGTGTTGTGCAGTCTACTCTGGGATCAGAAACACCATGTTGGAAAGCCCATTAAAGTCATAGAGTTTTTCTTTTATTGGCTAAGCTTGAGATCAAAATATTGGAAACAGTTTTATGAGTCTTTGATGTAAGACCCCAATCCAGAAAAGCACTTAGGCATCCATACTTAGCTTTTAAGTACGGTAGATTAATTGTGAAAGAAAATGTCATAGCATTCTATGTGGATTGAAGACTGAATTTATATATTTCTGAGAAGCTGACATGCTACATTTTTTCTGAGGAAAAAAATCTAAAATCTCTCTTCAGCATATCTGAAGAGTTTTAAGAAGTTCTGTTATCCTACTCTGACTTGTGTCTGTATTTATCCTGATAGGACAGATGACTTCTGTTAATATAGGCAGTTTATTTGTGAACATCTAAGAATATTTTGCAGTGGATGAGTTTGAATTAGTTACTAGGAAATAATCACAAAAATTCTGCTGTAACCTGAAATTATTTCTGTCTTTAAAAGGGGAATCTGACAGTCTGCTGAATCTGCAGTCTGCTTGCAAAGGCAGTTTGAGATTAGCCAATAGCTGTTTTATAATTGGGCATGGTGAACTGGTGAACAGTGGAAGCATTCAAATGAAATTATTTGCATGATATTCTTGTAAGTCTTTTTGAAATTTAGTGAATAAAATTTTCTGGCAAATTCAGTTACTTATAATTTTGTATTTCCACAGATGCGCAGTCTTGATGTCCCAGTCTTGAGCACTGGGGCAAAGAAGTAGGTAAGAAAGAGTAGAAAAGCAAAAGCTGCCAATTACTAACAGATGTACTGACCTATTGTAGTGATGAAGATAAGAGGAACCCCAGCATATCTATGTTTCAAAGCCAGGAAGTCACCCTATGGCAGGTAGCCTGAACACAAGGAAATTCTAGAAGAGTGTGTTGAAAACATTACATGGGTTCATATTTTACTGCGTGTGACCCTGGAGTATGACAATGTACTTCTATCCTAAGTGGAACTGAAGTGGTGTTCTTTGTTTAACGATCAGTTGTTGTATTACTTCATACCATAAGCATGCGTGTAATGGATGCTGAACCAGAAAGTTCCTGCCCTGAAAAGCTTATGCAAGACAGCCTGTTAAGTTGGAAATCTCTTTAATGCTGGCAGTAATTTACCAGTTGCCATGAAGAGTTTCCAGGGGTAAGGGTTCAAGAGATACCAATATGCTTATACCCTGAGCTCTTGTGAAATAGTCTTGAGTGTTAGCTTAAAAGAACTCTGGCTGCATTTCAGGTATCCAGTGTTACTGCAATTGACTTGCTCTATGTGTAGGTAATTTTAAAAGGGTTTAATATTTTAGGACACTCTTCTTGCAGTGGATTCTTGCAGTAGGTGTAATAAGGGAAAGTTCTTCTTTCCCTCCTCTGGTGTATATGAGTAAAGGTTGGTCACAGACTGCAGTATGCTGACTTCTCACAGGCATGCTTTCTCCTGAAAATATTACCTCCCTCATTCCCTGGTACTGAAAATCGGTTTGGATCTTTACAGGTGCTGTATACTTGAGTACTGATGCAGTTCTATTAGCCTCAGGACTATCTGTTTCTTTTTAAAGAGTATTTGCTTTCATCTAATACTCTTTAATGGTAACAATTTCCTAACTGGAAAAAGATGTATAGATGTGTAACTTTTTTTTTTTAATTAAAATTTTGACAAACCTGGTCAACAATGCAGAAATACTGGCTCTGCTAGTTATAGTCTTTTAGAAAACACAAGTTCTTTGAAAGTGACATTGTGTACTGGTTTCACTACATGCACAGTGTATGCAGAGCTGAGTTATGGTGCTTGACAGCACTTTTTAGCTCTTGAAACAGTGTTTTGGCTAAGACACTGTTTCTCTGTCGCAGTTTCAATAAGCTACTTACAACTTGATTGTTCTGGCTAGTTTCCAGCACAACTGTACTTTGCTTAGGTTGACTAACCTCTTACTTAAACTCGCTAGTCATTATGTGATTTCTTATTACCTGCACCTGTCTGGAGCTATGATATGTCATTAAAGGCAGTTGCTACTGTTTTGTCCAATAATTGATTATATTTAAAAAATGGATGAAATTATTCTGACAGAGAGAGGTGTGCCTTTTAATTTCCTTTTGCAGGGGAAAAATTGTCTAAAGCACATGCTGTTTCATTAGAAAAGTGTGCATATCTGTGCCTTTCACTCTAAAGCGGACATATGTACAACTAATGATACTAAAAATTTGTTGTTTAATATTAGCACTGTGACCTAGTTTTCCTGAGTTTGGTACTCAACCAATGAACAGTGCTTATTGTCTGGTCTTGAAGGAGCTGAATGTTTCTTGCAGCAGTTAATGAATGCACATTAACCCTCTTCTTATCAGTGTTTAATTGGTGCAGTGCATCTACAGACTTTGGCCAGTCTTTTACAGGAGTGGTGGTGGAGAGTTGTATGGGCTGGGGGAGAAGAAAGCAGAAAGAAAAATCAAAGCATTCACCTGTTTTTGCTGGATGGGTGAGTGGTGAAATCAGTGTGGGGAGCTGTACAGCAGGGGATCGCAGGGCTGTGTTGCCCTGTCCTCTGAGACTGGTGAGCCAAGCACTGCATACCTGACCCTACCATGGTCACCTGCCTTGCAGGTGATAGCACCCCTGCATTTTGAAGGACAGATTACCTCTGTGCTAGGCAGGGTTTTTAGGTTTTGTCTGCTCTCACTGCCCATCAGCAAGGATTTGAAAGAAATGAGTGGTGCAGGTGTTTCCCTGAATTTTACACTCTGATCTCTTTCTTTACTTCTGGAAACCCTAATTTTTGAACATTAGTTATGTTTAACCAGGTTTGACCTGACAGTGTCCCTTTAATACCATATTATGCAAGGATCTCAGACATTAAAGATATTGGAGAAGTGATTAAAAGCAATTTTCTAAAAACTACTCATGTGCCTTAAATTTCAGAGCCAAACTCATGCCACTCCATTGACTAAATCAGTCTAGAAATCTCCAAAGCCTCTTCTGTGGCAGGGAAGTATAAGCAGCAATCCTAATCCTCAGACTGGCAAAAAATGAGAAGCCAAAACTCACAAAGGTCTCAGGACTTCCTCAGAGGAAAATTGGAAGGAAGGTTGCAATATAAACTTGGCTTCACTTTGGTATATCAGAACAGAAATTTGCCAGTCAGAAGGAACATGTAGGTTTATTTTTGTTTCCCTTTAGGGTTTGATGGCAAAAAGGATACACGTTCATGCTGGCTGAGGTATATGTACCTCAGTATAGTGACAGGAGAAATTTTAATTTGTTGTTGAAATTTAATTAAATTATGGCACTTTTGGAATGTTAGGATTTTGTGGAAGGAGATACACGTTACAGAGGTCTTTTACAAAGCTAGGAACCAAGAGCAAACAGACTGCAGTTCAGAAGTCTCCTTTTTTATTTTTACTTGCCCTGCCCTAATGTCATATATGACTGTAAAAACCATGAAGTTTTACAACCCTTTTCCTGATCATACAATTAGCTTAAAAATCTAAGTAAAGCCTTAGATTAAGAAATTAATGTTGTTGTTATGGTGTAAATTTTACATACTAAGTGAAGATTTTACCTATATTAAATTAAGAATAATGGTAAATATGTGTGTCTCACAGTTTTTTTTGAAAATCTTAAGATCTGTGCTTCACAAGATGGAATACAGTGATAGTCTTGCATTTTTCTTTTCCTATTGTTTTCCTATGGTTGGTTGGAATTTCAATATATATATATTTTTCAGTGGTATGATCTGCTCAAGAACTTCACTGAAGAAAAAAATGGTCGACTTTGCAAATGATGGTTTTTGTTATATTCACATGTTTATTTTTTGAGATGAAAATAAATGTTAAAATTACAGGCTTCATCAGGATCCTGTACAGTTGATATGCTATCCAAGTACTGCTTTTTAAAATGTAAAAACTACAGGAATCAAATAGGTGAAGGAGTGTAGCATAGACAGTACTCTGGCAAACTCTATGTAAATGAGCAAAGATTATTAGTGAAATATCTGTATGGGAACTTATTATGTTTCTTTGGCAGGCAGGGTGAAAACTCCCAGTGTTATATTAATTGCACTTTGAAATTTTGTTTTCAGTCCTATTTACTGAGAATCATGAAGTGGAATTAGCTGTTGTGATGTGCTAGGGGAGTATTTGGGCCACTGGGTGAAGAGCATCCTTTGTACTTAGAGATTCAAAGGTCAAATAAATTTCATAGTGACCTTATTCATTTGGAATAATTCGGCAATTTTTTCAATGACCTGTGCAGTAGCAAGGAAAAATTCATGGCATGTGATCCAAAGCTATAAAGTTCTTTTTTCCATTGGCTTTGTTGGACCTTGAGCCCAAACCATTGTCACTAGAGTGGCCTGATCAGCTGTGGTGTGTGTCGGTCACTGCCCTTACTGCCTCAGTTGCAGAAAAGAAAAAGGTGCTTTTGAATCAAATTGAAAAAGGATACACAAATTTTAAGCATTGTTATTTTTGTCTTAAGTCATAATCACGCTCTGAAATCTAGAAAATGGAAACTTTTTAAAGCACAGGATGTCTTTTAGGGGGCAGTTTAGCTGATATCAAAAATAGTAGAGAAGATGTCTTTTCATCTCCCATATTAGATATTATAACGTCAACTCACACAGTGTATTGCCATCGCTGAGGACTGCAAGTTATATTTTGGATTGAAATAACCACACCAAACAGCTGATGTATACCAGGAGACCTTGGCATTGATTTCCAGCATATCATGCTGGAGGTGAAGTAGCACAATGGGAGCTCCCTGAGTCTGTGTAATGCCAACAACTTGCTCAAAGTTCCTTTGAACTCTTACTTCTCTTACTAAATTAAAGTGACAGCAGCTGAATGTTATTCTTCTCTCAAAAGGCTGAGCATGTTGCCTCAACAAATGCTGTAAGGCTTGTCAACCTCTTGGCCATTCTGTCACACTCATTCCTGTTAATGAAAAGTTTAGTAAGAGTCATTCTTATCTGAGGCATCCCATAACATAAAAAGGTTTTTTGGTCCTTAGTTCTAGTGAAAAACAAATTACCAGAAATAGTAAAGGGTTTCAGAAAAATCAGAGACCCCCAGTATTGTAGTATTAGAAGCATTTTGTGGTTGCTTGATAGTTCAAACAACTAGAATAAAGTGGTTTAGGAAGCATGAAACAGTACTGATTACTAAGGAATATACTACCAAAAGCCCTGCCCTAAAGTAATGAAATTTGCTTCACTGCTTCCAGTGTTTTCCTGTGGATTTTATTTTTTGCACTTCATCTTTACTATGTGTCTTTCAAAGTTAATTAATTTTCTTTCATGCCAATGCTCTGCTAGTCCAGAGGATCTTCCTCACTGTTTCTCCTTCATTCAAAGCTCAAACAGACACAATTCAATCAATTGCTCCCAAAAGAATACACATGCACACCAATACCAGCAAACTGCTTTTTAATTATCTCATTCATCTTTGTCAGTGGGGGTCTGTTTCAGCATACAATAAAACCAATGGTAGGGCATCTATTAATTTTGGTGGAAGGTATGTTCAAATAACTCATTGCCCTTTATAACTGCATGACTAGTTGGGCCTGCTTTATTAAGGACCATAATTCCACTTGGGAGATAAAAGATAGGTATTTTTATGAGATATTGTTGAATTCCATCCATAAAATGCTCCCAGCAGTACTCTTAATAAGTTGAATTACTGGCATTCTCATGAATAGAATTGTTTTCTAAGTCATGGTATGAAAGACACAATTTAAAAACAGATATGGAGATAAACACGTACCATAAATATTTTCACAGGGATGACATTTTGCAAAGGAACAATTGTTTTTAAACATGAGGAGTGAATAAGGAATTAATGCTTATTATTTGATTACTGTATGCCTTGTATGCCTAACCATAAACAAGGACACTGCTGTGCTCTGTCCTAGAGAGCTTCCTGTCTATTTGTAAGCTAGACAACAGATGTAGAGTGAGATGAACATGAGAAACAATAAGGCAATAATGACCAGTATAATTGTATTTACTCTTTATGATAAAAAAATCTGTCCATTGCACAGTTCATTGTGGGGGTAGTTCCCTTTGAAGACAAAAAAGAAATCCTTTGCTTCCAGTGTTTACTAAATTCAGATCCAGAGATTTCACAGTTCAGCATCCGAAAATTATTGTTCCTTTCAGGGAAGTTGATCCTGAGAGACCTGAAGAGAAAGGTTCAAAGATTCCCAGGGAGATTCTTTGAAAAAAAATCTGTGTACTACCAGTGACTATTCAGTTTGCTCAGCTGTAACTGACACAGTTTTCACAGTGTACCAGGAGGCCAGTGGAAAAAGGTCACCTACCATACACTCTCAGTGCTAGGTCTAGGTCCCTGCTTTTGCATTTCACTGTTCATTTGTTGAGCAAACATATGACCAGAATGAATCTATTCTTTACTCTTATCAAGAATGATAAAAGAAGGACTCAACCATCTCTCCCAGGTAAAATGAAAATCTTGCCTTTTTTAACTCAGCTTTAGTAAGATTGCCATTTGCTAGTCTTCTGGCAGAAGGAGAGTGCAAACCTTAAAGCAATTCTGATTTGTCCTTGCTACTTTCTCTATTGTACATGTGTTTGATAGAACCTCTAAATAATTTTCATGGTAGCAATAAATTTTTATATTGATTTCTGGGGAATTCTGTAAAGCTTGGAGGTGAAGGGCTAGGCCTGTTCAGAGCTGTTTTGGCTTATCATGTTTCACCCAACATGACGGGAATTGTTCTGAATTATGTTATCTGTATATAGCCATGTTGTCATTACAGTGCAATTTTTGACATCATGTTCTGATGTTGGGGAATACAATTAATTTTGAATTGTCCTTTTAGTCCCCCAAAACTTGGATCGAAGAGGTCTTCAGTAAAAGAGAATGCACACACATCATTCCCAGCTCAAAAGATCCACACAGGTAAAACTATGAATTTCACTTTCTTTCTGTTATATTTAGAAAGAATCAGAATAATTTTTTTATGGGCATTTTGTGTGATTTGGATGACAGTTTTCAGTGTCCTTTTTGGTGATTGCTGGTCTATGGATTTTCATGGATCCTGTCACGAGTACATAGTAAATCAGGCTGTTCATTTGAATTAGAAATTGGCAACAGTTAACCTTCATAGGCTTCTTAGATTTGTTGCTCTCAGTCCAGGAACCAAAACTAATACGGTATCTAACTGAGTGATTGAATTGCATGGACGAACTGCTGTATTACTTTCTCCCTTCCTCAGAATAATCCCTTTGCTGATCAGTCTTTGAGAAATTTCTGCTCAGACTCATGTAGAGTATGAAAAGAGTAAGGAAGGTAACATATCTCAACCTGTGTTTTAGGACGTGGGAAAGCAAACATAACTTGGCATTTCAGATGGTGTATCTAGTCGATGCTGTTACCTGAGGATCTGAAACTGTGATTTTGATCATATGGTTTTGAATACATGGTTAATGTAGCATAGATAAGATAGATAACTTGTCTATGAAATGAGGATTTGACATGTGAAATGCCAAACAAAAGTTATCTAAAGTTATCTAAAGTTATCTAAAGTTATCCAGTACATCTTCCAGGGTTTGGTGCATAAGATGACAGCCTGTAATGCTGTTGATAAGAGTTTTTTCACACTTGAATTGATCCTTTAAGAATAGCATTACAGGTATCTTTTTTTATGCAAGTGTGTATTAATTATCAACCTTTTATCACAGGTGTCCTGCAGGATGCCAGGTGTGCCAGAATTTAATCAGGTAAGAGTACATAAATATATATCTATGATTTTTATAATGACCTAGTAATAGGCATTCCTAGTCAAGGAAATAATAACAAGAGAAATCTTCTTATTATATGGTCAGAGCAGCATTTCTAGGGGTGTGCTGGAGAATGCTTAGCATAAATGTAAGTAGAATAAATTGCATGATAGCCCTTACATTATTTGAAATAGAAAATTTTATCCAAATACTTTGTGTGGGTGAGTTTGTCCTAATCTCCTGAGGAATGAAAGGCAGAAATGCTTCTTTCAGTGAGACAGTTCCAGCTATATCCTGGGTTATATGAAAGAGCGTGAGACAAAAGCAATAGAGAACAATAAGAATTACGGAAAGGAGAAGAAAGGACATAATAGAAACATCCCTGATAAAAGGTTTTCTGAAGATTTTTCAACTTCTGTGCAGTAAGCATTCTGAGTTACTGCTTTTGGGAAAGCAAGCAACAAAAATAGCATCCCTTTGGTGCTTTCAAGTAGTTTGTGATTTTTTTCAAACAACTTGTATTTTGTGGCTTGTATTAAGTCATTGCTTTCAATCCAACATTTGTCTTTCAGCTGGTGTTACCAAAGAGGTTTTGGTACTGTATATTTATGATAAGAAATTATCAGCTGTTGGAACACAAATTTCAATTTTCTTTGACATTTGTTTTGTGTTAAAGGCTTCTGAAGGCTGAAGCAACAGAAAACAATGAGTTTCCAATACCTGATGACTAGCAAGCTGATGCCAAGTAATCCTGTCACCTGCATGAGCAGGACTTTTTATTATGCTTCATATTTTATTTTGCTTCTAAGATTTATGTGAAGGGAAGAGTCATGTTTTACAAAAATTAAATAAATTACTCCTTAAAATCAGATCACTGTAAAGGGCTAATATGCAGAATTGTGCTGGCCTGTAAGGCAAATGATCTGCATGGAATCTGTTTAGAAAGTTTCAGCTCCTTCTAAGATAATGGTCTCATGTACACTTTGCTTTAGGGCAGAAGAACAGAGATTCAAAGATTTTTGCAGGTTTTCTGAAAGCAGAAATGCGGGGGGATTCTAATACTTCCTGCTAACCTGGAGATACTCAGCTGGTTATCTAAACTAATGTTAACGTGTCCTTCAGAATATAGTAGTTCAATTCTATCTAAATCAATACTACAGCAGTTCTGCAATCCTCACCCTCTACCCCTGCAGAGTGAACATATTGTTAATTGGTCTGGGAAGCTCAATGATAGAGAAATTACCCTGAAGAGGTGGAAAACCAAACTAAGATTACCTTTCACCAATTCAGCCTCTTAATCAAACACAGTTTAACTGCATGAATGTGAATACTACACTGGGAGAGGGAGGAAGAGAAACAGGAAATGTGCACCCCAGTGGATGGGTTTATTTTTTTCTTTCCTGTTTCTCTGTCAAGACATCCCATACCTTTGTGTGTTTTTTATCTTGTAGCTGTTTCTTTCACTTTTTCCTGAGCATTTCATGCTGTTTAAATCTGATTTGTCAGTCTATGTTTGCAGAATGTCTGTGGCTGTCTGACGTTCACTTCAGTCAGCCATTATCTTGCAAGTACATTTTCCCAAATGTTAAGTGTTCTTGTCTTCTTGTATGTCTCAATGTGTGCACAGAGCTTGGTTCTAGGAGAATTTTTCTGTTTGAACAAGGTGAAATAATTTTCACATGATTGTTTTGACTGGTTATACTATATTTATTAGATCAGCAATGAAACAGGTTTTGGACCTCCTGAGATCTGTGGTTTTCCACAACAGTCTAAAATCATGTGAATGTACTTGATGCCTACTATAATTTGATCTGATATTGTGGGCAAATGAAATCTGTTAATGATTTCTTACTTGCAGAGAACTTCCAAGATTTGCAAACAGTTTATGAATGGGTTATGCAACTATTTGCTAATTCTAAGTAGAATGACTCCATTTAGTAGTTGCTAATCAAATTTGAGTAATTTATTGGCACTTTTGTCCATGCTTCCCTAGTTTGTTGAAATGGCCTCGATCTACTCTTCCGTGCAGCACTCACAGAAGCATCCCAGACAGCAGTTAGACTGATCTCACGATATGAATATTCAGAAATGTTGTACCAAATTTCTGCATCCTTATACATCTGAGATGTTCTCACAATTTTTCTCTATATCTGAACTTAAAGGCATAATTTTTGGATATAGCTTCTAAATTGCTGCCTGCTAGGGCACTGGATATTGTAGTCTGACTACTGCAGTTACTTTTACCTCAGAGTTGACCCTCTGGGTTTCTTCTTGTTGCTCAAAGTATGATTTTTCTAGTAGCCTGCTTTTGTGTTCCTGACAATGCCCCACCCTCTCCAGGAACATGTTCTTCAGTCCCAGCCCCTTCCCAGAGCATGCTCAGCCAGGGGGGACAGATGAGGATGCTGTCCCAAGGAGGGGCAGAGCCTACCCTCCCCAAGCCATGATTCCACCACTGGGTCGTTCTGGAAAAAAGGCTTCTTCTTATTTCCAGCCTCAGCCTCCCATGTTTCAGCTGTGCTGCTGCCTCTCACTCTCCTGCCATGCACCACTGAAGAGCCTATCCACATCTTCTGTATCCTCTCCAATCAGTGCCGGGTGTATTGCTGGAGCCCCTGAATCTGTCTCTCCTCCCACCTGAGCTCTCTCCAGTCCCACAGCCTCTTCTCAGAGAACAAGGGCTCCAGCCCCACGATGACCAGGATAGTCACTCTGCCCCTGAAATCTCACCAGTTTGCTGGTGTCTCTTCTGTGTTGGGGGCCCAAACTGGGGGTGGTACCCAGAAAGGGGCTGACAAAGACTGAGCACAAGGGACAGTCCTTGCTGTCCCCCAGCTCTCAGGCCATGTCCTGCTCACACTACCCCAGGCACCACTGTCCCCCGTTGCTGCCCAGGTACATGGATGGCCCTGGCTCAGCTCACTGGCCACCAGCACCTACTACTATGCCCCAGAATTGCACCCTCTCCAGGGCTGCATGTTCTTTCCTTCCCCTCCTCCACATTGCTGGTGGAGAGGCTGAACAGGACAGACCCTCTACAGACCCTACGGGACCCTGCTTGATAGTGGCCCCACCACCCAACCAGGTCCTCACCTCTCAGCATGTCATCCCTCCTGGACTGTAATGTCACAGACCAACTACTAAAGCCTGGCTAGAGTGGAGGTAAGGTGGTATCTGCTGCTCTGTTCTCATCCCCACAATTATGTTGCAGAAGGCAGTAGGTGGGTCAGTCATCCTGGGTAAATCCTTGTTTACTGCTTCCTGTCACTGTCTGCTTCCTCATGTGCCCAGATGTGTGCTCCAGGAGGTCTTGTTTCTTGATTTTACTTGGAACTGATGGCCAGCTGACTGGCCTGTGGTTCCCCAGGATGGCTTTTGCCTTTTGAAGGCAGGGGACCTCCCTGATATCCACAACCTTGGAGATCTGATAGAAACTGGCTGTTCAGAAACACCAGCACCTACCTCAGCACCTTGGGTTGCAGCTTGACAGGTGCCAGGGACATGTGTGGGAGTCAAGTGCCCCTCTGCTCCTCTCCTCTGACTCAACTATCATCTCAGGCTGTAGTGCCACTCCTCCTTGCACCCTGTCACTCTGCACGCAGCAGCAAACATCACCAAAAAACCCACAAACAGCTGTATGTAATGTTTTGCTATGGCTTCCTCAACCTTCCTGAGAGCTTCTTAGTCTTGGCTATAGATCTTCCAGGTAGCTCAGTGTTACAGTTTCAAACTTTTCTACGTGAATTTTCTACACTGAAGCGTGGTTGGGCATGGGGAGAGCAAGACTCCACTAGGAGGAGAGAGGCATCAAAGCTTCATTGTTTTTAAGCTCGGATTCTAATGGCCCTCCTGTTGAAAAGCTAATAGCTTTCTCTGCAGAGGTGGGACTCTTTTGTTTCTTCTGCCCCCTAGGCAGTGGGGCAAGATCGAGTTTCGCTGTATAACCTCGGCTGGGGTACCAGCTCAAAGGGAAGAGTCTATGGGGGACAGGGGGATATCGCGCGAAGGCAGGCGACAGTTAAGGCTGCTGGCACTACTTGTTAGCCCGCTTTCGTTGTGCTGCTCGGCTCCTGAGGAGGAGTCTCCTGACTGCGCACCCCTATAGGAGCAGGCCCTGTCCTTTGCCA
Organism: Lepidothrix coronata; assembly: GCF_001604755.1. Taxonomy (NCBI): domain Eukaryota; kingdom Metazoa; phylum Chordata; class Aves; order Passeriformes; family Pipridae; genus Lepidothrix; species Lepidothrix coronata. The sequence continues at coordinate 1,401,872 of NW_016690198.1, forward strand.
GTCGCCACTCCCGCTGCTGAGAGGAGCCCGGGAGAGTCCCCACCGCTGCCGGCCGGGGGGTTCCCTTTGAGTGGGGCTGTGTTCCACATGTGAACCTCTGCACAGTTGCTGGGTGAGGAAAATTTTTCCTGCGTGAGGTGAGCCCTCGCCACGGACCGTTTGGAGCGAGGTACCCGCCCCGGCCACGCCCTGCGCCAGTGCTGCACACCAGAGCATCCTCTTGCGGCGGCTGCCGCCTCCTGTCTGTTTCCCTCCCCCGCTACCCAACGGGGCACTGACACAGCTCGCGGTCACCATTCTCATTGTTGCCTCCCGGAGCCCAACAGTGGTCCCTGCTGTTTGTGGTTAGAACAGCGCCGAAAGGCAAATATACTTAATTGTTTAAAGTTTCAGTTAAGGTGTTGTTGCTTGTTCTGTTTTTGTTATATATGTTCCATAGTAAGGGACTGTTATTTCCTTTTCCACACTTTTTTTTTTCTCCTAAAGCTTCTTAATTTTCAAAGATATAATAACTTGGAGGGAGGAGTTTGTTTCTTTTCCTCTTCCTACCTCAGGAAGGTTTCCATCCTCCTTGGCAAACATTTTGTCTTGTGTATCTGAGACACTCAGGAATCCTTAACATCTGCTAGATGGCTAGAGAGACCAAGCATGCCTGACTGGAGCAAAGCATGAGCTATTTGGGAAATACTAGCTGTTACTGAATCACACAGGATCACAGCATGGTTTGGATCAGAAGGGACCTTTGAAAACTATCTAGTCCAACCCCCCAAAATTGTTATCAGTGTTCCTCAGGTAGAGAACAAATTCTATATCCAACAAAATGTATTTTTGATTTCATTCAATGTCATTTTGCCATTCAAACATGTTCAACACAGTTAATTTTTATTATATTCCATGTGCAAAAACTGCGATATCCCTCTTTTAGAAAAGCTGTTTGGACTATTCAGGTGAAGACTCTAGAGTGGTATGCAAGTGAGTTTGATATAAAATAATTTTTGTATTTTTAATGTGAGATGTTGCTGTGGACGGCTGATTGGAGAACACCCAGGAGTACAGTACAGCTGGCCTGTTTATCGAGCTGGTTCACAGAGGGATGATGGAGAATGGTCTGTGCAAAAACACACAAAGATGAGCCCAACAGATGCATTTGGTACAATCAATTTTCAAGATGGAGACCACACTTACCATGCCAAGGTAATAGACGCTGTATTTATATGTCCAACTTATTTTTATAATTTCAGCATAAGAAAGACAAAAAGTGGTTTTGGGTGAATATCAGTGATTGTCTTAAGAGGGCAGGGGACTCTGAAAGTAAGTCAGGTTAAAGTCTGTGTATGATATTTTTACATTTGACTTCATGTTAATGTGGTTAAGGATAGGCTGTCTTGTCTGTATTACTCACAGATGTATTTTTGTGCTATCAGTTTTAGTGGTATTATGACACTTTGTGTCTATTTGACACAGAATCTGCAGGACATTAATGCTGAGAACTTTGTAATGTGTTGCAGTTTCTTAGAGTATTTAAAATATGTTTATTTAACCTATTATTATTCTTTCCAGTATATTAGACTCTCTTATGATAGCAATTCAGATCAGCTGTTGCACCTGATGGTTAAAGAATGGCAGATGGACTTGCCAAAGCTCGTGATCTCTGTTCATGGAGGCATTCAAAATTTCAAGCTTCCCTCAAAGGTCAAGAAGGTTTTCAGCAGAGGTTTGGTGAAGGCTGCTGAGGTTACAGGAGCATGGATAATTACAGAAGGCATCAACAGTGGTAGTGTAATTCTTTTTCTTTGTTTCAATCTGCCTTTGGTGTTTTTTCCCTGCATAAAAGCATATACATTTAGGTCAAATACATTGAAATTGTTTGAAAATTGGTGATATGGTAATACAAAAGAAAACTGGTTTTTTTAAGGAAAAATGCATAATTCAAAGAGTGACATCATATTCCTTTACTGTTGACAGGCATTTGAATATTTTTAATATTATTTTTTATTAAAACTCAGAGTACTCTGCATGTAATAAGGAACACTGTATTTAACCAGAAGTTATTTGTAGTCAATTTATCTGCTTCATTAAAGTATTTAGGTTCTAAGGACTATAACTGGTCTTTTCAAGAAAAAACAGTTTTCAAATCTAAATTTAGCTTGTGTTTTATAATTAAGAAAATTTGAATTAGGATAATCCATTAATTAGCCGTTAGTATCTGAAACTCCCTTTAGAGTACTTTCAAAAACTCAGGGGTCAGTAATCCATGGAACTGAAAGAGTTTTACTTCTTTAGCTGGTGAGCTTAGAGGAGAACTGTCGTGTGCATTTATGTAAACAATGAAGTTTTATAGATGTTGAAAGCACCATTAGCAACATAGAAGAGTATTACTAATTAGGAATATGTGCTGAGTTTGAAGAATTGGTGCATTATATGTGAGCCTTATGATTCCTGAAGTGTACATCAATAACACATGTTGAGTGGGATGTTCTTGTTAAAATATAACCATAGAATAAATTAAGTGATGGGAAAACCTTTCTTGGTGTCCTAGAGTAGGTCTCAGAATATAGAAGAAAAATTATGATTTCATTATCTGTTTAGGAGTGTCCAGGCATGTTGGGGATGCACTGAAAGGCCGTGCCTCACCACACCTGAGAAAGATCTGCACTATTGGGATTCCTCCATGGGGTGTCATTGAGAACCAGAGGGATCTCATTGGAAAAGATGTGAGTTGGACGGATTTAAATAATAAAAGCCTTCATATTCATGGGATCTTATAGCTTTCTCACATGCTTGATTTTCTTCTTGATCCATTTCACTGTATTGATACATTTTCTCAGTAACAGAGGCTTAGATTTTACTCAGCAGTGTAAAATCAGCCGCTGATTTTACTCAGCTATTCATTCTGTGGCATGTTGAGGCACTGTATTTTGCTTTTCATATGTGAATAGTTTTAAAATATTTATCTTCTTACAGGAAATTGCCATTCCTTTTTCAAATTTTGTAATTAATTAGGCAACTCTCTTGTGGTTGCAAATTATGTATTTCTATATTAAGATTCAGAATAAGCAATCAGGTTAATGGTGTACACAAATATGCTATTAATATGTGTGATTTTTGTGCACAAACTATAACTTTATATGATGGCCACTGCGAGGGCACAATCTACTTAACTGTGTAAGAGCACTTGAGAGGTAAGGTGAAATCATTCCTGATAAATGTTAGCTCATGTGTATTTAAAGGGAATACAACCAAGGGAAACTATGCCATTGTTTTTCAGTTATTGCAAGGATTAGACTGTAATCCTTAGATTGTAATATAAGTATTGCAAACCTAATCAGAAATGTTTTCTGTGCTATTAATTGTGGTTTTGTTGCTTTTAAGAATGAAATGCTAAGGATGAAACGCAAAAAGCTTGATGGAGGATTTCAGACAATCACAGAATGATGAATACATACATGTGAGGCAACATACATGGTGGTATTTTGTTTGTTTTCTTAAGGGTCTTTTTATTTTGGTTTTCCCAGGTAGTTTGCCTGTACCAGACTCTTGGTAACCCACTCAGCAAGCTGAGTACGCTCAACAGCATGCATTCTTATTTTCTAATGGCGGATGATGGCACAGTAGGCAAGTATGGTAGTGAGATGATGCTCAGGAGGAATTTGGAGAAGTACATATCACTTCAAAAAATACATATGAGTGAGTACTACTGTGGTCATCTTTGTGACTGAAAAACCTATCCTAAAAGTTGTGGAGGTACTTGACATTTCCTGTTACGTGTTATACATTTCGATTTGCCATAGATTTCACTGAGGTCAAATGTTATTAATTGCATGTGTCTTGAACTATGAATATCAGAAAAATGAAAAGGACAGCATTTTTATATTCATAAAGCATTATGCATTTGGATGAACTCACATGTTGGTTTCTTAGTTGCAGAGACATCTAAATGACTCAGATTATTTAGTGAGTATTGAGCATTTGCTCACTTTGCAGTTTTGTGTGGTCTCTGTATCAGCACTAGATACTTTCCCAGCATTTTGCTAGGTGGAAAAGTTGTTACATTCAATGGGATTCAAATCCTTTTTCCTCTGTTCACTACTTTTGTCCTCATCACTCTTATCTATTGAAGCCTGTGACGTCCTCAGGTACAGCAATAAAGACTGGTTGCAAAAGTAATACCTTTAGACAATGTTTGACAGATTGCATAACTTCCACTGTTTGCTTATAGGGTAACTAAGTTATGGTTCAGAAATCATTAATTATTTATTACATAGACAAGTATTTCCTTTTAGGCACTAGATTGTACAAATTATTATATCACTTTTACCTAGTCATTTGAATCTCGAGGTATGTTAAAAAGGCATTAGCAGTTATGATGTTGAACCCTTGCTTCCCTTATGTGCTCACATTATTGAATTTACAAACTTAGCAACTAACTTAATTTTTAATATGTTCATATATAGAGCTTCTTACTCAGACTCTTATGTTTTTTCTTACTGTGAGTATTTACAAGTCAAGCTTTCTGTAGTATTTTCATTTCTATTGCATTGTATTTGAAATTTATTTCTGTTTTTTAAAAAACGCACCCTGCTGCTGCAAAACTTGAGAGAGTCTCTGAAGAAATGCATGATTACCTTTATGGGTATGTAGGTAACCAAATGGATATTGAACACATTTCAAACATCCTTGCATGTGACATCTATCACAAAGGCCAGAGGGATGTTTGGAAGGATATTTTTAATTTCCAGTGCTAGGGCCACTTACAGTTTATTCAGGAGTTTTCCAGGGTCTTTACGATCTGGTTGCAGAAGTTCTGTGAAAGTCTTGAAAAGTGTTTGTCAGCTTAGAGATGGTGAAGGCATGATTTCATCTTCATTGAACCATGTATGACTCCTTCATAAGTATTTTTTTCCCAGATGTTTTGAATTTTTTATGTGTGACTGAGACGTGTTTATGACTGATTAGGTGTGTTTTGAAACAGGAATGAGCCAAGGTGTACCCATAGTTGGGTTGGTGATGGAAGGAGGCCCCAGTGTGATCCTAATGGTGTGGGAGTACGTGAGGGCCACCCCAGCTGTCCCTGTCGTGGTCTATGAGGGCACTGGCAGAGCTGCAGATATCCTGGCATTTACCCACAAACACACAGGCGATACAGGGTGAGTAGTGGCATAATGGTCCTCCTCCTTGGTCTGTCATATTGGCAGGGACCTGGAAACACCTATCTCAAAACCTCGTATATATTATGAGATAATTTCTAATGCTTCTAGGGGGGACCCCACTATGGCCTTTTGCCAACTTTAACTTCTGTTGAGAGTAGAGTTTATTCCTTCTCTGTCTCAAACTAGTGCTGAAATAACTATTCTGCCAAATTTACTGGGGCTTTTTTGAAGACCAAAACCTGCGAGTAGCTATTTTGAGTTATTATAAAGTTTCTCACCTTTGTGAAAGACACTGTTGGATGACTCCAGAGTGTTTGCTTGTGTTTTGACTCTATTGTTTCTCCTGCTATTAATGCTCTGTATATGGGCTTGAATTTGGTTGCATAAAGCTTTTGAGACTAGAGCTGGGATTAGTTGCTGTAGAAACCTCAGACTGCAGCACGAAGAGGACTAAGTTTCCTTGTCTTTTGCTTTGGTTTACTCAGTGGTAACTCAGATTTGTCACTCTGGTCTAGCTGTAACTCTGTGCCACTGCCAGTGCAGTTTCAGCTGCAGGCGCTATTGAACCTACCTTGATGAAAATTTTTCATCCAAACTGGAAAAAAATATATGTATTTGTAAAGCCAATTAATATTATTTGTGAAAGTTTTCAAAGTCAGAGACCTTTTTAGATTAAAAAAATCAAATTTTAAAGAGATGGTCTGGATTCCTTCTGATTTGAGCAATAAACAATTTAATAAATTTTGTGGCCTAATTGTTTACTTATTGTCCTTTCTAAATATTATTTTGGAGAGGTAGTATTTGCCCCTAGTATGTTCTATTGAGAACTTTTTTCTTCACTTGCTTTTTTCCATATTTATGATATTTGAAAAAAAAATCCTTCTATTTCAAAAGGAAGTGTGGATGGAAATGTTAATGGAAAGATAAATAGGGGGGGGAAAGATAGGAGAGATATGAAGTCTAATGAAAAAATAGTGAGCAAATTCATTTTATCTCTATATGATTATTGAAAGAAAGAAAAAGTTTGCTAAACTTCCACTGATTTTAAGCTCTGTGTTCACAGACAATCCTTTCAAAGTTGTTAACTTATTCATGTGTTATATTTCCAGTAGCAAATATGTATGTCAGAACAAATACCCATGGGAATAATAATTTATGTTATGTGATGACTTTCCTTTGTTATGCTGAAAGAAGGCAGGATTAAGTCAACAGAGAAGTAGAAAAAGAAGAGACTTCCCATATGTCTCTGCTTAGTACAAGTTTCATCTTTTCTGAAGTGACATCTGAGCAAGTAAGAAGTAGCTAAAACATAACTGTTCTTGCTTGTATGTCTGTTTTCCAGGGACCTGTGCCCTCAAGTGAAGAAAGAGGTTTTAGTGATGATTCAAAACACATTTGGTTTGGAACAGAAACAATCCAGTCATCTATTTCACATTTTGATGGAATGCATGGAACACAGAGACTCCGTGAGTGGGGCTCATGCCCTGAATTTAGGATGTCTTAATTTGGTGTTAACCTTTTTGCTTCTTCTGTGGTGGGTTGGCGCACAGGTGTAATATAAAGATAACATGAAGGTGTCTGTGCCAATTTCTATATTGAGTAGCTCTAGAGAGCCCACTTAGTTGACTTCTAAAGTTTCAGCTTTTGTTTATGAAATGACAGCCTTTCTGATTTTAGTAAAAGGCCATATATCTTTGTTTTCACTGGAAAGATCAAGTAATTCCTAGTTTTTTGCTTCTCTAGTAGAGTCTTATTTATAATTTAGAAAGGTTTCCTTCCATTTTCTACTTAAAACAGAATTTTCCTAGAACTTGTAATGCAATGTACTCTTGTGATTTGCTGGTATGTTTAGGAGCTCAAGTGCTCATTTGCAAGGAGAATCATAGAACCATAGAATGGTTTGGGTTGGAAGTGACCTTAAAGACCATGTAGTTTCACCACCCCTGCCACGGGCATGGACACAAGATGAGGTTGTTCAAAGCCCCATCCAACCTGGCCTTGAGCACTTCCAGGGATGGGACATCCACAACTTCTCTGGGCAAGCTGTTCCAGTGCTTCACCCCTCTCACAGTAAATAATTTCTTCCAAACATCTAATTTAAATCTACCCTCTTTAAGTTTAAAACTGTTACCCCTTGTCCTATCCCTACACTCCCTGATAAAGAATCCCTCCCCATCTTTCTTGTAGACCTCATTTAGATAGTGGAAGCTAGCTACAAGGTCTCCCTTGAGATTTCTCTTCTCTAGGCTAAACAATCCCAAAAGAGAGGTGCTCTAGTCATCATCTTTGTGGGCCTCCTCTGGACATGCTTGAGCAGGTCCACATCCTTCTTATGTTGGGGACCCCAGAGCTGGACACAGAACTCCAGGTGGGATCTCACCAGAGCAGAGTAGAGGGGAAGAATCACAGAATCAGTTAGGTTGGAAAAGACCTCTGAGATCATCAAGTCCAGCTTTTGACTGAACCCCACCATATCAACTAGAACAAGTGTCACATCCAGTCTTTGTCTTTTTTTAAGCACCTCCAGGGATGGTGACTCCACCACCTCCCTTGGCAGTAGATTCCAATGTTTAATTACTCTTTCTGTGAAGAATTTCCTCCTAATGTCTAACCTGAACTCCCCTGGCACAGCTTGTGACTGTGATCCCTTGTCCTGTCACTAGTTGCGTGGCAGAAGGTGCCGGTTGACTACAACCTCCTTTCAGGTAGTTGTGTAGAGTGATAAGGTCACACATAAGCCTCCTCTTCTCTAGGCTAAACAACCCCAGCTCCCTCAGCTGCTTATCACAGGACTTACTCTTTAGACCCTTCACCAGCTTCATTTTCCATCTCTGGACTCACTTCAGCATCTCAATGTCTTTCTTGAAGTGGGTGACCCAGAACTGGACACAGGACTTGAGGTGCAGCCTCACCAGTGCTGATTACAGGGGGACAATCACTTTCCTAGTCCTGCTGGCCACACTATTTCTGATACATTTCAGGATGCCAAGTGGCCTTTTTGGCCACCTGGGCACATGCTCGCTCTTGCTCAGCCTGGTGTCAGCCAGCACCCCCAGGTCCTTTTCAGTTGGGCCACTTTCCAACTACTCTACGCCCAACCTGTAGCACTGCATGGAGTTATTGTGGCCAAAGTGTAGGACCCAGCACTTGGTCTTATTGAACCTCAGGCCATTGATCTCGGCCTATTTATTCAGCCTGTCCAGATCCATCTTCAGAGCCTTTGTATCCTCTAGCATATTGACACTCCCACCCAACTTGATGTTGTCCTCGAATTTACTAAAATTTTACTAAATTTTACTAAATTTACTAAAATTACTAAACTTACTAAATTTACTTACACTTGATCCTCTCATCCAGATTATCAATAAAGATATTGGACAGAACTGGGCCAAATACTGCTGGCCATGCTGCTTTTGAGGCAGCCTAGGATGTAGTTGGCTTTCTAGGCTGCCAGTGCACATTACAGTTCTTGTTGATCCTTCACCTAAGTCTTTCTTTCCAGGTCTGCTTTCAATTCATTCTCTTCCCAGGCTATATTTGTTCTTGGGATCACCCTGACCCAGGTACAGGTCTTGCACTTGGCCTTGTTGAACTTCATGAGGTCTGCACACCTCTCAAGCCTGTCAAGGTCACTGTGGATGGCATCTCTTCCCTTTAGAGTATGAACACCACTCGGCTTGATGTCATCCACAAACTTGCTGAGTGTGCATTCGATCCCGGTGTCCATGTCCCCAACAAACATCTTAAATAATACTGATTCCAATGCTGACCTTTGAGGGACACTTCTTGTCACTGGTCTCCACTTGGACACTAAGCCATTGACTGCAACTCTTCTGAGTGCCACCATCCAGCCAATTCTTTGTCCATGGGGTGGTCCACCAATCAAATCCACGTTGGCCTAGTTTAGAGACAAGGATGTTGTGCAGGACATTATCAAATGCTTTGTCACCTACATCAAATGCAATTGATGTAGGTGACATCAATTGCTCTTCCCTTATCCATCAATGCTGTAATTCTGCAATAGAAGGCCATCAGATTTGTCAGGCATGATTTGCCCTTAATGAAGCCATGTGGGCTGTCACCAATCACCTCCTTATTTTCCGTTTGCCTTAGCACAGTTTCCAGGAGGATCTGCCCTATGATCTTGCCAGGCAAGAGGCAAGAGCTGAGACTGACTGGTCTATGGTTTCCCAAGCCTTTCTTTCTAGCCTTTTTAAAAATGGTAGTTATATTTCCACTTTTCCAGTTGCTGGGAAATTCACCAGTCTGCCACAACTTTTCAAATATGATGGAGTACCAAGAATTTATTGTAGGAGTAATGACAATTGTAGCAAGGATCACTAAAATGAAAACTACCCAATATATTTTCAGTATTTTTTGTTTTACTTTATTTGAATGTCTGTTTTCTAGTTGAAAACTGAGTGGATATCAAACATGTTACATTTCTATATTTCTCAGCTTTAAGGTCTAATCAAAAGGAAATAGACTCATGGAGACTCATGCAGTAGGTTGATTCCAGTTTGCCTGAGATGCCATTGCATTAAAAAACAAAATGGTGCATTTTCTGTCTGAAACAAAGGAAAATTATGTCTGGGCCTTTGCCATTGTTTGTGTTGAAATATGTATAATTTAATCTACCACAGCCCATACCAAGAAGAAATAACTACAGACTTCTCTGCCTCACCTCAAATAGTATACTTCTGCAATTCTAACAGATAACCATATTTGATGCCGAGTCTGAAGATGAGCAGGACATTGATTTGGCAATTCTGACTGCACTCTTGAAAGGTATTGAAAAATATGACCTATTTTCATCTGATATAGAGTCTCATTGACTTGCCTGTTCAAAGCAAAGGAGTGACATTAATGTGTGAAAACTGCTAGATCCTTTACTTGTTTCCTAGGTACAAATATGTCTACTTCAGATCAGCTAGATTTGGCATTGGCCTGGAACCAGCTAGATATTGCCAAGAAACATGTACTCACTTATGGACAACACTGGAAGGTACAATTACCTTTTATTTTTCACAGTGTCTTTACACTTTATTATGATGACTAATTTTCCATGATTTACATTTGTCAAGCTTTAATTAAGAAATAGTTCGATGATTAGAATCAGTGTCCTGTAATCTGCTGTGATTTTGGAGGGGCATTATCCTTAAAATTGTGGAGTATTCAACTGCAGAATGCATCAGATCTCATCTGTTTCTCCAGAGAGGAGTTGACAATTATCAGTTGTCAGGGATATTTCATTTTACCCCAAAACATTCTTTTCTCCAAAGATGTAAGCTCTGAAGGAACATTGCATCTATTTTCCTTGCTCTAGACAGAAATACAGAAATCACAGTGTAAATCACCAGGTTAAAAAAAAGGTAAAATTAACTGTGGTAACATTATCTTAGATATCGTTTCTTAGGAATACCCACAATGAAGGCAAGCCATGATTTAGACCTACATTAACTATATCTATGTGAAAGAACATAAAGTAGGAATTAAATCAGGCCCATAAATTGTGGTTTCCAAGTTTTCAGATGTAATCCAGTATTTAAGTATAACCTCCCTTAGCAAGTTTTTTATGTACATAACATGATTTTTATATATGGCAAATATAAAATTCTATGTGCCTTAACATGTTTTTCCCATTTTTATAAAAGTTAGTATTTTGCTCAAGAAATAATATCTGATGGTCCCAGAAGTACTTCCTAAGTTTTTTCTGCCAAGAATTACAAGGTTGATTTTTCCAGTCCCAAGTGTGTCTTCTTTAAAATGTAAATTTTGAAAAAGATGCAGTTGTATATATATATGAGTGGCCATAGGTGGTTGTTTGCCACAACAAGAGACCTGAATTTTTTGTCACCAGCCCATACTTTCCTGTGGTGTGTAAAGCTGAAGGAGGACTATGCCTGAGATGTCTACAATTAAACATCCATGAATTCAATATTGGATATTAGGAAAAATTTGTTCCCCAAAACAGTTATCAACCATTGGAACAGCCTACACAGAGTGTGGTTGAGTCACCATTCCTGGAACTATCTAAAAGACATGTAGAAATGTGGTACTTCATGACATGGTTTAGAGATGGACTCGTCAGTGTTAGGTTTGCAGATTGACTTGATGATCTAAAGATCATCAAACTAAGTGATTCAATGATTCCGTGTGTATGAGAAGTAAGGAATAACATCTTCCTAGTCCCCACCTCTTTAACACACAAGAGTTTAGAGAACTATTGAATTGTTCAGCCTCTTTATTCCTGGCTCTTCCAAGGAGAGGATCTGTTCAGGTTTTCCATTTTTCTGACCATATTTTGTGCTCTTCTGTGTGCTTTTTTTCAGATGTAAAAGTCATCTATTGAGTCAGGCAGACCAGCACTGTACTCAATTTTCTAATTTAGATATTTAGTGAAATACTAATATTTTACAGATTGTTGTCTATTCATCTAAGAATAATTATCTAAGAATAAATCTAAGATAGCTATCTAAGAATAATTCTCTAACGATAAATCCTTATAGGTTGTATGCTTTTTTTACTGGTTTCTAACTTGTATTCATGCCTTGAGAAGGTAGGTCCACTAGAATTTTAACCTTGCTTCCACTTACTCTACTGTATTTACCCATTTTCTACTGTCTTCCATGATGCTGTTACAGGGGTTGAATTCAACTGTACTTCAGTTCCCTGAGAACTCTTAGGTGAATACATTTTGTTACCAATTTATGGATGACTTCTATAGTCTTTTCTACCGACGCTTCAATTTGACACAGTTCCTCAGATTTATCTGCCATAAAGAACAGCTTCAAGTATACGACTTTCCCAAACTGTTCTGTAGTGAGCAGTGAGGCAATGAATTAGTTTACTGTGTCTGCAATAACCTTATCTCCTTGAGTGTTTCTTTTATACGCTGATTATCCTCTGACCTTATAGATCCACTGGCAGGACCCCTACTCCCACTTCTCTGCTTCTGATATGTTTGAAAAAAATCTGTGTACCTATTCATATCTATTTCAGTACAATTGTTCAGCAGCATTTGATATGAAAAGCCATTGTCAAATAATGACTATATTCCCCACTTTAAGTAAGACATAAAGATCTCATAATAAATAAGCCTTGATCTTTAGCTTCTCCAAGCAAAAATTAAAATGACATATACTCCTGAAAGTTTTTGTTTTGACTGAGCTGAAAAAAATAATCTTAAATAACAACTACTTTCTTCTTGCACTGAAAAAAAAAAAAAAGTATAAGCACAGTATTTAGGTTTGCCTTTAAATTAGTTGCTTTCTAATTAAAGAGGTGTAACCCTCTGACTGTCAGGAACTGCCAGACCTGCAATCATCAGAGGCTACAGCTTCTGCAGGGTTATTGTGATTGTGTGTTCAAATTTTGAATTATGTTTTTAAGCAGCAATTTTTAGGTGATTGTAGAGTCTTAGTATATTTCTGTCTATGTAAGTGTTTCAAGGAAACACGCACAGTTAGGCACAGATTGTGGCCATTTCTTTTAGAACTCTGGTCCTAGAAGTTCAGAAGGTAAAGACTGTAATAAGCTGTAATTATGTTTCTGCTCAAATGTCAACTCAATCTCAAATGGACTTCACACCAAAGAATGTCATTCTAGTAGTTACCAAATAGCTGTCTAAACCTCTTCGGACACACTAACAGCTCAAGGAATGACTGCTACAAGAAATTTAATACAAAAATGGTCAGTCACCCTGAGATATTTCTGGAAGAAACACCAATAATTAAGAATCAGTGCATAAGTATTCTTTTTACATGTGAAAATTCTGTCATATTTATTGGTCATCTTTTGACATAATTTCTGTCAAACGTCAATATGTACACAGAATGGACTAACTTCAGGCTAGGAGTAATGCTTGCCCCAGTGCCAGCCTCCTCATTCTGCTCGCCCCACTGCATTTCCTGTGCATACATGTTCTGTAAAAAAACTTTATATGAATTTATATGAACCTCATATGTCTAACTCCTTTGCTATTTTGCATGTAGAAACCTTGCTGAGCTCTGCGCAAGTGCCATGAGTACAGTGCTTTCACTGTTTGGACACTATTGTAGGTAGATTTCTGCTTCATGGTTTCTTTAAGAGAGTTTATTCTAATACATGTTGCCTCTTCTTTGAAAAAAGTGTGCTTTAAAGAAATTTCAGTTCTTTAGAGAGATTTTGAAATAGAGTATCTTGAAATATCTTTTGTCATACGTCAAAAGAAAGGCTTCCCTCCACCCCATGCATTATCCTACATTGGCTTTTGAAGTGAGTTAGAGAGTAGAGAATGTATTATCAGAGTCTAGTTGTAAAGTTACATTCGTAGAAGTCTCTGCAGATGTTGGGTTTATGGTAACTCAGTTTTGCTTCTCCTCTTTGTTGGATTTTTTTACACAGATGCTTCCTCCAGCATATTTTTCTTTTGTACTGTGCACTTTAAAGAAACATAGTCATTTTGGTAAAGGGATTATTAGCTGTTCAGGAATGTTTTATTTATTTCCAAATGTAATTTTCTAAGCTTTTCCTCCAACTCTGTCCATTTGGAGGTTGGTGCCTTGGAACAGGCAATGCTGGATGCTTTAGTGATGGACCGCGTGGATTTTGTGAAGCTGTTAATAGAGCATGGAGTGAACATGCACCATTTTCTTACCATATCTCGTTTAGAAGAACTCTACAATACAGTGAGTATTTGGAATTCCAGTGTACAACTGGAAATTAATGGGTTTTGCTAATTTTTGATTGTAATGTGGGATTTTTGGGTTGGTGTACCAGCTAGTTATTTTTGATTCACTATCTTAAACCAGACTGAGTATTCACAGGAAGCTTATGAGAAATATGTTCAGATTTAAATCCGGTAAAGACATGCTTGTCTTGCTGAAAATGCTATGTTGTTTAGACCAAAGCTATATCAGCTTCTTTCTACAATATGTCATGATTAAAGATAGTAGATGTGTTGCAGATTAGTGTTGAAATATTTTTGAGGAGAGTTGTGTGTAGGTGTTAAATGGAGAGAGCTTCAATTGCAGTAGCTTATTCTGAAGATTTTTTAGCTGATTTCTTTTACTGTATTGATTTTCTAATGCAGAGTGGCATGTTTGTTTACTGTCTTTTCTTTTCACACCACAGAAACAAGGACCATCAAATCTACTGTTATATCACCTAGTTCGAGATGTGAAACAGGTAATAGACATAGGAAAGGCTGGGGAGCAAAAATGGTAGCTTAGAACTTCAGTGTCCACTGGCACACTGCTATTAGATAACACAGAGAAATTTTAGGAATAGAAGTGATGGGTTCATTATTATGGTCCTATATCTGCTAAATGGTTTTATCTTAATCCCATTGATCCCCTAAGAAATTAACTAGCACACTTCTATTGAGGCTCCCAAGGATCCTGTACTTTAGTTTCAAAGCCAAGCAGTTCGTGTAGATCAGACTCTCTTTCTCAAATTACTAATGTGATGTTATGAAGTGATTGTACAAAAGACTTAGTGAATTAGTGCAATAATTACTGTCATTGTTTTAGGGTTTTCCTTTTTTCCCCCAAGCTAAAATATTCTTTCCTTGTTGAGCAATAACAAAAAGATACTGTGACAAAATATAATGTTATTTTAGAGTGTTGCTTTGCCTAGGAGAACAGAGGGTTGCAGTGGATGACTACTGCATGTAGCACTGGCTCCATCAGTAATTTAGTGTCAGCTTTGTTATTTGGGTACATCATTAATTTATTTTATGTTTCTGTTATCTATTGTACCTCACAGCACTGCTTAGCCAGGAAGGGATGAGCTGTTACTTAGGCATCTAGACTTCACTGCAGGAGATTCCTAGATCCAAAAATAGATTAATTGGCTAGTTCTTTCCAGGGTATGAATGCTAAAATAAAATCCTAATCTTTGCAGAGTTCTGTTGTATTTGTGGTGTGATTTTATTATTGTGGGTGATTTTCATGTCAATCTCATTTATGGTTCTTTAGATAGATGTATGGTATTCTGATCTCCATAACAAACTGTTTTGTGTATTTTCCCTTATTGATGAACATATTCAAGGTCTGATTTATGTGAAAGATCTGGAAGAGCTCAGTGTTGAAAAAACATCTAACTTATCCAAGCTGAAAAATCTGTCTCCCTCACTGATACTGAAGTAATTGATATGACCCCTCTCCTAAAATCCATGCCCTGTATGTATCTCAGGACACTTTGGGAAAACTCAGCGTGTGATCTGAAGAAAAACTTTTGGCACTTAATATATGTTAATGGAATTTATGTAAAAATTATCTGCACAATATCAAAACTTTCTATGCCATTGTGTAAGATAAACTTACTTGGGATCTGCACTCAGGGCTAAATGGTGTAAACCCTTTTTCACTGGAGTTTCTGTTAATATGTGTAAGTGCTCTGTTAATGGGTCATGCAGTTACAGTCTACTATGGTGACACAGTAAGTGGGACAGTCACCAGAGTGATGTGATCATGGATTTCAGAATATTTTCTCCATTAGGGTCACCACCTTTGATTCTGCTTCATTTGAATGGAGATACATTGCAGTCTGCTCAGATATCATAAAATGTGAGGCTTAGTGCAGAGAAGTATCTACAAGTATAGGTAGTCAGAAATATTTGCCTAACTAACTCTCAACAACAGAGCTGACAAGCTCCATTCTGTGAGATGTGCTTTTGCCCCAGAGTGTTCAACATGTTGAAGCCTTCTGCTACTCAAGGCTAAGTGGCCTTAGCTGGCTATTGAAGTCTATTGAAAAAAACCTCAGTCCAGAAAAAAGACTTTTCACAGTCTGAAAGGCATGTAGTGCTAGAAATACATAATGTCTCAGATCCTATTTATGTACAGGCCCATTTTTCACTTTAAAGACTTGCACTTTAAGGTTTTACCAATAATTTTCACATCTGTGTGGAAAATAATCTGTTCTTCAGAGAATTTGTCACAAAGTAAAGGGTGTGGGAAGGACAGTGAAGGTACTTTAAGCAGAAGTGGTGAGAGATTCAGAAGGTAGAGCTAATGCACATACAGTTTCTGTCCTAGTTGACAAGAGACAGTCTTGAGCCTCTACAAGGCATTTCCAGTCTCCAGGAACTATTTGCATCATTAAATACATGCTTCAGCTACTTCTTGATTTTTAATTAATGAATGACCTTAATGACCAAATCACCCCATGCTAGTTTTCTCTTGTTATGAGGAGAAGATTTTTGTCTGTCTCTCTGATGTTCGTGATTGTCCTGAAGAACAACTACTCTCACAGTTGACTGAAGCCGGTCTTGGGATCATGCATTATATGTCCCTATGCAACGTGTGTGCAGTCAACTGTAAACGTCACATTTTTCAGCCTGAAAATGGGATGTGCCTGTGTTCTCTTTCCAAGGGAGTTCCATATTCCTAATGAATGTATACAGTTTCCTGAGAGCAGGAGCTCTCAGTTGCACATTTTTCCAGACTACCTCTTAGTAGGGCTCTGACATGGCTGACTATGGTATGTAATAGCATCATGAAAAGTTTGTGACATTTGGTGTTTCAGAATACCCTTCCTTTGGATTACAAGATATCACTGATTGATATTGGACTGGTAATAGAGTACCTCCTTGGTGAAGCTTATCGGAGCAGCTACACAAGGAAGCATTTCCGAATTCACTACAATGATCTCTACAGAAAACATAAGGTAATTTCTTCAAAATTACTACCGCTGGTCTTCAAGAAAAGGCAAAATGTGACACCTGAAAATAGCTCAGGTTGTCATTGTGATTTGCCTGAAGAGCATCAGTTAAAGGTATGCCAGACTTGTCTGTTTTATGAATCTCTTTGCCAGCTGTGGGGAGGTTGCAAGTAAAACAGACAAGTCCCCAAGAGTACCAATTGTTAAATTAACTATTAATTCAGTAAATTTACCTTTGTGTCCAGTAGTTGGGTTGTGTTCTTTGTCTGTCATCCTTTAATAAAGATCAAGAAGACTGTACCAACCATCGTTTTCCCTTTTCTGAAGCAGTTGCATGTTTCTGTTCTTGCAACTTGAACCACATCACAGAAATAGTGAATTCCACATGCCTTGAACTAGACTTAGGGTGTGTCATCATTTTCCCTGTTGACTTTCCAAAACCAGTAACTTAAAAGGAACCTAAACTTCTCAATAAATTAGCTGAATATCATTGCCAACATCACTGCATAAAAATTCTACCCAATTTTTATAGTAGAACTGGACTTTGATTGAAGTAGTTCCACATGTTAAAAAACAAACAACAAAACCCTATCATCCCCATGAACTGCTTTCATGACTAAGAGAAGAATCTCAGGAGGATCAGGGAAAATGAGAAGAAATAATGAAAACTGTTACTTGTAGTGAACAGAAACAGAGAAAAAGTTTCCTGTATGTCACTAGTTTAATACAATGCTTAAAAAAAGATATATGAGCAGTTGTAACACTTTTCACTGTTTGCTGATGAAATATAACCTTAACAGGAATGGATGACACTTTATAATCATATAACTAAGTACTACAGGAAAGAGCATTAGTGATTCAGCTCGTAACATTCTTCCCTCTGTGTCAACACTGAACAAAATTTATAGGGATGCTAGATGTTCAAAGGAAACAAGCAGCAAAAAATTCAGAGACTTCTGTTTTCCAAAGGACTTACGGCACTTTATAAAAAAGGTTGGCACTCAGAAGAGCTTCCAGTTGGATTATTCTAGTCTGGTACAAACCCTGGTGTTGTTTTAACTGATGGATGCTATTTGGAAAATCAATATTTTGAATTCAGAGTTTCAGAAAAATATATATTTTTTTAACTAAGATGTGAAGCAGGCTATTTTTTCCTTTATTGTATAAGCTCCACTGGTAGTTATGGTGATTACTGACTCACTGGTTTTTGAATAACATCAGTTTTCCACATGCAGTGTTGCAGTCAGAAAGTACAAGCATATATCTACAGGCACGAAATCATATCTAATTTGCATTTCTTTCCTTGTGTTTTGTGGTATGCCTTTGGATCTAGAGAGTACTCTCCAGCTTTTCTCAGAGCCTGTCTCATTCCTTTCATCAGAGTAATAGGATGAACAGTGGAATGGGATCTACTGAAAGTACTTTGCATTCTCAGTTCTTCAGAACAGCACAGCCTTACAAATACAAGGTAATATAATTGCTTACTTTAGACTTGGGGATCTTGGAGTCACAGGGTTTGGAGAATGCCCAACACTCTGGAAAAGGAAGCTATAAAAGGCATGGATACTGAGCAAGGAGTATTTTTCCTTCAGTAGTATTACCAGCTTCTTACCATTGGTAATCTGAACATGATCCTAGCTTGTGGTTTATGACTTAAATATATATAACCATCAAACAGTTGCAATTGTTTGCAATATCAAATACTTGCAATTCAGATTTGTGTGCAGTTTATTCTTATGAATCTGAATCTCAATCATTTGTTGGGATTTTCTTTCTTTTTTTTTTTTTTTTAACAAATTTACAGGAAAGATCCAGTGCTTTCCATAAGTATAAGAAGAAATTAAAAGAGGATATAAACTATGCAGAGAATTATGAGTCAACTGGCTTTATCTACCCCTATAATGACCTCCTGGTTTGGGCAGTATTAATGAAAAGACAGAAGATGGCAATGTTCTTCTGGAAGCACGGAGAGGAAGCCATGGTCAAGGCTGTTGTAGCTTGCAAACTCTACAGGGCAATGGCACGTGAAGCTAAACAGAGCAACATGGTGGATGATACTTCAGAAGAACTGAAGAAGTATTCAAAGTATGAGTTGTCCCTTCAGTTAATAAAGTTCTGCAGTGCTTGGAATGGTTAGATATTTTCCTAATCCACTAAGAGTTTATAGGGTTAGTGATCCCATGGACTATGGATTATAAAACAAATTATCGATATTATATAATGGATCTATGTATTGGTGTGCAGTCTGGTTGAGAGTTAAAGAAAAGCTATTTGTATATTCCCTAGATGCTTTTTTGAAAATTAAGTTATAAGTGAGTAATGCATGGCTCTCTGTCTGCTAAATGGTCAAGTGAATGGCTGAAATTTCCCTTACAGTTCAATTTGTTAAGAAGCCATATGGCACACAGGTGTTGGACTTTTCAAATCTGTAACAAGTAGTAATGAACAAACTAAAATCAGTGTTAAAATCCTGCTCTGTGTAAGACTAAATCAAAAATGTATCCTGAAATAATTGAGTGAATAAAAGGAAAGTAGACAAAGAATTTTCTTTAGGTTTGCAATTTTCAGTTGGTGTTTTCTGATAGTTTTTCTTAGTAGTAATATATTTTAGTTAGTAATATATCTTGTGCTTTGTAGACTTCATGCCTAAAATTCAGGTACAATAAAAATGTACTGCCTTCTTTTGTATGCAGCTCCAAAGCTTAATTTGAAGGAATTGTAGTTTCCTTGGAGAGTGTTGCCTACAGAGATGTTTTAAAGCCTGTCTAATAGAAGAGACTTTTGGAACTGCCTGCAGTGCTTGGCCACAGTGGTGATGAATCTGTTGAAGGATATACACAGAATTTCATAGGGTCCATTTTGATCACTGAGAGAGCTTAAGAACAAAACAAATAAAAAAATAGAAAACAGGATTTCTAGTTGAACTTTAGTTACGAGAGTATTCACAACAACCTCTTTGCAGCAATGATTCTGAGTTTGGATAGATCCCTGTTATATTGACTGTTAATTCTTTTCTGCTTTAGGGAATTTGGGCAGCTTGCCTTAGATGTGCTGGACAAAGCATTCAAACAAAATGAGCAGATGGCCATGAAATTGCTGACCTATGAACTGAAAAACTGGAGCAACTCAACTTGTTTAAAACTAGCGGTTTCTGTAGGCCTGCGGCCTTTCATATCCCATACATGCACACAGATGCTGCTGACTGATATGTGGATGGGACGCTTGAAGATGCGGAAGAACTCCTGGTTTAAGGTAACACAACTCTAGCTTTTTCTGAGTATTTAGAAGCTCTTTAGATGCTTTATGATTGTTTTGTTGATTATGAACATGGCTAATGCAGCTTCAGACAGTTGTGCTTAAGCACGTGTTGGAATGTGCACATATGGAAAACAAAAGAAAGGCAGGGAGGGGAAACGGTACTTGCTTCTGGTTTGTTTCTTTGCAAAAGCACCTATGGGGTGACATTAGGAGAGGGGATTTATTTTCCTATTCCTATTGTGTTCCCATTCTCTCAGCACCCTTCAGTCCCCCCTTACCTGCTCTTGCTTCTGCACATTGCTTATTCCCTGGCAGAGCTGCTGATGGGAGTAATGCTCTCTGAACATAGGAAGCGGTATCGTAAGCATCCCCAGATACCATGGCACTCTTGAAAGCCACAAAACAGACAAGAACAATACACTCCTTCAGAGGCTGTCAGAGTGTGATACAGAGATTCCCAGCACCAGTGGCTTCCTCCCAGGCCAGTGGAATTGTGCTGGGTTTGTGCTGACACCACACATGGCTGACTGTGGCTTCAGGTCTATTGAGCAATTAATTTCTGCTGAAATAATTTCCTGAATCTTGTGTTTCTCTTTTAGGTCGTTATGAGTATTCTCCTCCCTCCTGCCATCTTGATGCTAGAGTTTAAAAGCAAGGCAGAAATGTCTCATGTTCCTCAATCTCAAGACTTCCACCAGTTCACATGGTATCACGGGGATCAGAGCCCAATCAGCTCTAAAGATACTTTGTCTCTGGTTAGTCTGTGATGATTATAATTTTGAGTGTCAGAGTTTGTTTGTTTACCACAGTATAATTCTAAGGAGGGAAAAGATGGTCATCAGCTGGAAGTGCTGGAACCCAGTTCTCATGATGTAGTCATTAGATCCCTGGTTTGGATACGGACTGATGTGAACTTGGGCGAGTTGCTTCGTCTGTCCTAGATGTCACTTCTGGTGACTTCTGCCACTGGTCATAATGAGAAAATCCTTCCCAACCTCACACAAGTATATTGAGATTATACTTATCTGTCAGTTGCAGGTCTTTTAGGGCACAAAGTCTATTCAAGGTGCAGATAAATACCTATGTAATCTTGTGTACCAATGTAATCTTGTATACCAGATAGTCTAAGAAAGATTTCATGTCATACGCAAAATCACAACTATAAAACTCAATTCAGGTTGCCCAGGTGGGCAGGGAAACAGCAGAACTGTGACAGTCCAGGTCCCATCCTTTCCAACTCACTCCTCCTTCCCATTCTGCCTGACCCATTCTGCATCTCAGCCTCAGCCTCTCCCTTTCTCCATGACTATCCTTCCCTCTTACTCTCTCCTTGTAGTTTTGTTTCCTGAATTACATCGTAGCCCTTCCAGAGGTCTAGCACCTGTCTTACTTGATGAAAAACAGGGTGTCTTCTGCATTCCTTGAGCCTAGCAAAGGTGCTATTTAAAGCATCTTAAAGCTATTTAAAGGGAAGCACTGTGCTTTTGGTTTAGTCATCTGAACCAAGTGCCAAAACACGCTGCAGAGACAGGTGGTTGTGCAAAAGTCCTTCTTAGGCTTGCTGGTGAGGAATCTCCAGCATAAGTGAGGTGATGTCTTTGGCTTTTGAGATCTTCAAGAATTCTCCAAGATTTCTGTTAATGCCCTTTCTCATTCTCCACCACACATTCCTTGAGCTGAGAATTTCCAAAAATTTTCAGTCTGAGCTAGACATGGACAGACATGGAGAATTTCTATGCCAAAGGGTAAATGTTGATGAGGTGCTAACCCATGAAAACATGATTGCTAAGTGAGAGCTGTCAGGCAACTTTTTGTTCTCTGCTTACCTTACATCAGATAAATATTGTAGATTGCTTAGGACCTTCTCAATTAACTTTCAATTTGTGTACAATAAAAGAAGACAGATTGTCTTTGAGGACTTTGGGTAGACTTATTTTTGCCACATTTTTTTTTCTGTGATGCAGAAAAATGCTCAAAGCCATTGTCTCCTGTGGTTTTTGTCTAACATGATTCAAAAATTATTTTTATAGGGTTAGGTAACAACTATGATACAGAGGACAGGCCAATCGTAATTATTTGCAGTAGGATTACCCCTGGAGTCTGGCAGAAGGCTGCAGAGAAATGTATATAAGTACTTTTTTTGATCTGCCTCAGATAGGGCTGCTCCCTTCCTGCACTAGCAATAAGCTTACTTTTGATTTTATCTATTAGAGAATTGTTTAAAGCACAAGTCTGAGCTAATGATTTTTCTTAAATAATCTTATAGGAAATAATATAGAAAAATATACAATTTCAACAGTGTACATATGCCTTATAGAGCATCTTTCACAATTCCAATGACCAGCTGCAGCTGGAAATCGCACTCTTTCATGAGATGTATTCTCTCCTTCACCTAGGAAGATCTGATTTTAACATATTGAGATGAATCTGTATATGAAATTCTGTGGTTTAGCCCTTTTTCAAGTTTAATGTGATGAAAAAAATCCGTCCCCCCCCGCCCTGATAACTCAAGGAAACTTTGTGTAATAGGGATAAATACATTACATAAGAAGTTCTATACTTGCGTTCAAACTGTAGATGTCTAGTAGCAGTAAGTTTTAGAACTGATATTAGCCAAGACAATTGGCCAGCATTGAAACAAAACTGAACAAGTTAGTTTGGTTCCCTCAGCCTTGCCCATAGTTCGAACAAGTAAACTTGTCACTGTTAGCACTGTTCTCTAACAAATTGAGCAATGCGTGTGTGCATCCCTCGGGCCTCCCTCCTTCATCACTGAAAACTCCTTTAAGCACATTCTGGTTTTGTCAGTTGCCCCCTGCTATGTCTGCAGCTTGTTTTAGGCTTCAGCAGCAATCAGATATTTGAACTTTCAGAGGTGTACTCAAGCAAATTGTGGATACAAAATGAAGTATGTTTACTTTCTTAGGTGTCAGTTTGTTTTTATTTTACTGAAGAAAATAAAGGAATTATCTTTATATTGCATAGGCAGATCTTCGTTAGAGAGTACTTATTACAACCTTATCTTCTAATCAGATGTAAAATACAGCAAAAATAACAATTAGATTCCGTATTTAGAATTTCACTGTCTTGACATTTTCTGTGCAACTGTATATATCAGCAGAAATCTGATGTTCTTTTTTCAGGATGTAATCACAAGTGTTAGTGGAGTTCTAGCTAACACAGTTATGTTGAATGGAAGTTGTTATTTATATACATTTTACAGATGGGAAAAGTGAGACACAGAGTGATTATGTGATGCTTACAGACTTAAAGAAATGTGTGGCAGAAATAGGAGTGGACTCAGGTCTGCTGACACCAGGTCCACTGTCTGTAGTCATAAGAGCAAACTCTAAATTAGTATTTCTAGTGGGAAAGTGTGCATGGTAATTATTGCAAATGAGATGGTTGTAACCAGAATAAAGCAAACTACAGTAATGATTTAGACCAGAGCGAAGTTTAGACATTTGGGTCTATTTTCCCTCTGAAACGACACTACCTTTGCAATCATAGACTGTTGTTTCTTACTTTTAAAATGCTGTTTTCTTTTACAGAAAGATTACGATGTGGAAAAGCTTGCTCAGAAGTCTGGTGAAAGCCAAGTAGATGGTGGACAAGGAGACCTACCTGGCACTAGAAAAATCTATGAATTCTACAACGCACCAATTGTCAAGTTCTGGTTTCACACGGTTAGTGATCGTGCTAGAACTTGGATTGACAAATCCTTCCTTTGATCCTTCAAATGCCACTTAATTCTGCTTTTACTTTGCAGTCACTGGTAGGTGTAGATGGGATGATATTTGAATATTTCTCTGGCAATTAAGTGGAAAGATTTTCTACTAAAGTCATGTAACTGTGTTAAAACAAAAAGAAAGACAACAGAAAAACAATTATAAGGAACTAAAGAAAAGCTCAAGCACAGGTTTTTACAGTGGTCAATTGCACATGTAGAGACAGATTTGAAGCTGGCCTTAAATACCTTTAGTATCTCACAGATATTTATGCCCCTTTCTTTGGGAACTGTTTCTGAAAGAGTGAATATTAATCTATAGGAGATCATTTGCTACAGAAAAATATGCATTTATTAAATCAGTTTAAGTAACCCTGTGTCAGTAGAGCTCAGGATGTTTAAGATCAGGCTGCCCATTGGGTCAGACCACCATGTGCATAAACGTTTACTCCTTTAATGGGCTGTGCTTAACTGCTTTATAGATTGTTAATCCCTTATGTCAGATACATTTACAGCATGTTTTCCACCTCATATTGTTCTTCCTGGGTTTTGGAAGGCACTGATTAACCAGCAGTGATTTATATAACTTTGAGAATTGTTACCTCCTATAGAAGGTTGGGATAAAAGCATAGGACTACCTTTATGTTCAAGAAATAGCGTGCAGACCACAGAACAGAATCACAGAATAGTTAGGGTTGGAAGGGACCTCTGGAGACCATTTTGTCCAACATCCAAGTTGAAATAGTCTGTCTCATATATGGGGTGAACATGTGCTGCAATAGTTTATTTTCTGCTCCTACCTATTTTTTCAGCGCTATAGTAGCAATTTCCAAATGGTGTTTAAGGACATTCCCATAGAAACAAAACAAAATAAAACAAAACTTTGGAGAACTAGAATAAAGATTTTGCGTTCAAACATTTGACAGTGCCCTAGTAGTTTGAATACATATATTCAGGTTAATCACCTATTACTATGTTTGCAGAAATTTGTTGGAGATTTTTGTGCATATGGATTATATGCCTTGTCTTTTGTAGATGTCATACATGGCATTCCTCATGCTCTTTACTTATACTGTGTTGGTGAAGATGGGACCAAGACCAAGTGTGCAAGAATGGCTTGTTATCATTTATATTTTCACCACTGCTATTGAAAAAGTCAGAGAGGTAAGCTTTTCCATTCACTCTTCTCATCTGTAGAGGATATATCATAACCCAGAGAATACCATAATCTGAAGAATGCCAAATCCTGCATTATTTTTGTATAGAATTTAGCAGAGGAAAGAATTATACAGGGAATTAATTTATTAGAAGACTTTTATTTGAAGACCAGTGCTTTGGCCTTGAAAATGCATCTTAAATTTTGTCCTTCTTTTCTGTGTAGAGCTGGTGGTAATGTGCAGGTCACTTGAGAGTGACTGTGCTGAATTGAGATTTGGAGCCTTGATGTAGTCACATGTTTCTTATTTTTTTTGAGTGGACCATTAGATTTCTAATAATGAAGATATTTAGATATTTATATTAGATATTAAACCTGAGTGTGGACACTGTTATGAATTAGTAAGTATTATTCATAGCAAAATCTAGGGCTCTCTCTCAAGACTAACTGACCTTCTATAAATGAACTTGGAAAAAAACCACCATCCACTTTTAATGCTGGATACATTGAGCACAGAAAAATGATATTCCAATCAAAATTGATTGCAATTATTTGCCGTTGATTAGACCCAAACTTCTGGACACAACTAGCTGTCCAAACCTGAGTGTGGGGACAAATGGAGCTATGTATTTCCCAATTTATTGTATCTGAGCCAACTTACCTTCACTGTAAAATTAGCACATAGTAAACAGTAGTAATGTGAATTATCTTTTGTATGACATTTGAAATGCTGTACTTCCAGAGGAATAAATAGCAAAAAATCAGCCACAGTTCTGAGTGAAGTTGATGTTAATGCAGATCACTCAGAAGACTGTGACAGCAGTATTGAGGTGAAAGATTTCAAGGGGTGGCACAAATGCTGGAAGTATATAGAAGCTTGGATAAACTTGCAAGTTCTGTCTTTGCATGAGATAAGATTGAAAAAATCACCAGGATTCCCTAAATGAGAAAAATGTTGAAATTTGAAAATCTCTGTTGGACTCTTGCATCATCTTGATGGTGGGACAGTGGAAACATCAGCTCTTCTTTCTAGCATTATCATTCACTGCACAGTTTGAAATTGATGTCTTCTACTTGATTTTCTTTTTCCATGTTCTAGTTCTGTTCTGTTGGCAAAGACTTTGTAGGACACTTTCTTACACAAGCAGCTTTTAACTGCTGAGGGCCTTGTTATATATAACTGCAAACCTCTGTTTCTCTAGATTGTATCAACTAATTGTTAAAGCCTTAGGCCCTGATCCTGCAACTACTTAGTCATGTGAGTTAGTCCAGATCACTTGTTTACATTAATGTGTTTGTATGCATAAGTTCTTGCAAGATTGGTGCATAACATTTCAAAATCTCTCCTTTACTTGGTACTTATCAGTGTGACCTTACACACCGCATAATTGGCCTCACTTGCGGCAATGTGCAAAGGTTTTATTTATGGTCTCCCAGAGATTCCACTTCACACATTTGCTCAATGAAGCTTAAAATCCCTTTGGGGCATCTCGCAATTCAAGGAGTGAACATTTCACTCTTTACCTTGCTAGTTGCCAGCACTCCTTTTTTTTTAAGGTGTCCTTGGTGGAATACAAGGATCTTTCTTTATATTTTTGGTCTGAAGTAAAAGGCATTAGTTATTTTCCCATCAGCAAGGTTAGGCTGGTAATTTCCATGACTTAGGGGTTTATGAAAAGGCCACTGCAGGTCATGACTATCCTTTTAGAAAATGTTTGTTAATTTATAATGATACCTATGAGTAACAATTCTATACTGGCTGCTCTGTTCTGCTGAGGTATGTGCCCTTTAGTGAATGGATTCAGGTTTGGAATCCATTTTTCCTTAGGAAGAGTTATTTGGCATACTTGAGGAATATGATGCTATAGATTAAGTACAAACCTCCATTGATGGTGAATGGCAATATGCAGTTAATGGGTCTAAAGCAGAAATAAAGAAAAGGAATAGGGGCAGGGGGGGAAATGATACATTCCCAAATATTGTAAAATAGTTCAGACAGAAAAGGTTAAATAATGTATCTGTGATTTTAATGGCATTTTGTTGTGGACTTTTTACACATTCTACTCAGGTATTTATCTCAGAACCTGGAAAATTCTGCCAAAAAGTGAAGGTGTGGATTTATGAATACTGGAATTTTACTGATTCTATAGCTATCATCCTGTTTATGATTGGTTTTGGTTTGCGCTGGTCCAACCCCCCTCTTCAAACTGCAGGGAGGCTACTTTACTGCTTGGATATTATATTTTGGTATACTCGGCTCCTTGATCTTTTTGCTGTGAACCAGCATGCTGGCCCATACCTGACAATGATTGGGAAAATGGTAAGTATTGTGCTTTGGAGCAGTATTTTTGTAGTTAAGGCATCTATTCAGTAATATATACAGCTGAGAAGTGACAGAAAAGAGTGATGGTCAAAGGAGAGGTCACCTAATAATTCATAGTGAATGTATTACCTGAAAATACAGTGACTTCTTCTGTTTGTGAGTTGACCATAATCAGATTTAATTTTTCTTTAATTTATTAATTATGCAAATTTATTCCAAAAAAGCGCCATTTTTACGTCATTCCTTAGAAAAGGGTTGCATTTGAATTAATTTTCTTATCCAGCTTGATTATGGAAGAAAAGCTACTGCCTCTTGCAGATGGGCTCAATAGTATAGATTGTTGCCCTAGTTCTTGGAAACTGTTTCATTATTATTTTAGCTCTTGATTAAAATAATTGTATCCCATTTTATCAGAGATCAAAGTTAATTTTTTTTCTCTTTTAGTATAAGAACTGCTACTGAACTGCTGCCTAGTCTTGAGGGACATGTGCAAATTCCCACTGTAATTTCACTTCGTTATTGAGGTCTACCTTCTTAATACTTTTACATTTTTTCTTGCATGGTAGTTCCAATTCAGTTTAAGAAGACAAAATAGTTTTCATTGGTGTTCTTTCCTCTCAGTTTGAAAGAAACACCACTGAGAAAAATCATCATCATAAGATCTCTGCATTTTTCAAATCTTGCTTAAGATCTAAGAGGGGCATAGGAAGCAAGTAGGACTTGTGGCTTTTTTGGTCCAGGAGGATTTTAACCTCTACAAAATGTTCATATAGTCAGGTCATAGAAATAAAATATTTTATTTTCTCCAACATATTAGATTATTACCCCTCTTTTATACTCTGATTTGTAAAAGCAGATTTCCCTATAATGTATGTCTCTTTCACATATAATTAACACAACTAATTCTTTCACACAAACATGTCTTCCAGACAGCAAACATGTTCTATATTGTGATTATGATGGCCATAGTTCTGTTGAGTTTTGGGGTGTCACGAAAGGCAATTCTTTCACCAGAGGAGCCTCCTTCTTGGACTCTGGCACGAGATATTGTATTTCAGCCCTATTGGATGATGTTTGGTGAGGTCTATGCTGGAGAAATAGATGGTAGGTAATTTTCATAATACAGTTCAACAGCTTAAATATAATACATGCAGAAACACACCTACTTTGGGCTACTAGAGTTTTGAGTACTCGTTGAGTCTGTTCTTTCTCAAACAATTCTGATTCCAGCATATATATGTCCTTAATGAGTAATACTGCATGAATAATGTTGAGAATATTAGTTTCTTTCTTAAAAATAAAGATTAGGCTCTAAACCCTTCAAATTCAGTGCTTAAAATTACGTATATTGCAAATCTCAGAGCAAAGCACATAGGAAGTAATATTTAGCTACTTCATGCTCGGGGGATCTGGCACTGAAATGATTCACTAATCAGGTGAATACAAAGCTGCTGATCTCTTGAAGAAAAGACTACAAAATTGCCTTAAAAAAGAAAAAAAATTAAGGTGGGGGAAAAAAAGGGAGAAATAAGTTACCTGGCATCATTCTTAAACAGGTAAACCATGTGAACATAGGAAAAATAGAACCAATCAGTGTAAATAGGAAAAACAATGTATCTTGGTTATGGCTTTGAACTTGTCTTAGCAAGACAGAAGAACCAGGCACTCCAGGAGGTGTTTCAGCATTACCGATGGAAGGCACTCTCATGCTACTGTGTGATGGGTACAAGTAAAACAATCCCTAAAATGGACAAGTAGGTATGGAAATAGATACATATATTTAAGTTACATAGTTCAGGACAGACCCAATTCATTAAAATAATTTAGAATATTGCATACATTATTACTGCTTGAACAGTCACATGATGACTATGTATTTTGGTTATATAAGTCAAAATTCTTTTAATGAAAGCACACTGTTCAGTTTCACAGTTTAATCCTCTTAATCACTTAGTAATGCTAAACCTTCAGAAATTTGACACTTCCCAAATAAAGCTATGATTTCTTTAGTGACTTTTTTGCTCAGAATATGTCCTGAATTTAGAGCTGCTGCTTTATAAATGTGTGTTAAAATTTCCTCAAAGGTCTGAAATTTGATTAGACATTAAAAGGACTGAAAAATATTTATTTTGATATTTTAAAAACATTAAAAGAGATCCCTTAATTTCTGTGATTTGTTGCTTCATCCCACAAATATGCATAGCCTTATGTATCTTTTTGCATATGAGTCAATGTGATTTTGTGTGTGAAGCTCTAAATGAATATCACTCCAGTACTGATAAAGCAGCCTTTGAGCTATATCTTTTCCACAGTGGAGTCTGTGAAAGCTTTGCCACTTGCTTTAAGGATCAAAGATTTGGATTTCAGTTTGCTTGAGTGTGTGCCATCTCTCAAATGCATTTTGGCTGCATCGTTTTTCCCCTTAACAAAAAACTGGAGTGACCGGAATAAGAACTGATATGTATGAAGTGGTGTCTGCAGCTTCTGAACTGTGAGGGTAACTATGGGATTGTAGTAGCATAAAGAGGTTGCAGTTTTCCTTTAGGTGAAGGTTGACCTTTTAGTTGGAAGTTTAGTGATCTATATCTGTGAAATTAATGAGGACTATTCTGTTTCTTGCTTGGACAAATGAGAAGCACAGGCCATTGCTGTGCTCTGCTCTGATTTCCATGCTAACTACGCTCTGTATGTCCTTAATTTCCAGTTTGTGAAAACAATGAAGACTGTCCTCCTGGCTCCTTCCTCACACCGTTCCTCCAAGCTGTCTACCTCTTTGTGCAATACATCATCATGGTCAACTTGCTTATTGCTTTCTTTAAGTAGGTACCTTGGTATATTGCTGCAAAAGCAACTAATGCTTCTACCAACGCTTCTCAAAAGCCTTTCACCAAAAATGCCCCAGCAAAGGCATGTTAATGGTCGTTGTTACCATAAATGGGTGTTGTACCACCATGTCTTCCATGGGGGTAAGGTGAATAAAAAAAGAATGGTGGTAACAAGACAGTGCAAGGAAAGGGATAGTGAGAAGACACCTAAACTGTTTTACCATTTAACAAGCGTCTGACTCTGTGAAAGCAGACAACTCCAGCTGGCAAAAAAGGTAACATTAATTCAGCTCTGAAGTAATTTTATTTTGTTCCTGAAAGTTGTATGTGTTGTGCTGAGAACCCATATAACATTCATCATAGGGTAGCCCAAGTTTTAAGCTGGCACATCAGAGGAAGAGGAAGCTGGCACATCAAGGGAAGAGAATAATGACTGTAGGAGTATGCTCTTTCTTTAGCAAATAATTTGAAATTTCCTGTTGTTTAATGCAATCTCTTATGTTCTAGACTGAAATCTAACTGTAGTTTTTTTAACAAACTGCCTTTTAATGTCTGCTGTGATTACTAATCCCTGAGTAGGAAGGGTCTTCATACTAATTCTATAGTAATTCATAGTAATTCTATGGTAATTAATCACTGTCTTTATAGTCATTTTAACCTTTCAAGTTTTAACAGGGAGCCTCTAGTAGTGGATCAAGCTCTGTAATATATAAGAAAAGAGCAGCCTAACCCAAGTAGTTAATAATTTTTTCCTAGAGTTCTAACATTTCTGAGGAAGAAAAAGTCAGCTGTAGGTTAAAAGAAAATTTAAATGAATAAATGTAGTGATTAATATTCAAGAAAAATGAACTATCAAAAGTCATTCTATTCCCACTTCCAATTAAAAATCCCTTTCCTGAAATTTTGGCAAGGAATCAGTCTATTGTTTTATATTACACAGCTGTGAAATTGCAATTTGAATTATTTCTGGAACTAAACCTTCAGCAATGATGATATGATAAATCTTCTGCGTAGTGATTTGATTGTTCCAGAAATGGGATGAAAAATGGGTATGAGCAATATATTTAATTATGGTCTCAGAAGCAAAGCTGATGTTTTTGTGACTATACACTGTGTGTGTAGTATGACAGTTCAAATGAAATTACAGTACCAGAAACCACAACGTTGCTTTCCTGTGCTTGGGTCTATGATAGTAGATATGGAAAATTATTCTGTGCAACAGCAGTTGTGTTTAATAATATCCGAGCTCCAGTGAGTATCCTGCAGAAGAATGGCTCATGTAGCCGCAGTATTTTGTTTAGGGGGAGTGCACAGAACCGTTTTGTTAACAGTGTTCCCTTAGCCTGGTACCCACTTTTAGTCCAGTCCAAAGAGGTAGACAGTGTTGAATTTTCAGTTAGGCTGTGCATTAAAGTTTAAATAATATGGCTGAGATTTCAAAGCCACTTCAGTGATATCTTCTGTCCAAGTTCCATTAATGTGAATGGGAATCGAATCTCCAAATCTGTTAGGCAGCTTTGATGCACTCATTCTCAGTGCACTAGCTGCTGACACATGTTGCTGTTTTGTTAAATGAAAGTCGCTAATCAGATTTACCTCACTGGAGGAATGGCACTTCAGTGTCAGATTAGATCTGTACACAAGCGTCTTGTGCTATATTGGCTGTACTCCTCACAGTGTTTTACCCTCCTTCCCCCTCCCTCTGTCACTCTCTTCTCAGTAATGTTTATTTTGATTTGAAATCCATATCGAACAAGCTCTGGAAGTACAACCGGTACCGCTACATTATGACCTACCATGAGAAACCATGGCTGCCTCCACCATTCATCCTGCTGAGCCACATCGGACTTCTTATAAATCGCATCTTCCGCCATCAGCCCCCAAATGAGCTGGATCAAGAGGAAGGCGATGTTGGACTAAGTAAGCTGGGAACCAAAAGAAAAAGCTGGTGACAATTGTTTGTCAGCCTCCCATCACTTTGAAGTTGAGTTCCTCAAAAAGAAAAAAAAAAAAAAAAAAAAGAAAAAATATATTCTCTGGGTAGAGGGCTGTTTTAATTTTGAAAACTGAATTTAACTTGACTCCCTGAGAATTCTTGAAGGAAAAAATGACTAAGTGACTAGGGGAATGCTTTGCTGTGCTACATACTGTGCATCAGTCAAGATACCTCACAGCTCTGAAATAAAGTGACACACAGCTGAAATAAAGTGACAGCAATTTATTCTGTAGGAATTAATAGCCTTATTTTTAAAGAAATTAAACAGTAGTGAGGGTATAAATTTCTGTATGTTTGTCATGAAAAGACCAACAATTCCTTTTTTATTACCTGGAGAAAGAAGGTACAGAACTCAAGGACAAAGGGGATCGAGTGGTGGCAGATGCAGAGAGAGAGCATAGAGGATTCCCACCTTCTCACTGTTTTCCTTTCCTTTGTGCACTGGCTTATCACTGCACATTCCCAGCCTGGATGTCTTCATCCCAGCGTCCTTCCTAATGCCTCTTCAAGGTGATGTCAGTTCCCTGTCTTACTGTTGCCAGCTCTGCCAGGAGTAGCTCTAGCTGTTGAGGGGATGGGACCACAAGATGTTGGGATGGGAATGAATACTCAGTAGTGGGGCTTGATGGTTGGGGTGAGGCAGAGAAATGGGGAGGACGAGAGGCTGGTGGCTATAACCTTTTCTACAAAAACATTGGGAAACACTGGTGTATAATATTATACAGCCTCATCCTTTTTGATGCAACGTACACCCTTGGAACCTAATAAGAGATGTGGGGAGGATCCTGCCTGAGTCATGCTTTACTTAGGATTTGCTCTGCTAAACAATGAATCCCTGAAGAGATCTGGCATGCTTGCAGGTAGTTACAGGGTTCAAAACCAGGCTTAAATAATCAATGCTAAGCTGTTTTACTGCTGCTCTCAGGCTCACCTTCTCCATCATGACTGGATACACTAGATACGAAGTAGGCACTTTGAAGTGCCACTGATTATTTTATATGCATGAATAGCATAAATCACTGATGTAGCATAGAGAGTGTCTTGTAAGGTGCATCAGGCTAAAGGAAAACTAAAACCCTGCTTAGCACATCTAAAAGTCCTTGGATAGAAGGGGGCTCATGACTTGCTTACACTTCTCTCAGAAGGAGAATTTTTTCCCGTTTGTATACCTCTGTGCCCCTTTTCTATATACCTGTGCATTGCTTGGTAAGTTTCTTCTACTTTAATTTTGGTGTGGTTATAATTAACTGGTTTTCGCAATGAGGATCCAGTGCCACCCTGTGGAAAATCAGTGAAAATACCAATATACGGAGTAAAATATTGGAGGAAAGAACACAGGTAGGTTATGGGGGAAAAGAGCCTCAAAGGTGATCAAGTCCCATTGGGAGTGAAAGGGGGAACCCCAGAACACTGCTGGGGTTTTGGCTGCTGAGCTGTGTGTTGCAGCTTTTTTTTACATGCTTGTGACAAACACTGCCTTGTTACCTGATGGAGATATCCCCTTATCAAGTACAGTGAGGACTGTGGTACCTAAAATAAAGAAAGAAAAGAGGAGCTTGGAAAATGTGGAGTTTGAATCAGAGAAACAGCTTTCCACCATATGCATTTCTTTGTACTGTTTTGCAATCAATCTGTTCTCTCAGAAATCTTGGTGTGCTAGAAGAATAGCATCATGAACAGCCCAAATTGTAAACTTCTGAGTGTTTTCTTCGTCCTCTAGGAATCTTGGGGAGGAAGGGGGTGGAGAGAAGATCTTAATGTTTTATACATATGAATGTTAATTAAGAATGCCTTAATGTTTTATACATATGCACATGTTAAGCATTTAGTTGGGAAAAAAGCTTTGCACCTTTGAATACCTGGAAGGACTGCAATTGTAGGTGACTAGCCTGAAGTGAATGTCTTGACCACATTAGAGTGACATTTTTGTAAGCCTTTATATGTATACCTACATCTTGTAAGTGACACATGCATAACAAAATAAAGGAAAAAGTTTGTGAGAAAATACATCTTTGTGTGCAACCATTCGAGTGTGTGCTTTTGAGGCTTTAAAGGGAAGTGCACTGGAATTTTTGTCAGTATGGTTATGTTCCCTGTCTAAGGAAAGATAAAAAACATAATTTCCTCTATTTGGCATGTAGGGTCTTTATGCATAAGCCCAAATTCACAGAGTTAGGCCTGATTCTTTCTTTTCAAGGAAAGGAGTGTAAACAAGTTCTGACAAGTTTTTTATTTTTTTTTCCTCATGGATGTTCATAAAGAATTGTAATTATCAGCATGTTTCATACTGATTCCTACCTCCTTTGTTCAGAGCTCTACCTGAGTGATGAGGAGTTAAAGAAACTTCATGACTTTGAGCAACAGTGTGTGGACAAATATTTTCATGAAAAGAACGAAAGCCAGAATTCCAGTGACAGTGAAAGGATCCATCTGACCACAGAAAGGTGTGTTTTGCTGAAGATTTGTGTTCTTTCTATAAATTTGTCATATAAAACGACTTTGATAAGATAATGCTTTTGAAACAGATTATGGGCACTGTGAACATGCATAGACCTTGCTAATCTGATGGAAATATATCTGTTTGAGGTGCATGTCAGGTCTGTCTGGGAAGCCTTGCTGGCAGAACTGCATCCCCAGATGTGTGTAGGTGGTTAAAGGGGTACAGTTAGGTGTTACTAAGTTTCACTTTTGCAGACCAGTTAGCACTACAAAAACATGCCAGAAAATATCATATAATATATGTGTTTGTTTAAAAGGTTAGCAGTGCAATAATGCTGTGAGAGTATTGCTTGTGATTGAGTATAATTGCTGTTTACAGAAATAACCATAAAACCATTTTAGCATTATTTTCAATATAGTGTCTTGGTTTGCAAAATGCTAATACACAGCTGTCAGTAGGGCTTCAAAACTCTCAGTATTGGCCTAATTTAGCATTCTATTGAAATCAATGGCAAATCTGCCACTACATTTAAGGGGAAGAGTTAAAAAAAGGGAAAATTTTAAAAAGTCTTAGTAAATGCCAACACTCATCTCACCTAACAAATTTGTTTTGCCTAGCAAAAGTTAGACTCTTAATCTTTCCCTGTTTATAATCTTACTTTCTGCAGGTTAAAACAGAACAGAAGCAGTATAAGCATCACCTGTAAAAGAAATTAAATAAACAGCTTTGTTCAAAAGCTACAGAATTGATTACATCAAGAAGATTTCATTTACTGGATAAATATAGAATTGGAAAGGAATTTTTTTCTGAGTGCAGAAGTGAAATACACTTCATAGGATTACATAACATTCATGCAAGAAATTAATTTAGATGAAAAAAATGTTCTGGAATACTGATCTTTGATTTTATTCAGCAATTAGTTAATACTATATCTTTTAGTTACTCTGTGACAAGTGGAAGAAATGACTACTGCATATTGCCTGCAACCAGTTTATCATTGGCTTAGTGGTAAAGCACCAGAGAGTATCTTCAGGAAATATGAGAATAATTATTTGGTTAAAATGATATAATTCCAGGCCAAGAAGTTCTTGCACTTTTTACTGGAGATTTGAAGATGATAAAAAAATAGGCTTTGCTTTTTAGGAAGTTGCATTTTACCTAAAGGTAACTGATGCCATAAGATGCAGAGAATCCGCTTCCAGAGGCCAAGTAGGTTCTTGGGAAGACCTCTTTCCCAGAGGTCTCTAGCATTTGAGAAATGCAAGACTGAAAAATACATGTAGGTCTGTGTAAGTCTTGTCCTCATGCTTGCACAAGAAATGTAGAAATGCAGGATGACTAGCTGACAAGAAATATCCTTTATAGCATTTTACACTGGCAGCAATAGCTGCCTGCTGTCCATGGTTTAGTAGTTCAATGGCAATGAATGGCTATTAGTAGGAAAACAAGAGTTTTTAAAATAGATACTTTTTGAGCAAAAAGTCTGTTTCCTTAGGAAACACTGGCTGTTGGCTGGGTTTTGTCAAGTATAGATATTTGACAAAAATGAAAGTCACCATTAAAAAAAAAAGTGTCTGCTTGAAACACTGACTTTTTGAAATGCATTAATGACTTCCTTCATCATCTTGCAAAAGGACGTAAAGATCTATGTTTTGGTATTTTAATTATATTTTGTTTTTCTACTTAGAGTGGAGGAGATGTTTCTACAGCTTAAGGAGGTGCATAAGAAGGTATTTTTTATCAAGGAGTCTTTACTCTCCCTGGACAGCCAGCTAGGACACTTGCAAGACTTATCTGCCTTGACAGTGGACATCCTGAAAGTCCTTTCCGCTGTAGACACCTTGCAGGTGGAAGAAGCCTTGCTGGCTGACACAAAACATCAAACGTGTAGGAAGCTGCCACATAGCTGGAGCAATGCACTCTGTTCTGAGACCTTGAGCAGCCTGAAGTGTTTGTACGACAAGAAATACCACT
Source organism: Lepidothrix coronata (assembly GCF_001604755.1). Lineage (NCBI taxonomy): Eukaryota > Metazoa > Chordata > Aves > Passeriformes > Pipridae > Lepidothrix > Lepidothrix coronata. The sequence continues at coordinate 1,438,367 of NW_016690198.1, forward strand.
ACTACAGCATGCCACCCTCCCTCTTACGGAGCGTGGTAAGGAGTCCGGGTCCATCAGAGTGCAGAGACCATGTATGGAGGTCTCAGAGTAACAAGGTAATAGAAGACAGCTCTCAAAAAGTAGAGATAGAAGGTGACACACCCACTTCAGGAGTATCCTCTGAGACTAAGTCAACCCTTAGGTATGGACAGTTTTTGTTGGTGCCCCCTGACCATCAGGGAGGGTCTTTGTCTGAGGATGTCACCTTAAATTTCTCCTTTTTGAGCACTCCTGCCAAGTACAAGGATGAAGTGGTCAGAGATGACCTGCAAAGTAGCACTGTGATGCAGCAAAATTTGCCCAGTGTCAGCCTCATTGGAAAAGAGACAGAAGATTATCATTGGAGCCAGAAAGACTTTGCTATTCATTTGCCATCAGAAAAGACTAATGCTGTAGAGTCTGATCATCCTCTGGGTCTCCAGCCACCGCTGGATATTGAAAAGAGTGCAGCATCCCCCTGCGATGATGGGGAAGAAACTGAAGGTGGTTATGTGAACTGGGGGTTCTCTGAAGGTGATGAAAAAGGCGTTTTCATCTCAGATTCAAAGAAGAAAGCCATGTACATACATTCCTCCTATGACAGGGACAATAATTGCAAGAGTAGTCCTCTCAGGCATGTCCAGTTAATAGAATCAAAGTCCTTCTCCTACAACTCTGACTGGTCACATCACAGCAGCAGCAGCATCTCTCAGAACATGCTGAAACAAAGCACCTCCTTCTGGATCAGCCCACTCCAGAGGGACTGGAGTTTCTGCAGAAGCAAGAGCTTACAGTTGCCTAAGAAAGAGAGATCAGGGAAAACCTGCAAGGCTATAGGCGGTAATTATAAAACATTACACCTGTACAGTATCTTTTACTGGAGAGTCCTAGACATTATAAAAATCTTTCATTTGCACTGATAAGATATTAGCTGCAGTTGATGGTAGTAGCAGAGGTTCCAGAGTTACTCTTTCACTTTCTTTGTTGTGGGTCTGGCAGTTGGGAATTTCTGAAGTGAGCCTTGTATCCAAGCTGTGATACACCTATGTGTCAGCCACCCTGATTCTCCCCTTCTCATGAGCTCTCTTTGTCTGTGGTTACACAAATGGAGTAACAGAAGGATTGTGCTCACTCTGGGGAAGTCTCTTTGCCATGGGGATGCAATGCAAGAGTTGCAGGACCCAAAATAAGTTACACGATCCCTTAGAGATACATTAGCATTATCGTAGGTCAGATGGGCGCACGGAGAATGAAGAGGTATACACTTTTGTAGTGAGTTTAAATCCCTCCCTGCTCACCACGAAGTTTGCTTACCAAGAACTAAAATACAGCAAATTCTTGTTCTAATTATGATTAATGTGAGATGATGGATAACATTTCTTGTTTTATATCTTGTGATGGTGCACAACTGTGCACTGAACTGCATGAGTATTAACTTTGGATGTCACAAGTCTTTCTCAGCTTGCCTTAGAGATCTGCCAGTTCTCAGTCTTACCTTAGTAAACGAAACTCTCTAACTTAGAGGTGGTTTTTTGGCTCTTTTCTGCAGAGTCTTTACGATCCAGTGAGCTACACCACAGTGAGGCAACAAAAGCAAAACAGCAAAACAGAGACAGAACGCCTGGGAGAGGAAAGAGGAATCAAAAACTCCTTCAGGTGCCGGTATGGGCAGATGCAAACTGTCTTTTTCATTCATTAAGAGCAGTTTTGCAGTGTGATTTAATTGAAAATGTATACATTTAAAATGCTGCACACGAACTGGGGTATCTCGTGTGTGTGTGTCTAGCTTTGCTTCAGTTTTCCTTTTATTTGAAATGTGTGGGATTTCCCTTTTGAACTTGTTGATGCTCAGGGACTTTGCTGGATAGTGTACTGGAGTGATATGGATTTTACACAAGAATAAATCAGTCCTTGCACTTCAGTTGGCAGGAGAACTTGAGGAGGGTCCATAGGATCTAGGATAGACTGAAGAAGGGGCCATATCCAGGTGGTATACAACTGTAAACAAGGAAGCTAGGCCTCATAAGGTTATCTCCTGCCTACAACAGTCCCACAGTGTTTTCTGATGGCAAATACTTTGCATGTTGCAGAAACCATATTGATTGTGTCATATGTATGGGGCAACTTTTTGTAACTGTATCTGTGTGTTCATATATAAAAATCTATTTATAGAACTATAAAGAAATTCCTAGTGTCTTTGTCAACTAAGAAGAGTTATCACTGTTTAATGAGATGAATGCTGAAGACTGTTTTGTTTACAGAAGATGCTCAGGTCAGCAAATACTCAAACTTTGAGATCAAATACCTCCGAATGTATTAGGTCTTGAAGTTCAAATATGTTTAAATAGTGTGAGATCTTTCATGAGTTGTATTTACTAGACCAATGCAACATGTCTTCTGCAACTTGTAACAAAAAATTGGAAAACCTGTTTCTCGGTTGGTAGTATGTTCATCATTGGCATTTCAGTGATGCTCTGAAAGGCCACACCATAGGCTATCAGAGGAACTGCAGATGCTAGTTATCCTGTAAATTGAGTATTGTTTTGTCACTGTATTGCCAGGTGATTAGAGTGGATGATTGTCCCCAAAACACTCAAGTGATCTCAGAGCCTGCAGAGATCAATGTCTGGGATGAGCAAGAGAAACACAGCAAGAATTGGCTCACCGTGTCTAATTTCAGTCAGCTAAGTATGTGACATTTTGCAAACAGTGAATTTCAGAACAGTTTTTAAAAAGAGGCAGTAAATATAAATCACGAATTCAAGTGTCATCCACCATTTTCACCTCATGGCATAATTTCCACAAAATTAGACTTTGGTTGCAAGCACACATGGCTTGGTTATTTGCTGCATCATTGAAGAGGGATATAGATTGGATGGAAGGTCAGTTGAATCTTTCTGGGAGCACTACCTCTCTTGCATGGAAGACAATAGCGTGCTGATCTTAGGAATAAGTGGGAAGAAGGAGGGTGGTGTCTTTGTCTCCTCTCCTGAAGTATCTTTTAAAGTGGCATCCTGGCTAGTTGCAAAAATAAACTCATGATTTTCCAGGACATTTACACTCGCAGGCAGTGCTGTGATACTGTATTTTCTGGCAGATCCCCTACTTGCATTATTCATTTCTCATTGCTCAGAAAGACATCCTCCAAATGGAAGATATAAATTTTGTGTTGTCTTTTTTGAAATGAAAAGAAATGACTTCCTTACTCTTCTTTTAATAATTCTCCATCTCTTTCATTCTCAGAAGTCCTTTGTATAGTTCATCTTATCGTTCAGCTTTGCTGTGATGTGGCTCACTGGTTTCATCCTGAGAGCTGCTGGGAGAAGTATTGGGGAATGGTGTGACTCAGTACCTCATGATCTGAGGAGGGCTGCACTCCTCCCAAATCTGCTGACAAAGAATGGAAATAGTCTGTTTTATCCCTATGAAATTCTGTTATTGTTTTTATAAAATATGGGTTTGCTTGGACAATATGGTATATACATGTTCATTTTATAGCACTGCATAGGTATTTGGTTTATAATGATAGAGCTGTTCATTACACTCTAGAAATAGCTGACGTTCTCTTTTGGCTAGGTCTGGAACGTCTCAGTTTCACGCACCAGAAAATGAAAAATCAAGACATCGGTAGGCATACCATACCATTCTGTGATTACCTGGGGCATTCTCGAGAGGTAAGACCTACAATTACACATCCTAGTCCATAGTTTTGGCTGGGATGAGCTTAGGGTAGCTCTACTGTTGTCGCCAGATTTGCCACTACAGGTTCTTTGTCATGACATACCTCTTTGAGAGATGAGGAACTTTGTGGTCTGCTGGCTCAGTCTATGTGTGCGAGTAAATGAATAATTTAACATCTATTAACACTCTACTAAGATTATCAAAGTAAGATATTAAATTATTGAGTCACAGAGTTGTTCTGAATATGAAGTTAGTCAGAAATGGCATGTGTGTTGATGTTTCATTAGGCAACGCCTGAGCACACAGCTTAGTCTTGAACCTGTGGGCAGAATGGCTCAGAAGCAAATTTTGGAAAGTTAGTTACATAGTGTTCACTCTATTGTGTGAGTGAACTGTAGAGATAGTTATTTCTTGCAAAACAGTAGTTAAATATTGATAAGAATTGCAAAGTGTAGATTTCTTAACCATTGGCTTATTAAAACATATTTTGTAATTTAACAGAATTAATTTTCAGCTCCTTAATCTAAAGGTCCTCAGCCTGTGGAAACCAATGCAATGGAGCTAGACCAATTTGTATTTCACAAGTATAAAAGGAAATAAAGAATAAGTTAAGAAAAGGAAATGTGAAACTATCCTTTCCTTTTAATTTTCAACAGTATGAAAGTACCCTTCCTTGTCTGTTTTACTTCTGGCATGATTGTTAAAATGGTGATCTTTCAAAGCTTAGCTTATTTTTCACTGTAAATGTTATTATTTGCATTTTTTTTTTTTTAAGAATAAAGATAAACCAGATAATTTCAGATATGCCAGTGTTGTAGAATTTGAATCCCAAATATCAGGAAAGAGAGCTTGAATGTCAGTTTTTAAAATGGTGGGGTTTTCTATGAAAAAATGAAGAGAAAGAGAGAAATAGAAATACATTTACTGATTTTGTATTCTGTAAGACCCAAGCTTGGAGTATAAATCAATAAATCTTTGAAATGTTGAACACAAGATCAGACAAGCAAAATAAAAGTAAAGTCAGGAAAACTGTGTGAAAGAACCAAGTCATCTGGTGCTTCAAAACTCATATGAAGATATTCTTGGGTAAAACTCAAGAGTAGGATTTTTAAAATTCTAAAAAAAATCCAGTGATTAATAGCAGTATTGGAGTTATGCTGAAACCAGTCACTTTCAGAACATTGACTTCAGATTATTTATTCTTCCAAGATACAGTCTTCAATACCCACTGAATTATTATGCCTCTCTCTAAGTCCCCTCTGAACTATGAAAGTTTGTATTTATCACTGAGATGTAATAAAATTGCTGCATCCAACTGTTCCACTTGTAGTATGATATATTTTAAAGAAATCTCTCTTCCTGAAGTGGTACTTCTCAGATGTATCCACTGCATACTAGTAGTTTAGGAATCTCTATTGGTAGATAGCAGGGAGCAAAGCAAGGGTGTGTGTAGGAAGGTTTTTAAAAGATTTTTGTATCTGCAGATCAAGCTATAAGGTCAATATATGAGAGAAATAAAAAAAAAGTTAAGTTTCAGATTAAATTAGAAGCTGAATTTTAGTTGATTTATCTTTAAACTTAGCTGTCTCTGAACATTTTTTGGAGGGGCCTTTTTCGTTTGAGAATTGAAATCTGCCTGACTACTACTCAGAAGAAAAATTCTATTTCTGACTAGCACATTAGGAGGACCTAGCTGACCCATTTTTATCTAATATTGCTGGAAGTTTAAAAGACTACTTCAGTATTTCTTTAAACAAAAGACCTGTAAAATATGTGATCTAAATATCACTGGAAAGCTGCTCAGCGTGTCACCTTCTTCTGTTATAGAGGTTTAGAGTGAATTTTATTTTCAACAATTGTAAAGCCTATCCCTGAACTGGAATTTTCCAACATAAAGTTAGTTCTCTTATACTGTCCATTTTAGAACATCTTTAACAAGCTTTGTGAGTGTATTGAGATATGGTACCTGAGCATTTCATTCAAATGTGTGGAGGCAACACGGAACACTGCGATGTGAGCTAATTAGTTTCATTTTAGTGTAGGTTTGGCAATACTGTGATTCACCTGCCTATCATTATTTATGTTAACAATAAGCATATCAATAACTGTTTTTAAGACTGTATCTTTTTGAGCTGTGCAGTGTGCATATTATAGTGATGTGCATATTTTACCAGTAAAAGTATCTCTCTTTTTTAGGGTTTGAGTAACAGAGTATTTGGAAATATGAAGAAAAGTAATCTGAACAGGAACTCCTCGTATGTATTATTAGCGTATTAAGATACCCTTCGCATGTTTTCAGAAAGAGATATCTAATGCTGTCTGCAGATTTCTACTTCAGTTTTGTTTCTGATACTTCATATGAGAAATTTATGTGAAATGAAGAGTTAAGGCAATTCAGTTTTTTAAGATGCTTAGGGGAAGCCTTGTTACTGGGGATAAAGGAGATCCGTTTAAACAAAGTGTATGATATTGGGTGGAATGCACACCCATTCCAATTCTAATAATAATCCAATTTTCTATGTCAGTCACTAAGATGACAGTCAGACTTCATGATCTTAAAGGCCTTTTCCACTCTTAACAATTCTATGATTCTGTGGTTTTACAACCATCTTTAACTGACCATTTTTCCAGTCTAGTGAGCATGAAAAGTTGCATTTGCTTTTGCTGTGCAAATTATATGTTTCTTTTTTTAATAGTTAAAATACTAGCAGCTCCTGAAAGCTTCTCTCACTCTCTGATTAATGTCTTTTGTGCTGAGTTGCATAAAATATCTTCATGCATTTTCAAAAGTTGTTAAGCTTTGATTATATTTGGTGAAAGTATACTGGTTTCAGAAGTGGTTTCCACCCCCCCCCGCTTGTTTAATCATTATCTTAATATTAGGAGTATTTTTATCACATGCAGTGCTGTCTGTATGTTCCCTTTCCTTTTCTTTCTTATTTTCATCAATTTCTTTTATATTGCTCTTATTTTTTAGCACTGTGGATGTAATAAATAAAAGATACTAGAAAGCCGTTACATCCTGTGTGATTTCACCATGGGGAGAGGAGGAAAAAGGTTACTGTGGGGGGGTTTTTTGGTTTTTATGCATACTGGTGTGTGTGTGAGAGGGTTGGGTGAAGTTTTTTTTGTTATTTTGGGTGGTTTTGGGTGGCTTTCCTTTTCTTTCTTCTTTTTTTCTTTTTTTTCTTTACTCTGACTCATTTATAGGTGGTAAGCAAACCACATATGTACCAGCAAGACATACAGGCTCTTGAGTGGCCTGATTCTGTCACTTAGTCAGTTGTCCTCAGTTAGGATTCTTTGGTCTGTGAGGTGAATTGTATCTTCTGTGTTCTGTGAAAGACTGCTTTAATGTTATTACTGATGCAATAGTCTTTTTGTATAAGCAGACTTGTTAATCCAAAAGCCCATAAATTTAAAAAGTATGTTTTTATACATACAGAAGTGGTGGTAATGACACATTAATATATCTCACATTGATTGAAAAATGAACTATTGTGTATGTGATTGATGGGTCTGTAACTGATACTGTTATTGCAGTGTAAAAGATATGAACACCAGTGCAGAATCCAGAGCAGCTCAACATAAAGGAGAGAAAGAAACACGCAGAAAAATGGGTCACATCTTCAATACCTGAAGGTGGTTTGCTGATTGCTGCATTGAACAAAGTTGCACTGAGGGTTATTTTGTTTTGTGATTGCTGATCAAACCTTTGTGAGTTTAGCCTTCACATAGATCACATCTCTTTATATGTGATCTATGTGTACCAGTATTAGCTTAATGACGGAAATTTCAGGTTAAAATATCAAGTATTTGTTTTTAAACAGGTTGAGAGCTTCAGAGGAAACTGACAGTAAGTTTTGCATTGCTTGTCACTCATTTTAATTCCCGTTTGCAAATCTCACTCTGACAATTCTGAAGTACAAAATCCAAAAAGGAAGTTAATTTACTGTAGTCGAGGGTTATAGGAAAATGTGCAGATATTGTTTCATTATTTCATGAAACAATACAAACAATTAAAAACTTTAATTTGTACTTTAAGGGTTTTTTTTTATGAGGACATGTTTTTCTCATAATAACTGCCTAATCTTAAATGGAAAAATCTGTTTTTATTCTAGTCTGCCCAGTAATTTCAGCAGGAAAAAGATCTTTAAGATGATGGTTCTGCTTTCATCCCTTACAGTATAAGAGACCTCCTGAGTTAAACAGGGTGTTAGTCTGAAGACAGATTGTAATATAAAATTTTAATGTATGTTCGATTTTTCAAGTTGCAATTTTGTGTAATTCCTCCGTTTGTGTTGTTTACCTGAAATTATGACAACAGTGAAGGATTGAATTTATTTTGAAATGTCCAATGAAGAAATTCAAGGTTTTAGCGAGGAAATACTTTGTTCGTCAAAAGTAGAGTATTAACTTCACTTGTATTTGTTGCATTTTAGTCTTATCTTCCAGTTTTCCTGACATGACTTATCTGTAAGAGGCTGAGCATCTGGGCATCTATCTCTTTTTGAGGCTAGATGTGATGCAGAAATGAGTAGCCCTTAGTCTTATCTCTCCTTCAAGTGCTGCTCTTTCAGGGTTCATCTCTGCACAAAGCACTTCCATGCCAAAGCATGCTGCAGCAAGCAGAGTTGTTGGATCCAGCAAGAAAGAAAGCACAAGGAACTTCGAATCACTAAGGGCAGTGAAAGTGCTAGGCCTTCCCCCAACATCTGTTGATACTTCTGTATAAGATCTCGTGCTAGATAAGGAAGTATAAGCAAATAGAATACACCAAGAAGAAAAGTGTTAAATTCAAAAATCTGATGAACATTGTTTTGATTATCTTATTTTTTCAGAATTAACAGTAGTACAGTATATATAATTCTAAAATCTGGCATTTTGAAGAACTGTTTTCTAACCGAACAAAATTATTTCATCCACCTAATGGGAACATGCTCATTAATGTTGGCTGTATTAAAAACATCTTTCTGTAAAACCAAGATTTTTGGACCAAATTTGGTCTGGTTGAGCCTGTTAAATATGTCACCACATAAATTGTTTGCCTGCTTATATTTTTAACAGCATGTTAGATGCTGCAGGTTAATGGGACAGTATTATTATAACTTTGGTTCAGTAGTATAGTTAATGGAATGCTTAATGGCTTAGAAAAATCATGCCTTTGGGAGACCAAGAAGCATGGTGGACAGCAAAGTTCTTTTGTTATCCCAGAGATGTAATTGGCTTAACATGTCCTTGAGACTAATAACACAATTTTCCCACCATTTTCCTGAAGAAATAAGTCATCTGTCTATATTACACTGATAACTGAAATCTGCCAATATACAGTATATTACAATGTACTTAAAGCCAATTAATAATTCTCCTCTTTGGAATCCTGAGACAGTAATTCTGATTAATCTGTTTCATGACAAACTCTAAGATGGGAGGAATTAAAAAATCATACATTTATGTCTTTTATAATAATTAATGTAATGATCCTTTAAAAATTCTTTCAGATATCTTCGCCTGCTTGAAAACATCTCAAGATTTGCATCATCACTACTCAGGTAAGGAGGAGTGACGGCACTGTGGGCACAGACCCTGACGCCTGGGGTGGCAGACGCCTGAATCAGCTTTATTGAAAAAAAACCACATCTGATATATGTATGAGGTTTGAAAAGTAACAAACGATGTTTAACCAATTACATACAAGCATTCCATGGAGCGTGTGCAACAGAGTATAAGGAACTACATTTCCCAGAATGCTCCTCAGCATTTTTCCTGTAATACAATCTGCCACAGCAGAGACACCAGAATAATAGGTGAGAAATTTAAGCAGTTAAAAAGAACATTAGTCCTCCCCTTGTCATCTTCTGTGATTTTCATTTTGAAGAGTTGTACAATTGACCACTGCTAAGAAGGTTCTCTGTTAATTCATGCCTAACACTTAAGTGAGAGCATTATTAATTATTTTCTTGCTAATAATTTCTCTGTTCTGGGTATATATGGCAAATCCAGAGCAGACTGTAGATAATCACTTTCAAAATATCATTTGAAACAATGAATGCACATCCAGTTCCTGAGGGGGCAGAAGAGGTGCTAATTTGTTGATAGCTGTCACTTCCCCTCACACCTCCCACACTCTCCTTTGTACTTTCTAGAATTCTTTTCTTCAGTAAATTGGTGCTGTACTTCTTAATCTGTGTTTTTTACCTATGAACTCCTGAAAATCTGGCAGGGAATAGATAATTTTAATGCTGATTTCCTGCAGTCCTGTCTTTTCCTGAGCTGAGTGTACACAGATTATCCCATGAGGCATGGGTTTCAGTTTTTCTCAGAGGAGAGGTTGCTAGTAGATTGCTCACAGGACTTGGCCTCTTTTACAGGCAAGGCTGGGGTAAACCAGAAGTAATAGCAGCCTCCTTAAATTCAAAATCCACATTGTTTTCACTGGGAATAACACCTCCTGGATTTTAATGAATCATACAGGAGTAATTTGCCTGACATGTTGGCGTTGTTGTAGTGATTAATTTGTCCCTCATTAGGCTTACTATTTGAGATGAGGTAGGATTTTTTTAGCACAGATGAAAGTGGTTTCCACTATGAGTTGTCAAATATTTTAAGAAGTTGCAGTGTAGTTTTCTTTTCTCAGGAAGACCTGAATGGAATTTAGCCAACTAGGCCCAAAAATTGGACACTAAAATCCTATACCATATATTGCTTATGCATTATTTTTCTATCACGCTGAGCAAGCAAATAAAATCCTGCCTCTCTGCACATCCAAAAGAATTAGATTTTTTTCCCAGATTCAGCAGCTGGTGGAAGTCCATGTTGTATGACATCTCAAGGTTGTAGAGTGACTGCTGGCAGGGTCTGACAGATGGCACAGGTTTGGTAGCTGCTCTGTTCACAACCTTGTCCCTGCTATGCACTAATTTCATGATCAGAGCATGCTCCTAGTCATCATCAAAGGAAGATCATGATTTTCAGTCCATGCTCCAAGACTAGTCCAAAGTGTAGATTTTCTCAGATGAGGACCCTAATTCATGGGTTGATGAGTCATGGGTCCCCTTTGCTCTACCCTGCTGGACTCAGTAATCTCTAATTAAGTTCTGCATGGAGAAGTAATCTTAAAAGAAGGATAGACAATGTACAAGCTGTGTAAGACTGCCACCATGGCTTTTTCGGTTACTCTGCAGAGAAACACAGCTCTGCTGTGGTTCATTCTTATTGCCTAAAATCGTCTCTTAAAAGAAGCCTCTAATACTCAACTTGTGAGTTTTAGCAGGCAGGGATTCTTTTATTACAATATACTGGATGATTTAAGCATGCCAGGTGCACTGGTAATCACTTCGCCAAAGTGCACACAGAGGTATCTTCACTACAGCATTACATGATTATTTGTTTTTTTGCTCCCTGTGTTCTTGTTACATATTCATGAAATTTCCCAACACTTATTGAGGGTCTCTGGTGGTCTTCTCTGTCTGGAGCCCCTGAAGTTCTAAGTGACCACCTTATGAGCTTCTTCAGGACAATTCACCTGGTTGTAGAGTAACTTGGTGTTGCTTGGCTGGCTGCCTCCATTCCCTTCTTCATTGTTTCTTCACTTTGCTTGGTTAGTTCGTTTAAATCACTTGGCTTAGCTATATGTAGTTCCCATGGTACATTCTGTTGCACATACTATTAGTTCTTGTTACATCTCTAAACCCTGAAATTGCTCTCTGCTTTGGATGCTAGTTTTGCTTTCAACCATTGAATAGGCAAATTAGATAGAACTGTAGCATCCGAGTTGCCTCCTAGTTCTACCCTCTTACCCTTTTTGTGGCTGACTTTATACCTCTCTCCCCTTTCCTGATAACTCAGTTATTGTGAGGACTGTATTTAGTTGACTCTCAAATTTTGAAGGTAATGTTTTGAAGCCTGAGTAATAAGCTGCAGATAGGGACATATAATAATGTTACTGATGTTGCTTGACAAGAAGCCCAGATGAAGAAACAGTGCTCTGTGCAAGGGAAGCTTGGATTTTCCTGTCAGGCCTTTCTAAATCTCCAGGTGTTTTTGAGCCTGACGAGACAGGCAGTGAAGGCTGTTGAGGCCAGTGCATCTCACTGGCACAGTGTCAATATTACTGCATGGAAATTGGCAGAAGCAGAAAGCAGCAGCAGCCCTTGGTGAAAGGAGGAGGATAAGGAGGTAGCAGAAGCAGTCCTTGTAGCAGGGTGCAAGGGGCTCTCCCAGAGAGCCTGTTTCTTTGGAAGGAAGGAATTCATCAATGGTGAAAAGAGCAGCAGCTGATGCTTGTGAGATACCATGGGTGTGTGTCCTGGTTCTGTCCAGGACAGGGCTAATTTTGGCAGTATCTAAGAGGGCATGGCTAGGACCCAGAGGTTATTCTATACTACCTCATGTCATTTTCCAGGGACAGGGGAATGGGTCCCTTCTGGGTCAGGGTGACATGGCTGAGGTTCGTGTATTGCCGGTTTCCATGTGGTGAGCATTCGTGTGTGAATCATTTGCCTGTCTTGTACCCTCTGTTATTAATAGTGTTGCTTATTTTCTTATCTGCTCATTTTCTTATCTCATTGCTGTTTCCAGTAAATTGTTCTTATCTCAACCCATGATCTCTACTTTTTGTACCTTCAATTCTTCTTTCCATCCCACTGCAGAAGTGAGCGGAATAGGGAGGGGGCAGTGAGGGAGCAGTCCATGGTTTGGAGCGTTTCAGTGGGAACACTAAATTGGGGAATACAGTTCCTAAACCATGACAGTGTGCAAAGTGGAGTTGCTGGCTGTTCACTCTGCTCACTGTAGAGTGAATGGTGATCAGATCTGACACAGGATCACACTGGTTTTGTACAATCTAGTGTACTCCTTAGTTTTGTACACTATAGTAAAATGCCGCCAGATGTTTTTGAAGTTCAGCCAGCCTGTTTATTCAATATAGCAGTGAAATCTATGTTGTTTGCAGCTGTTGAAAGAAACAACTTAATGAGACTTGCTCAGACTATACCATTTACACCAGTCCAGCTCTTTGGTGAGTACTAATTTCCTGGTTATGTTTTTTTGCTTTATAAATAATTACTGCATTATCTTTTTAAAGACTGAGAAATTGTCTTGGACTAATTTCAGCAATTCTTCTTTTTGAAAGACATGAAACAGATAAAATTTTAGTCATGCACTAATCTGGGGACTTTGAGGGTTGTCTTGTTCATCTCCCTCTGTGGTCCATTCAGATCAGGTTGCTGACACCCTATACAATTACATTTTGAATATGTCTATAAATGCAAATTCCTCAGTTTTGTTGGGCAACCTCTTCCAGATTTTGACTGACATAGCTGTGAATCTAGTAGTTTTTCTGGAATTTGTTGAGGTTTCCCTTGCTATAGCTTGTGTCTGTTGGCATTCATGTGATTGCTGTCAACCTCAGAGATTACTCTAACTCCATCTTCTATATATCTATTAGGATAGCTGAAGACAACAAAAAGTTTCCCCTTATCCTTGATAACTTCATTCTCTCTGTTCGTCTTTCACATACAGACACAGATGTAAATAGATGTATAGGATACACCAACAAGAAGAAAACCAGATATTGCTTTAAAGGGCACTATTCCATAAACTATTGGGAAGAGATCTGAAGTTAGCATGTAATATTGACTTATAGCAGCAGAAGCTCTGCCTGTAGATGCTTGAGATCTAGGTGCCAGCTTCTCAATAGGTAGCATATTTTGTCTCACAGCAAGAAATTGCTGATACTTGCAGCATCATAGGATTTCTTGAGACCAGATTGCTGCAAATAATTAATATAGCTATGAGCATATTGAACATTCTAATCTTTGAAGCTCCCAGGAGATACTTTTCTAGGTATTAAACTATCAAAAGGTAATAAAATGAAGATTTAATGTACGATTAAAAAAATGTTTCTTGTTACAGTATCTTTATACACGTGTCCATCTTTTACATAAGACACTGTTCCAGTTGCTTTATTTTAAATTAAAATGTGTGTAAATTGCAGCATTCAACAGCATCTACATTTATGCTTATTGGTGCAGATAAATTTGAGAGTGGGAAGGAAATCTACTAATCTAAATCCAGTTTATTTTTGCTTATGCAATTCTTTACCATTTTGCAAATGTAGTTACCTTGTCACACTTGCCAATGAAAACCTGTTTCTTATGAATTAACAGTGCAAATAAAGTGAGTTGCAAGAAGGAAAAACAGATTTAAAAAATCACTCTACTTTTCAGTTTTCAGTTAAATGGTGGCAATAGAAAGGTGTCTTGATTCAGTTGCAGAGAGGAATGATACTATAACTATAGTGGGAAACAGAATATAAATGAGTTTAAGCTCACTAGTTTCCGCTTTCAGAAAAAACGTTACTAGCAGGAGCAGAACATCTGAAACATTTGTGCATCGCAAATAACATTGGAATTTCTAGAAAAAAAAAATCTAATCTTAGTTTAAGATACTGAACCTGTAAGCTTCCTGTTAATTTGCTTGAGCTTGTTCTAGTGGGAATGACCTTTTGAATCTAATTTCACGGGCTCATCTCATTGTGGCCAAGTCATCACTTTTGAAACAACTCAGCTGTCTGTCTGCACCAAAAGGTGGCACTATTGACTACAGTCTTTTTTGTATCAACTACAAAATTAAAGGCCTTGAATGGTATAATCAATAACTATTATTACATGCCCTGTGTGTTTGCTTGATATCATGATTTTTTCATAGATTTATTTTTAGCTATTATTTTAAAATATTATTTTAACTATTATTTTTAAACTAAGATTTTAATTTTTTTTCTTACAAATTCCAATGTTATTTGCAATGTTTCAAATTTTCTGCTCCTGATGGTTTGTTTGGGTGTTTGTTGATTTTTGAGGTTTACTTTGTGAAACACAGTAAAAAAAAATACCATGTGTGTTCCATGGATCATGATTAACTTAAAACAAGTCTTACTAAAAATTCCCCTTCCACGAAAGTGCATAAAGAGAAGGAGCTCCACTCAGTATATTTAGATTTCATACACTGGAGATAAAAATGGTAACCATTTAAAAATATTTGCTTTTAAATTACTACTATAGACTAGAATATGTGAGCTTTGTTTCTGTGGAAGTATTCAGGAGGTCTTAAATCCATCTCTGTTTAGAGGTGGATACAAGCTCTTTGGACCAATTATTATAGTAGAAGAATGTATGTACTAAATCGTGTAAGTTTAGGCTGGAGAAGTTTTCAGACAGATGAACAGTTATGATAAAAAGGCTTTCTTCTAAAAAAGTGTGGCTTACAAAGGTGTGTAAAGTGGTATGTATACTTACTTAAAGACTTCAAATCAAAATGCAGTTCTCTCCTGTTTCTGCAATATGTCTTTTGCTGACAAAACTTCTTTTTATTTAAGCTGGAGAGGAAGTGACAGTCTATCAGCTAGAAGAAAGTTCACCTATGAACCTTGATAAAAGCATGTCTTCCTGGTCCCAGCGTGGTATGGCTGCAATGATCCAAGTCTTGTCACGGGAGGAGATGGATGGGGGTCTGCGGAGGGCCATGAAGGTCATTTGTACTTGGTCTGAGAACGATGTATTAAAGTTGGGACAAGTATTTATTGTGAAGTCTTTTCTACCAGAGGTGGTTCAAACTTGGCAAAAGATCTTTCATGATGGCACAGTGTTACATCTCTGCCTGAGGGTGAGTTCAGAACCGAAGACACTGACTGGTCTAGCCTGATGTTATATTGCTTACATGTTAATTGTCTTCAGCATGGCTGACATGTTTGATGTTATTTTTCATAAAGAAAAAAAGGTTTTAAGGAAGATATATCTCCCATGTGTAAGCAATATCTAATCAGTGTGTGTATATGTTTCTCTGTTTGTTTTGACAGATTCATGACACCTTTCTTCATGAAAATGAAATTGGTATTTATAACATTTTTTTTTTCAGGAGATCCAACAGCAAAGGGCTGCCCAGAAGTTAATCTATACCTTCAACCAAGTGAAGCCTCATAGTATTCCCTATACTCCAAGGTAAATTCAGTGTCTTTAAGTATTAGGTGCCAAAGGTTTCTCTTTTCAACTGTGTCCCAGGTCTGATTCAGCCTCCTTTTCCATAGAGGGTTGCAATGATATATAATGTATATAAATGTATAATAATGATAATGCAATGATAATTGCAATGATAATGATAATGTCTAATGAAAGCTAATAAACTTTTAAGAGGAAAGTTAGGCCACTTGGAAGTTTGTATTTGTAGCTGCATGTGGTAGCAAAATAAGCATACTGTTCCTTAAGCAAGAATTGCCTTTTGTACAATTAATATAAAACAATTTGGCATAGCTCATTTACAGTGGGCTGGAGTAAATCAGATTATATTGTTTGTTCATAAACTATACTTTTCTGATTGGGTGCTTTGTTTTGAGAGTTATCAGACCAAGAGAGCCTTTGTCCTCTCTACCATTTTGTACCTCCTGCTGTTCAAAATACTCCTGCTAGGGAAGACATTTTGGTATATTTGTGCTGCAGCATGACTTTTGCTGGCTGTGAGGATGCTCATTACCTTGCCAGCTCTTGATAGATGGTATTTATATCTACAGGTTCCTGGAAGTTTTCCTCATCTACCGCCATTCAGTGAACCAGTGGCTGACCATCGAGAAGTACATGACTGGTGAATTTCGGAAATACAACAACAACAATGGAGATGAGATTACTCCCAGCAGCTTGCTGGAAGAGTTGATGCTGGCCTTCTCTCACTGGACCTATGTGTACACCTGTGGGGAGCTCCTTGTCCTGGATTTGCAAGGTGACTGCTAGCATGTGATTGCTATTTGAAACCAAATGAAAAGCAATTATCTCAAAAGAGAATTTAGTACTGAGGAATGGGCCAAAGTCTCAATTACATGAGAAAACACAAAGCTCAAGAAAACCCTGAATATCTGTTTGATGCTGGTAAATGAGAATCTGTGGAAACAGTCTATATTAGTGTAGATGTAATAGGAAAATAATTTTGCTTCAGATGCCTCTAGGCTGAATGAGCAAAAGAGCAGTTAGATAAAATGTACAGAAACATTTCAGCCAGCTCCAGAAAAACTTCTCCACATATTACAATGCATAAAAATGCATTTAAAGTATTTTCATTTTTCATAAGACATAAAAATTACAGAGATTCAAGTGTACCCATGTGTATATGCGCACTTAATATATAGGTATATCTGTCAAAAGAGTGTGAACAGCTATCTGCAGTTCTATTCTTTTTACTGTTCATATTAATAAATCTGTAAGCAGTTTACATAAACTGTAAGCCTGAATGCTATTCACAAAGTCTGATGACTCCTTCAAAGAGCATGAGATCACTTTACTGTACATATGTAAGTGGGAAGATGGCATATCTTGAGGAGATAAACAGTTGACAATGTTCAGAAGACAAACATCACCCATCAAACCATATAAACACTATTTGTCATTTCTGTGAAGGGAAATGTGTATGGGTAGTCAAAGACTTAGCATATTTACATTTTACAGCATCCAGTAGCTGTGAATTACAAAAAGACATACTTATTAAGCAATTCAGCAAACCTGTAATTCCATCCTTGCCTTTAGTCGTTTTAGCTGCACATGAAAAAAAGGTACAGAGAGAATAAGCGTGTCTTCACTACAGCTTACAAGAATTTGCCTGAAGTTTGCTTCGGCTTCTTATACAACTCTTGACAGTTCCAGACAAATTGTGTTGGCTCAAAACTGAAGAATTTAAACATCCATGTAAATCTCAGTTTTGATCTCAAACTAACTGAAATCAAATCTAGTTTGGGCCTTATATTTATCTTTAATTCTCTCATCTGGAGCTAAGGAAAAGTACAAGGGCTACTCCCTTGAAGTTCTAGAAGGATGAATTTATATCACAATTTATTATGTAATATCAGAGCTATCTCCACATACACATATATAGACTGCATTTTCCTAATTTACATTAATTGAAATGGCCTTCATTGCAATTTGGAGGCATTTCAGTCACATTATGCTATTACTGAAATCTTTACCTTTTTTTTTTCATAATATAAATTTATTATATTTAAATAAAAATAATTGCATATTGTGTGGTCATATGATCATAGATTTTTCCTTAGTGTAAAAACATAATGATTTCTTCATATATAAAAAAAATGTTTTTCATAAATGGTAGTATGTCAACAGTTTGGGGAAAACTGCAACGTAGATATCACATTCAGCTATCATAATGACATTTTTTTTTAATATGGCCACCCAGATGAAAAGAGGGATAACAGACCCAAACATCTGCGCATCATGAAGTTGTGGCTTTTTGTGTTTGTTACCTTGAAGAGAATGTGTCTCTGAGAGTAGATCTGTTGATATCTGCAAGATCCATATCTGATGATCCTTTATGCCAACTAAAATAACAGTGTTTTGTTGGTCACATTTTGCTTAGTTCGTTGAGCTTCAGTATAACATTTACTGTATTTCCATACACCTTCCATCTACATATAAATAAACATCAAAGCAGCTGAAGTCAAGACTGTAATAGGAACTATACATGCTTGCCAATACTTAATGGATTTTTATATTCATAGCATTTTCTTTTTAGCTCATGACCACTTTGACAACTTATGATCTACTGAAAATGGTTAATTACATTTTTGTTAAGTGCCAGATTATGAAATCATTACTATCTTCCTTTGTAACACACAAACACTATTGATTTGTTGTAGGTGTTGGGGAAAACCTTACAGATCCATCTGTGATTAAACCCGAAGACAAAAAGTAGGTTTCTTTCTGATGAAATTATCATTCAGTTTAGACATAATGCCAATATTCTGTATATTTAGTATGTTTTTTTACATTTTGTGTGTGGGATTTAATTATTTTTCCGTGGTGTTTGAATTACATGAAAGTATGATGCCAATGGAAAGACTGTATCTTCTCCTGTGCTTTAGAGGACTGTAAGTGTTCCATTTCTCAGCATGTGGTGACAGGTGTATGAAGGTGAGGAGAGTCTGTGTTGCTGTGCTGGGAGCGTAAGATTTTTCAAGGGCTATGCAGGGAAAGCAGAAATGGGAGATGGAAGACCTAAACAAGAGATGTGCGTCTCTTCACAAATTTGTACCAAAGGAGGTAATAAGTAACTTGAATGTGGTAGTCTAGTTTCCCCTGCCTGGTGAGGCACTGTTTCATGGAGTATATGGGACCACAAGGTCTTAAGAGGATAAGGAGAAGGCCTCTTGCAACGCTTAAGGCCTTAGTGTTGCATTTAAGCATGCAGTGTGTTACACTTTCAGAGCTGTGATATGGAGATGTGGAAACTTACAAAAATTAGAGAGACTACATACACAGAAGGAGTAGCCTGCCTTCATGAATCAAATTTCAGTATCACAATTATGGCCATTCTCCCATTCTGTGACCTTGCTCTGCAATGGTATTCCCTGTAGTGAGAGCAGAAGCACTGGTGTTGATGACTGCTCTGCTACAGGCTACCCTTTCTAAACCCACATGTCTCTCCAGATGTTCCCTGACATCTCTACTCCTCCGCTCTCTGGTGCTAATCTTGGCTCCCTCTTACTCAGCTCATGTCATCTGATTGAAGGGAAGGAAGGAAGGAGAGGGGAAGGAGACAGGGAGGGAGGGAGGGAGTTAAAGTAGATTTTTTTAGTATCAGTGGTAGCATAAACTAGTTATTGCTGAAAACAGTGGCCAGGTATTGAGCACAGTACTTCACGTGGCAACTCATCTTATCCTCTTTAAAACAGGGATAATATTTATCTACGTTATTTCAAAGCTTATGCTTATTAGTGTCCTTCTGGATTGTTTTTGTTATTAAACAATTTTGTCGTGATTACTAAAACTTGATCATATAGATCTTATTTTCAGATTTTTTTTTTTATCATCTGCAAAATAGTTAGTCCTAGTTAGAGAGCAAACGTTGATTAATTAAGCAAAACTATCTTGATTTTCTTATATTCAGGGAAATCTTCAGAACAGCAAGTAATGAAGAAACACTTTCTAAAACAGTAGTATCAATAGTAATGTAAAAGCTCTGTCTTTGCTTTAACCTTCATTTTCTCACAGGAGAAATATTTCTGACAGAGGCAAAGTGTGTTTTAAGTTTTCATTTGTAAATAAGATACTTAATAACTAACCCTAACCTGTACACTGCCTCAAAAGTTGCTTTGAGCTCATGTTCTTCTAGAAGACTGGGAGAAAACTGCTGGCATTTCACTGATGGGGCTGATTCAAATTTTAGCATAACTTAGAGTTAAATTATCTATCTTTTGGTTCTTCAACTCCATTGATTTAATGGCTCATGTCATTGTTGTGTCATGTAAGTCTTTTTAGTTATGCATTCTGCATTCTGTCTTGAAATGGCAAAGGCATTTGCAATGGCGAAGTGTGACCCGTATCTCTTTGACAGTCCATTGTGTCTTGGTTTTATATACAATATCAAGATAAATATAATACATCTGCTTGGAAAGTATGCCTGATGCTTTGACAATGCAGACATATCCTTACCTGATGTAAATCAATGTAAGATCTCACCTAGTGGACATGTGATAAAATGATAAAGGTATAATGTTCGTAAAAAGATTTCCTTTAAGAGCAGATGTAATTGAGGCACAGCAACAAGCTTTTAACACAGTGCAGTCCTTGCAGATTCCTGTATCCCCCAAACACTGAGAAGACTTGCCACATAGGCAGTACTCTGGATGCTTTCTTTATCGTATACTATTTGCCAAATCCACAACAAAGTGCATGAGAGTAAAGTTTTCTGTAACATTAAGTGCAGATTCAGAGATGAGGAAAATAGTGTTCTGAGTTTCAAATTGGAAAGAACTGATGCAATAGACTACAAAGAGAGATGAGAGAAAAGGTAATCAAAAATCTCATTACAACCATGTGAAGAGGAGTCAGAGGTGCTAGGTCTCTTAACTCTCCTTTTTGAAAGCTCTCGAGCAGATAGTGATGGACTGAAGTTTTTACTGTTGAGTGGAGACTATGATCTCTGAAGCTACTCATTAGCATGTGTTTTGAAGAAAAAAAATCTATTGAATTTCACCAAACTGTGCACTTTCAGCCAAAGAATTTCCAGTTGGTTTGCTGCCACCAGACAAAATATCTGTATGAAATGAACTTCTACTCTAGAAATCTACACAACAGAAACAGGTGGATTGGAGGCTAAAACTACAAAAATATACTGAATAAATTACTTGAATACCTCCCTGGAAAGATGCTACTTGTCACCAAGCCCCCACAGTCTACCTTCCATTGATAAAGCCCTGTAAATATCTTATTATCTGCTTTAAACATTTTTGGCTCTGGACTATTGAGGAGCGCTCTCTGCTTCAGCGCAGTCTGTGTAACCTGCTTGGACCAATGTCATACAATCTGGTAGGCATTTATGGAACATAACTCTTAAGTAAGGTTTAGCAGAAAAGGAGGAACATGTTTTGTTTTTTTCAGCCCATTAGCTCACATTAATGCACCTGCTTGGGAAATAGAAAAGGTGGGCTCAGTATTTCTCTCTCATTGAAAAAAACAGGCAAACCTTGAATAACCAGTTGAGTGACCCAAACAGTTTATCTGGGTCATTCCTGGCTTTACAGGTCTTGTATAGACAAATCTTAAAGTCTTCCAAGGATGACCTTAAAAACTTCCCAGAGCATCTGTTTTCAATAGTTTTATATCATGACTGTCTGAAAGAAGTTTTCTGTTTTTCTTACTGAAATGTTTCTTTCTGGTCCTGTTTACTGTCAACACAGAGAAGAAAAAGATTAAACAAGTCCTCTCCTCCAAAGTTTTTTTTATTCATTTGTTTGGTTGTTTTGTTTTGTTTTATTTTTTTTCATATTAGTCTACCCCCTAATCTTTACATGTCATGGTTTCTAGGCTGCTGATCATTTCCAGTTTATCCCCATATTTCTTGAAATAGATTTCCAAACTTAAATGCAGTATTCCTCTTGAACTATTGCCAATACTGGGTAGAGAGGAAGGATTACCCCATACATGTTACAAAAAATATACCTGTGAGAAAATATCAATCTGTCTCGAGCTATTTGCTGCATCTCGCATGGAGTAATTTTAGATCAGAGGAAGTATCAGAGTGGTTGTGTGGCCTTGGAATTAGCAAAATCTTCTCAATTTCCTATACTCGCTCAAGCAAATACTTCAGTACATTCTATTTCTACTGGCATTTCACCAGATTACAGCAAAGGATATAAATGATTATATAGGATCATGTCATTTAAAGTGTATATATGGCACTTGATTAATAATTTACCTTTTGCCTTGTCTGATGTGTTAATTTGCATTAAAGCATGATTAGCCAAGTCCTTCAGAGGATCCAGGAGACATATAGTCTCTAGTGTCTGCCAGAAATTAAAGAGATACTAAGTTTTGTATAGTAGTTTTGGCCAATCATTGCTTTTCTCCTGTGTGAAAGGGAAGAGTTTCATATTTGAAAACTGCTTTCTTTAGACGGAATATATTTTTGCTGGTGTGAATTACAGATAGATTTGAGAGAGTTAAAATCTTTTTCTGTAGCTTCTCAGAACTGTAATTGATTTCAGATTTTAAAATGTGCTGTTTCCACTCTGCATATCATTAAAATAAAACACTAGCATTTGCAAAGTTTCCTTGGAAGTGTTTTTTGAGTGCTGTGTTCCATAATGTCTAGAATGTCAATTAAATTCTTGAGAATAATGGTGGAGCGATACTATAATTAATACCACTGATCTTTCAGACTACATTAAGAATCTGTTATAATTATGTGGTACTTCTAATAGATGTGTGCTTATAGCTTGCTTCCATTTGTAATTGTGACGGCTTCATTCAGAATATGCAGTATGCTTTCACAAATGGATTCAGCATTGTTGAATTGGTCCGTGTGACCAACTGTATGCACGCAGGTTCCCCAGAAACCAGGCCACAGCTAAGGATCTAGGAAAAGTTTGTTTCCAGAAGTCAAACCCACTAACAAATACAGTGCTAATTTACACGAGGCAGATGCAGAGTGCCTGTTCTCTTAGTGCCTTTTACTACAAAACCGTTCATATGCGCAATAAAACACCAGTCTGTGTTGTCCCCTGTGCTTTATGGCCTGCCTGGCACCCCTGTGGGGGCCTCCAGACATGTCTGTGAGAACACTATCTTTTCTTGTAACAAGGAGTCAGCCTCCCTGGCAGGCAGAGAGAGTGACACACATAAAGCTATTCATGGAAAAAAATCTCCCTGAGCGAACACTATTTTTCCCCTCCTTCTTCTGAAGGTTGTTCTACACTTACAGTCAGAGCACAGATACATGGAAATGAGCTCAGGAAGAAGCCAATAAATTTTAAAACTTCACCTATAAGCAGCGTACTGTGGGTTTGTTATTTTATTTTATTTTTCTGTGCTGCATATTGATGTGACTAGGGCTGTGCTTGCTTTTGCCTTTCTGTTTTTAAATAAGGTTAAAATAAGTCCTTGCTAGTTCTGATGTGTTCCCAGGTGCACACCATCAAACTATTTACTTGATGCAACAGAGTCACTCAGATTATGGCATACATCATCAAAATGTCATTGTGCCCAGATTTCCTTTGAGCATTTTAGCAGGAACTGCTGAGTCTGTCCTGTCTCCATTTGAGAAAAAGAGAAGTAGTGTGGGGTATGTATAGGCTAATATTTTACAGGAACTGGCAGGTTTTTTGTCTCAGAGCTAAGAAACTTGTGATGTATATTAATCTTTGATTGCCTTGTTACAAAGGGCTAACTTATCTCTCATTTAAAAAAATAAAAACCATTATAATCTCCCTCCCCTATAATATCTACTTTATTTTGCATTCATTGATTTTTAATATTTCTTTTAGATCTGGAAAAATGGTATTTGGACCAGCAAACCTAGGAGAAGGTGCAATAAGAAACTTCATTGCAAAGCATCATTGTAACTCTTGCTGCAGGAGGCTGAAACTTCCTGGTATGCAAAGTAAAAAATAATTTTTAATCTATGTACAACTTTTTAAGTCCAGTAAAAGTAAAGGCCTAAGTGTGCTATAAAAGCAGGAACTGAAATTCTGTTGAGCCAAAAGCTTATGGTAGGCACAGTCTTTATATGCAAAGGCTCTTTTGCCTAGCATGTAAGGGCTTGAGGTCCTTAACCCGATGCTGGCATTCAGCATGAAAACTTCTTCTCATTGAATTGTTTCTCTTACTTTGCGAAATTTAGCCCATTTTTCCAGTGTCGTCATTACGGATAACATCAGTAATTTTTGGAATAAGAAAGAGTAACAACAGAAAAATTGGCAATGCATTAGCTGGAGAAAACTCACTGGATGTTTCCTGGTCCTGCAAAGGATATTATACACTACAGCCTTTGCTTAGTTGTTCATGTTATGTTTGGTAAAATGTATTTCTGTTTGATGTGGGGCAGATTTTAAAGACTCAAAGCCAAAATAGATTGCTTTCTGGGTGACTTTCCAGGCACCAATTTTTTTTTCTATAGGGAAAGCTCTTTCCTTTCAGTGCCTATATGGAGTAATAATTGCTGTTTGATTCTGAAACAGAAACTGCAGTGTTATTGGTTTTGATTATTTGTATCTGTGGCAGCTAGAAATAATAGAGTGGAAAATCAGCTGAATGAATACAGTCAGGGAAGGTTCATTCATATTGGCTCACACCATTAAGTCCTCCAAGGGCTCTCATGTCCCTGGTTCTGATTTGCCCTGCTGCAGATTTTCTTCCTCCTGGAAACAGCAAACAGATCAGTTATTGGGTTGGACACTGCTCAGGGAGTATGTAGTTTTCAAATGTTTTCTTGGCTGCATTGTGGAATTTATTTTCTTGCCATAGATTTGAGAAGTGCCTACACATTGGAAATGGACGATCCATCCTTTGAAACAGAAATGGAAACAAGCACCAGAGGAGCTGACAATGCAGATGAAACTTTGGAGTATGACACGCGACTATGAAGCAGCGGCTCTGACGAGAGCCCATGTGTTTGCATGCTTGAAAACCTGCCCATTATCACTGCCAAGGGGCAGTCCAAAAGCACAAAATGCAGATGTCTGAGTGGAGCATCTATCTGCCCTTGCTGGACACTATAGGCAAGGAATAAAAAAATTAACTTTATTTACTCCCCTTACATGCTTTATTGCTGGTCTTTCTTGTGCAGGTCAATGAATTGCAAGGAGCAGGTCACCCCCTAGGTAGATGAACTGTCCCATCAGTGCCTTTAGTTTTTAAACGTGGATTATGGTTCCAAACTCTGCTTTCTTAGGAAAATGACTTTGACAAGTTTATTTCCAAGGGGGAGTAATTTGTTGTTACTCTCTCTACTCTTTAGTAAATAAACGAATGCATACACATGTGCAAATAATTTAATTTTAGAGTCAGAGCCCACTCAGCCCTATGCTCACTGTTCCTTGGGCATAGAAGGAAATTCCAGGAAATTCCAGAAATATTCCTCTTAATTGTTGATTTTGATGCAGACACAAACCAGGAATATATGAGTAAATAAATTAGTTGTTTAAACAATAGTCACTGATAAAACAGGTAGACTGAAAAAATTTATAGAAACTTCACCTTGAATTCTTTTCACATACCAAAAAAAAAGAACAATGAAGGGGCAGATTACTGGACCCTCAAGCATCATTGACATTTCTCATTCTGAGCTGATGAAGTAGATAAATCTATGATCTTTATACAAATGTAAAGAATAATCTTGAATGTGATTTGACTTTTAGGACTTGCCTTTCTTTATATTATTTTAGCTTCTGAATGTTTTAAAGTTGCAATTGGAACAAAGATTTTAGAAGTCACAAAAAATGGTATGTTCCATTTGGTATTTAATTTGTCAATGTCAGGTTTTACATAGGACTGTTATCTAACAGTGGTGCAATTATATGTGGCAGCATCTACATCTGTTTCTATTGATGTCCTCTGATTTTAATTGAAGTTCAGAAAGCAGAAAAATCAATTATGTGCCATATGTAGAAAATTTGTAGAAAAAAGACTGAAAAGAAGTGATCAGCAGAAATTTTTCTAATACAACTGGTGTTTTATTACAGATCATATGTATCATTAAAGCAACTTTGTACTTTTTTATTGAGTAGAAACACCTAATGTTCAAATGTCAGTCACTAGAAAACTTTATGCTTGAATAAGAAACAAAATAATATTTCTACCACAGCTGACAGCAAATTTTAATATGTAAGGGGGCTTTTTGTTATGATCTATGATTACTTTGATGTATTTAGTAAGTGTCTATATATACATGGGATTTGGAAATTACATATTTCCAATTTTTATATTGATTATGATATTAATGATGGCATTGAACACTATGTTTAGCTGAGATGCCTGCAGTTTCTGAAAATGTTCAGAAGAGATTCCTATTGCTTTTTTTCTTCTTTGTGAAAATAGCTTTTTATAATATAATTTTAGTGGAACCCTCCACATTTTCCCCTATTAGATTATACTTTTCATTTTGCAAAATATATATTTTTCTTTAGCCTTTTTTTGGAAGCAAGTCAGTCTATCAGAAGACTTAGCTTGTCTGTGAAAGAGATAGTTTAATTGCATCTCTATTAGACTTATGGTGAATTTTGGTCCCTTTGCTCATAAGGTAGTAGCTCTGCTTCCCATGGTTATCACCTTAAAATCTAACTTCAGGGAGGTATGTTCTTACATGCATACATATATACTTTAAAGACAGAACTTTCACTAAAGAGTCTCTAACTGTTAATATGCCTTTAAATTCAGTTAAGTTAAATGACACATAAATACGTCTTTAAAGTCAAGGATGATTTAACTCCTGCCCTGATACTGTTACTTTCCTCAAACATGACCTTAAATTCTGAACACATATATACTAGACACAAAAAATAAACTCTCCATCAGACTGGGCATGAGCACCTTTCTTTTCTTTTTAAGTTTTGAAGGTATACACAAACCACACTTCAGATGATCTTTTCTTGGCAACTCTCCTGTTGCCTTTAACAGTGAGTGGCTTCTGCATTCATAGCAATATTTGTGAGAATTCTTATGACATGTAGCTCAGTGTAGATTACTTATTCCTTCTTGTAAAAATCTGTCAAGGTACATATTACCTTCCACTGAAATAGGGGATCCTTTCAAGGTAATAATCTGTGTTACAGTATAGTTTAGGTATACAGTATTTATACCTGTACAGTATAGTACAGGTATAAATATGATTGCTTTAATTTTGTTCATTGTGAAGTATTAAGGGGATGAAACAAGAAAAGGAGGCATTGCAAAGTCTTCCACTGTGTATTTGTATCCTAGTTTTTCTATGCATGGAGACACTAAGTTGAAAAAGTCCAGTGATTCTGCTAGTTAATAAATTACGCTTCACCTTTCTTTTTGCATTTTTTGGGAGGGCTGATTCACATTTCACTAAAGTGTAGATTTGAGTATTTGGTTAAAGACCACCCTCCCGTCCCAATTGATAGTTCAGTAATAAATTATAATGAAAATAGTTTGAAAAAAATATTTTTATTTCTTTTGAGTCCTTGGTGTCTTTCTTTCTACAAATCCTGTACATTCTTTAAATTGTTTTTTGGTGTCCAAATAGTGACCTTGGATTGGAGCCCATGCCCACTGAACACATGAAAAACTCCCAACAACCTTTAATGGGAAAAGCAACAAGCCCCACCCACACTAAAACTGTGGTATATGTGGAAGGAAATTTATGGAGGTCAGGGGTTTTTTTGCAGCTGCTTGACGACCAGTGAGGAAGAGGAAAACTTGTGTGTCAAACCATAGGATTTTCCGATTATTAGTTTCAATGTTTGTTGATGCTGAAAAGCACATACAGAAATTTATTTTATACTTCTGGTGGGTTCAGGAAAAAAAAAAGACCTGTTTACTTAGTTCAGATAAATTAAGCAGTAAAGTTTTGAAAAAACAAAACAAAATAAGTCAAAACCACTGGAGTATTTATATGCTCACATTTTAATATAAGCTTAAAAGAGCTTACTTGGGAATTCACTTGGGATTATTCAAAGCAAAATGTGTTTCTGGCATCTGCTGCACTGGAGATGTAGCTTAAACACATGAAAAATTTTCAGAAATTGAGAACCTCATACTCAGGAAGGCTTTTTTAAAAATTGTGGTGTATTTGAGGTTATTCATTTATTGTTAGTGCAATAAAGTCAAAAGGGATATTACATCTGTATTTTCTAGAAGTGGATTTGTATTTGTTGTGGTTTTGTCAATCTATTTCGTACTGTTTCAAAAGAATAAAAGAACATTTTCAAAATGTTTCTGTTTCTTGATAGGTATAGAATGAAATAATATGTTTCTGAGCACTAGGGGAAACAGGTGAAAGTAACATACAGAAAATAAGTCAATTATTTTTATTTTTAATCTCAAGGAGCTGATATAAAAGAACAGCATTCCATGAACTTCATTGTTAAATCTGTTATTTTAGGTCATCTACATTTTACATCTGCTTTACATTGTTAGGATGCTGATGCCAGTCCCTTTTTGTTGAAAAATTGTTCCCAGAGATAAATAAAAGCCTGTCTGGAGTGTCCTGGGCCTTCCCGTCAACTGTGGTCACAGCAGAGTTGTCAGCCCTTACCTTTTTGCTAGACCATTTGCAAGATCTGTTATTGCTTTTCAGCTTTTCTTTAGTGTATTTGTCATACCTCAAATTATTCTGGAAGAGAGTTTGATATCCTAATTTATGGTACCTATTGCTGGGGAAGAAAAATTTTAAACTAAAACCAAGCAAAAGTTATTTTTCTCTTTGTTGTTGGAGTGTGTAAACAGCTGTAATGCTCTGCTCATTTACCTGCCTGGCATTGGTTCTGTTTGTAGGGACAGAACAAATAAACCAGTGTTTTAAAATAACCTGGGTCCATTTAGATGCTGATATTCAGTTGTGATAAAGCTCTTAAGTTCAAGAAGAAAAATCAGAGAAAAGTCTTGCAGGAAAGAAATTACTTTACTGCCTAAATGTCTAAGTTTTGATTTGGCTCCCTGCCAAGTCCCCAAGACCCAGGACAAAACCTCCAGCAAAGAGTAAAAGAGAAATAAACTATTAAAAAAAATCCAGACTAACCAAACTATATTAAAATATATATGTATTTACATATAGTACAGTTATATACAGTTGAAATACTATATACAATCCTAAAAGGGGAAAAAAGGGACAAAAAAGGACAAAACCAAAACAGATATGCACAATCAAAAACTCAGAAACTAGCAGAATAAAGAACTAGTGAAAAAGCAGGACAGCCAGACCCGGCCTAGCACTCTCCACCTCACATGTGGCAGACAACAGGAGTCACTGCAGGCCTCAGCTGCAGGTAAGCAAGACCAATGCAGGAATCTACTGTTCCCAAGCCTCGTCAGAAGAGAAGAGAAAGAGGTCTCTCTGACCGGCTTATTTATACCTCAGTTTACATAAAGGAAAAGCATGGACTACTTCCTTGGTCACTTCCCTAGTTCCTTCCTGCTTACAAGCTGGTCTCCAGGAAGGCCTGGACTGAAACTATCACACTAAAGAAAGTCTAGCTCTGTTCTTTGTATCAAGGATTTAGGCAGATGGCTAAAACCTTCCATTTCTTGGGTTGTCATTGAAAAAATAAGATTTAGGTTTGACACTGTGCAGGCAGCCCAACCTACCCATAGCTGGCAGAATGGAGGAGGAACTGAAAGAGTAGGAGAGAGAGAGGAGGAAGAAGAGGGGAGGCTGGGGAACAGAGAGCACTCTGACTTCTGAGCTTTTCTCCTGCTGTTTTGCCTGACTGAACTCTCATCCCAGAGATACTGCCAATATCATCTGTTTCTGTGGTGTGTAGCATGAGCCAGGCTATCCTACAACATAGAATGTACCCAGGAGGCCTTGTTTCAATAGGTAAATGTCTTACCTGATGATGAAAGAAGAGATACTTCTCCTTAGATGACCCCTGCTATGAAATTTGAAGTGTTATGTGACTTCTGAAAATGTCCGAGCAGCAAATGGTCAGGTCAGCAACTGATCAAGGAGACCAAGGGAAGTTTAGAGTGGTCAGCTAGAATGGCCACAAATTATCCCTGTTCTCCTAAATGGATTTAAGGTTGGCCTCAAGTGACGTTAAGGAAATGTGGTCTGGATTAACTTCAGGTGCCCTCTGGGCATCAAAGGAGGCCAGGGTAACCCCAAGTGATCATTTGGGATAGCTAATTGGAATTAAGGTTGATCTCAGATGACACGTGCAGGTTAATTGGTTCTAAATTGGATTTAAATAACCTGTTGAATGAAAATAAGGACCAATGTGACCCTGGGCAATTTACTGTCTGTAAAGGTGACTCCAGGCATCAAATGAGTGCAGCATTGACCTCAGATGACCTCAAGCAGATCATTGGCTGCCATGTTGTCCCCAGGTGACCCCTTTTGTCTAATTTGCTAGCATGTTGACCTCAGATGAACCTTGGGGCTCAAACGTGGGGCCAATTGGACCTGGTGTGACTCCCATAAGTAATTTGAACTCATGTTTACTTGAATTGATGTGTGCCACAACCATGAGGGTTGACTTTAGATGACCATGCAGTGAGAGTTGCATCTCAGACTGAACTCAGATGATTTTAGGCAGGAATCAAGGTCTGTGATTGAACTCTAATGACCCCTTGGCACCAAATGAAGGGCAGGTTAAACTCAAATGACAAATCAAGAAATTAATTGGACCTCAGGTTTACCTTAAATGACCACTCGACACTGAACAAAGGCTTCACTGACCTCACATGAACCCTGACAGACTCTCTGGTTGACCTCAAATGAAACCTGACTGTTTAATTGCATCTCAAGCAGACTTTAAATACTTGCCCCTCCTCCAAATGAGAAAAGTGGTGACCTTAAAGGACCTCTGTGGAGGTAATTGTATGTCAAGTTGACCTCAGATGATCTTAGTCTCCAAACAATGGCCTAGTTGACCTCAAACAACCTCTTGCATATAGAGGGGTCTCATGATCATGCCAGATAAACCCTACTCCAGACAGGTTAACTGACCCATCAGATTGACCTCAGATGACCGTACAGCAGTTATTTAGCCCTCAAGTTGATATCAAATGACCTTCCCGATTAGCGATGGTGACCTTCAGTGATCACAGGCCAGTTAATTGATTCTCATTTAGCCTTTAATGACCCTAAGCAGTTACTTGGATCTCATATTCATCTTAGATGATATTTACAGCCTCTATCTGTATTATAAGTTGATTTCCAATGGCTCCTTACATGGAAATGGGGACTGATAATCGGCCTCAGTGGCCTCTGTTTGGAGTTACAGAACACAGTTGCCTGTCTCAAACACTGTTAAACCCACAGAAGGGAGGAATTTGTGACACATAGGTGCTAATTCCAGGCCTGACAGAGGCAAGATCTGGTTAGCACATCCTAGTTAATGTATCCGAACAAAATTTCCCCACTGTGATTGTGTGACAAGAAGCAATTGCTCATATGCATATCACTGGTTGAACAAAGACCATCTCAAGTTATGGGACAGCATCTGCAACCACCAATGGCCACAAAGCTCCCCAAATACACCTCTCTGGATACCCAGAATTTGGACTGCATAAAGGTCATATTGTTGTCCGGGTTTTAGGACCTATGGAATGGGTAACAGAGCTTGGGAAGAAGGATGTATCACTGATAGTGGATACAAGGAATGCAGAACTTACCATCCACAAGGATATTTAGCAGAGCTCCCAAGATAAGGAAGAAACTAATAAAGCCAACTCACAACTGTGCTGAAATCAGCTCTGTCTGGGTAAAAGGTAATTCTGGCAGGGGGAGATGGCAACCACTGACTCATGGCCCACTGATCCAAGAAATCTACTGACTTAAGTGAAGAGAGAGACTGAGCATGCAGACTAATTAGCATGAGAAGTGAGGGAATCATTAAACCAATAGATGATAGAATACTAATTAATAAGCGAACTATGTAACTGGTAGCCAATAAGTATTAATTCCTTTGTTTGCTAAAGGATATAAATGGCAAGAAGATTTGATAGTCAGCGGTGGACTTTGAGCATCTCTCTCTGCGCCAGATGTACTAACAGAAGAATGAACTGGGTTCCACTGCCCCACCACTGAGAAGCTCGGGGTGAACAAGGACCAATGGGATGCCGCTGGATCCATGAGTAGTGACTATTTTTTGCTTGTGCTATCTCTCTCCTTTTCCCTTTCTCTCTTTTTCTCTCTTTCTCTCTTTTTCTCTCTTTCTCTCTTTCTCTTTTTCTCTCTTTCTTCTTGTCCCTTTCTCTTTCCTCTACACACTTAATGTTACAAAATAAAGTCAGTATTGTTGAACTGGCATTTGCTCTCATTTGAACCCTGATTCGGGCAGAGGCATCTGTCACTAATCAGATCATAACACCTCTGAATAGACAAGTGGCTCTCATGTTGATGTCAAATGACGTCAGGTTGCAAAAGCCTGAAACTACCTCTAGAGATCTAACTGGATCTCAGGTTCATGTCAATTGATTTCTGTTCACCATACAAGGACTTAGCTGATGTCAAATGGTACCCTGTCAACTGTTTGCATATCAAGTTAATCTCAGATGACCCTAGACAAAATATGTGGGGTATTTTCACGTTGAATTCATACTTAGTTATACCTCAGATTACCCCAGTGAAATTCACAGTATTGAAACTAGACTTTAGATGCTAGGCAGGAAATAAGGATTGTGATTGACCTTACATGTCTCCTTGAATAGATTATTGTCTCTCAGGTTGACCTGAGATGACCCCTGGTCAGGCAACGGGAATCATCTGAGTTTCAATGACCTTTGTGCATCTAATTACAATTCCCATTGACCTCAGACAATCTCTGGAGAGCAAATGACACCCAGGACCATCCTTGGTTCATATAAAAGTAAATGAGCTCAATCTGTATGTGTCATTTGAAGTTCATCTAGTTCTGCACAAAGCATCATCTCTGCACAAAGCATTTACATTAGATGGTGTTCACACCCTTTGCCAGGTAAATTTTGCTTTTTTCCAACAAAGGAGATTTCACAATTTTTCTCAGCAGCCAGTTTCAGTAATTGATCACTCTTGTTTTTTATTAATGTATCTAATTGTAATTTCCTTTGTTTCAACCTGTGTCTACTGCACCTCTTACTGTGGGGCTCCTAGAAGACCCTGGCTACAATTTGTGCTGGCTTCACCCATGCCGGTAACGTATTTCTTGTTGCTAGCAGCTCCAATTGCCAGACAGTGTTGAAGGTCTGATGTCAAGCCATGAAGCAGAGGCTACAGGTCAGGGTCTAGCCATGGAGCAGATGCTGACAAAAAAGCAAGCTCAAGGGCCTCAGCTCCCAAGATAAGAGGCAGCATGAATTCCAGGCTGTGCCTGAATTCCTGTGCTCAATCTCAGGTAATCACTTAATACAAAAACAGGTAAGTCTTTCCATTTTCATGGTCTTTGTTCAAGGCAGTGCAGTTGTACTTGACTGCAGCTAACTGCTCTGTATACAGATATGATGGGAACTGATCTCTGTTAATCCCAAAGAGCAAACTAAATCTCACAATAGCTGCCCTTTACTGACAGCTGTTGGGGAATAATTTAGGGCTGGTAGCTCAGTGTGTGAGCTGCAGGTTGAGCTCTGGGGAGCAGAAGGCTGAGGCTGAGCCCAAGCCCAAAGCAAGAGGCTATGAACTGCTGACCGTTTGGACAAAAAAGGAACTGTGGTGCCGGCCAGGTGACTGGATACTCGGAGACAGCAGGAGCTCACAATCCCCAGACTTTACCATGCATAGACTGTAAGGGTACAAAAGCCCAGGGTTTCCTTTGTTTGGGGTCCTTCCTTGGATGCTCTCAGCTCAAGCTGTTATTTTGTTAGTTATTGCATGAAGATTAAATTATTTTAAGGATTGGGAAATTGGAAACTCTGCTATGGGTGGGAAACCTAGGGTCGAGCCAGTAAGGCAACCTGGTCTGACAGTGTGAATGTGGTGAGTTTAGCCGCGAAGGGGCCTCAGTCCTAGCTCAGGTAGAGCAAGTGTGACTGCCAGGGCAGCTCCTAGATGATCAAAGAGGGGAGTTTTCTTACAATAGCTGTGGGGAGATCTGTATCAACATGTTACTTCAAAGAACCTTAGATCACAGAATTTGTCAATGTTTGATCTCCTTTATTCTCCTCAGCAGAAGACTGAGGTAGTATTTCACCTGAATATGTCTTTAAGTGTGAAAATTTTCACTTACTTAACTTTATTTACTTCCACTACCAAACTGTGGCTCAATAGCTGACCTCAGATAATCCTCAAGCAGCATAGGTAATAGATAGATTGATATCTGTTGCATCTGACCAGCAATCTGGAATAATAATTAAATTATCCTGACAAAACTGGAAGTTTTTGTGCAAGTAGATTTAACATGTCTACATATAAAAATAGGTCAGAACTAGTCTCTGTCTGGGCTCTACACATATTTCACTAACTTTTGGATGTTCTTTTTCTCTGAATTGGGTCAATGATTGATATTGGTTGAACGTTGAACCATAAACAAGCATTGACCTCCAGATACTCAGTGCTGGCCACAGATGATCTAGTCAGGTCCAGTGAGAAAAGTCTTTAGGACTTTATGTAATCACTCTAAGGATTGTTAGTGATAGGACATTTCAGCTAAATTGAATATAACTATTAATTTTTACCAGTGTTTTATGAGTGGCAAACTGGGACAGAAATTGTGCTATGGGCTCATGACTCCTGAGCCCAAATGTGGGACACAGATTAATATTTATTTTCATATTGTCCCTGAATAATTAACTGAAGGAGTAATTGACCTCATATGAGTCCTTTGTATTGAAGAAGTAAATGATCCTGTTGCATCCTAAGCAGCAGAACAGTGCAGTGACCCAGCTGTAGACTGCATCCATAACAATACTAGAGGTGGTGACAGGATATAATCTCAATTAGTGCCCCTGCTCTCACATCTGGATTTTGAGATTTAAAATACGCCAGTGTGTTGAAACTTTATGACATCTGAACAGTAGAGCCTGGCAGCTGTCTCAGTAATGTCTGAGCACCAAAATATGTTGGAGCTTAATCTCATTATATTGACTAGGACAGGTAGTCTGCAACTAATTTCTTATGAACATTAATACGAAGCCAGACCAGGTAGCTGCAATTCCTGAGGTCACCAGCTCTGAGGCAGGCTGTCTGATGACTGGCATGTGGAGTCTCTGTCCTACTCTAGTGTCTCACTGCAGCTGAAAACTCAGCATTTCAATCTTCTGAACTGAGGACTCTCAAGATGTCATTGCTCATTAAGGACATAATTTTTACACTATTTACATTAAAAAGCAGGCCTAAAGGAAGTCCACAACTTTGCCATTGACTTCAGTGGAGCCAGGATTTAAACCTAGACTTCAGTGTTCAAGTAAAATATCTGCCCCTTTAGCTGTCTAATCCTCTCTCTGAACCTTTCCTGATGTTTACCTCTCCCCTAAGACCCACTTGCATTCATGTTTTTTGTGTTCTATCAGAATTTCCAAAAATTTCCATCATTCACTCTGAAGAAAAAATACCTAGTGAAGACACAATAATATCTAAACCAGAATATCTAACTCTTCCATTATAAAATGTAAGAGTATCAGAATTACTTAGGTGCTTAAAATACTTTTAGTGGTTTGTCTAATACAACCTTCAGAATCCAGACTAAATCTTAATCTATTAATATTGTATTAACTTTCTACAAAGCCAAACATGAGATTAACTTAATATTTGAATGATGGAAGAATTTGCTGTGAAGTACTGCACCTCTTGCTTAAAGAACAGAATTACTTTCCATCAGGTAGATTCTTCAGAGGTATTTAAATACAACATGAGTACTTCTGGCAGAATCACTGAGGTTCTCTGCTGCTTGGTCTGTTAATTATACAGTAGGTGCAGTCTCTGTGATCCACTCTGCATGAGTGCTAGTGACTGACCATCTTTTGTCAGCTGAAACTGGCCCTACTGGCTCATGTAGACCTACATGATTCTCTCAACTGTTTTGATTTCAAGACTAGCCAACCTAGCAAAACTTTTATGACCCCTGTGTATTCTGCATAAGTAAAAATAGCCTTACCATAATAAAACCGAGCCACAGAAAATCACAGATATCTTCAAGCAAAGATATAGTCTTTCATCATAAGCCTAAGGAACATGTATATATTCCAGCTAGAAGTGCAACAGGTGGTACCATCTAGAAAGGACATTAACAGCACAGTCACAATATAAAAAAATACAAAATATTCTCTATTTCAAAGAACACCACCCAGTTTCAAGCCAACTTGTATTTATTACCTTGATTTGTATCAGATATGTAAATCCTTTTCTTTCCTGAATTCAACAACATTCCAAATATTTTGTCAGATGTCTTGCATTGTATGGTAGATTTTCACCCAGGCAGAAAGAAAAGCTTCTACTTCAAGTCCTGTTAGAAGCTTCAACTCTCCTATGTGTTACGTACTTGACTAACACTTCCTTGGATTTTAATGTTTCCTTTGCTTTAATAAACTTTTACTTATGGAACACCAATCGTGTTCTAGATGATTCAAGTGTAGTCTGATAAAATGCAAATATGTAGCCACTGCAAAAGACAAGATCAAAACTGGAAAAATATGCCTCTCCTCAAGTTAGACAATTATCACTCCTCACACACATCATCAACTCTTGTAGTTACTTTGCTCTGACAAGTATATTACAATTATAGGACTCTCACTGCAAATATGCCTGTGAAGAAAAGCCTACTACTGTGCCCTAGTGTGTACAGCAGTGTGTGGAGGGCTCTGATGTACAGATCAAATTTGTGTAGACACATCTATATTACTAGCCTTTAAATACATACTAGATCACTATGAAACAAATTGCATAGGCTGTTTCAACCCAGAATAGATTTGCTGTCTTTTTCCTCTGAACAAATGTGTATACTAATTGGAAACCTTTGAGATGCCAAGGGAGAAGTCAGACAGCTGGCTATTTACCCTCTGTGTGCCAGCAAATTTCAGATAATTACTTTCACTAGCATACATTCTTGCTCCCATTTAATTAATATAACACAATTATTTATGTGAATAAGGATGAAATTGTGCT
Source organism: Lepidothrix coronata (assembly GCF_001604755.1). NCBI lineage: Eukaryota > Metazoa > Chordata > Aves > Passeriformes > Pipridae > Lepidothrix > Lepidothrix coronata. The sequence continues at coordinate 1,475,099 of NW_016690198.1, forward strand.
TTTTGTGGCTTTTAAATGTTACTCCAGATCCATGGAAGCTTCAAATATATTAGCACAAGAATAGTTAAGTTTTGTGTTTTTCTCAATCAACTGTGTTTGATTACTAGGAGGAAGAACTGGAGACCAGCATTTCAGGGCTGCACAACTGTAATTACTGCACAGCCACTAAATATTTTTATTTACTATGATTGACGGCCATTAGGTGGGCATCAGGCCTTAGTTTCCTTAGCGGGTGGCACTGTTATGATAGAAGGCTTACTCTTGCATAACTTTATAATTAATGGGAGGTATTTCAAGGCTCTTCCACAACCTCCCTTACTAATCTCCTTCACTTCAGTCTCAGACTATTGCTCTTACCCACAATCTTTGTTTTATATGGTCCTTCATACCATTCCTTGCCAGCTAGAAATGGACTAATATGCTGTACGGGACTGAAAAAAAAAGGAATGTAATCCTTAGCAGGCAGCATCATTTCCTTTGTCTCTCCTGAACCCTCCCTTGAAATTTCTTTCTCAGCTGTTTCATTGGGATTGCTGTCTTCCAGTCAACACCTGCTGTAAGTGCTCTAACTCTTATTACAACAATATCGGTACTGTTTTCTTGATCAAGCTGAATGTAAACTCTCTCTCAGGGTCAGCATCAGAATGTCCCACTTGCTCCTGTGAAACAGGATCATTTACCACAGGAATGAAAATCCTTCTATTCAATGTTCCAAGTGTGACCAGAATGTTAATCAGCACATGAATGCTTTACTTTGGCAGATATCAAGCATTCTCTCTCTGTCCTTTATGGAATGGTGTACCTTGAACAGAATCCTTACTACAGGTAGGTCTACCTACATGACCTTCTTTTTGTCAAGCCCCTTAAACCTGAAAGGAGCAGCACACACAGTTCCTTCTAGAGCACAAGAGAAACCTTCGCTCTCCAGGAAATCTACTTTAGTTAAGCCAACACCCCGGTAATAAACAGTGAAGTACCCATACATCAATCATTTCATGAAGCTTCCACATGCTTTTTTTGCCAGATCTCATTGCTTCTTTATTTGCCATTTTTCTTACTCTAAAACTGTTGTAAATAAGACTTTAGGATCAAATTGGTCTCTTCATGCATGTAAAGCAGGAGTAACACATACTGCTCTTCATTTTCTGCTGAAAAATATTAAAAATCTGTTGTACTCCTCATTACAGATTGCATTTAAATGCCCAGGGAGGAAATTTCTACACTCAGATACTTATGGTAGGACCAAGTGACTAAACCATCTTTTGCTGATATCTCTGTTCCATAAGGGTAGACAAATTAAACAGCCACCTCTTTTTTGAAGTAACACAGAGGGTAAAAAAGCACTTTTTCAAACAGAAACATGTACTGTTATCTGGCAAAGCTTAACCTTTTGATTTGATCTCTGTTAACTGGAGTGCTAAAACCTTTTGTTCCATTTTTAGGATCAGGCAGACAACTTGCACAGTGGTTGCGCCTGATTTCCAAATACTGCTGCTTATGTGAGGTTGGACTTGAACTATGAGAAAACTGGATTACGTTTTGGCAAATCTCATATCCCATAGCTTCTTGGCACTAGATCCACCCAGGACTGTATACATAAACAACTACTCCAATAGCTTAGAGTTTAGATTTTTGTTTTTGTTTTCTTATAAGTAAGGAGACTCAATGGTACCAAAAAAACCCCACAAAAACAAAACCAACAACAACAATAAAATTCCTGTCACAAGGGGTTTTGGAGACTCTTACGCCTGTTGTTAGGAAATTAGATTATAAACTGCAAATTTGGTGTTTTTCTACATTTGGGTACAAATCCCTTCTTCATAGATTAATCCACCTATAAGAGAGTTTATGGCCCAAGTGCTTGGGAAACTCTGGACAGGGAAATATGAGCTTAAAAAGAGATCTCAACCTTCTTCTCCTCAGAAAATGGAAATTAAGGGTACAACAATGACATCTAATTGAACCATGTAGGCTCCACAACATGGAATAAATTATAGACAGTGCTGGTGCCAGCTTTCCAATTAAGGTACTGTAAAATTACCTTTCCTTTAGCAAGCATGTGTCTTACCAAAAAAAGGAAAACCAAACAAAAAAACCCTAATAATACCACCTGCAGCCAAACCTCAAAACCACAGCAAACCCAAAAGTCCTGATGGATGTTTATTATCTAATTGAGGAAAAGACCAAAAATATATGGAAATACTAAGAAAGCAAAGTTTGTGAGAAGGGGAAAGGTGAAGATCTTTTACTTCCAGCCTTGCAACATTAGGAAGCACAGCCTCACAGTTAGCTAACTCCACCTGAACCTAAACCTTTCCTGTAAGCATGTCCTTTCATTCAGGGACATGCTAAAGTAAGCTCTTCTGATGTGATAATAGAATTTCTGTAATGGCTATATTTTCAGATGAATTTACTCCAGCAACTTTCAAAGTGGGCTACAGTGGTTTTTTTGGAGCAGCTGAAGCTTTTTGCTAATGAGCTCTCAAATACAATGTATAATACACAAAATAAATAAATAAATAAATAAATAAATAACTTTTAAAGAGCGGCTGGTAGGTGTGAAAAACATTTTTTCTTTTTTTTTTTTTTTTCCCTGGAACTTTCCCCTCAGTAATTCTTGATGTCTTTACATCCTCTTCCTCTCCTTGGAAAAGCGCAACTGATGTTCAAACACAGACTACAAAATGTTTTATAGAACTGTATGAAGCTTGTTCAAAATACTGTCAGTCACTTCCATTTTCCAAGCTCAAGCTTATGCAAAAATGTTTTCTGTGCATGATGGTCTCTGCATCCATCTAAAGAACAGAGAGAGCTCTACTCATCACTTCTTGTTATAAATACGCACAATTTACTGGGTTCTGTATTCTATTTATTTTTCTATCTTGAATTTGCAGTTGCATGAATTTTACTTCATTACTTAGTGTAAAGTCCAAAAATGCAGACATTAATTAGTTATTTCTGACTGTGTGCCCTCTGTTCAAACGATAAGACACAAGGAATAAAATACTTTTATCTTCTCTTGCTGTTCCAGGCCATGCTGAATTAGAACATCTTGGGAAAGAGAAAGGCTTTTTTCCTCTGTCTCAATCCTGAATTCCAGTCCCTACCTACATTCTGAAGTCAGGTTAGTAAAAGGATAATGGCACCAAGCTCCCATGCTGACTCTATGATAGCTTTTCTTTGAATTTCTCCATTATCTGAACAGCTCGGTTTACCAAACCTATTATCCTTCCCCCTTGGTTTTCAAGCTGAGAAAACAAAAACTACTTCTTTAATGGCCCACAGATTGATGATTAACATTTTACGTGTCCCTGGTAAGGCTGGCAAGTAAAACAACTGCTTTTGGACAGTGAAAATACTGGAGAGAAGGAAGCGGGAGTCAACCTATGTTATTAACTTGTACTGCTTCATTAATCACAATCTTTTTTTATTGCATTGCTCAAAGCCAAATCCATTCTACTTCTTCAGAATGATTTAGATCAAAACAAAGTGCTCTTAATGCACCTTTGACATCTGGCTTAGCAGCTGGCTACTGCTAATATTGCTCTTAATAAATGTCGGGAGCCACATTTACTGTGACCATTCTGATTTAAGCTACTGCAGAGGGCAATGAATTACCTTAAAGGAGCTCCTCTGGAAAGTCCTAAGTTTTATGCTGGATCCCCTGCCAGCCTCACCACTTCATGAGTATGAACAATCAGACAATTGAACTGATTTGACTTTGTCACTCCTGGAGTTTCATTGCCTTTAACCTTGGGATGTAATGATGGTAACGCCATGCTAAGTGGCTCTCCTGTCAGGGGGAATAGGGTTTGTCGGCTCAAGTGGAGCACCCTTTCTTGTTAGCTGAAAACTGCTCTGATTCGCACTGAGGGGGAAATAGATTGAGTATGATTAATACCACTGTGAATGCAACCTATTTTCTTTCAAGGCTTTTGAAGGTGATAGTCAACCAGATGTATTTATTTCTTTATTAATTGTAAGCTTATGACTAAAAAGACTGGATTTAGTTTGGGGTTTTTTTTCTTCTTATTTTTTCCTGCGAAATTCTTTAATGTCTATTGTAGACTACTAATAACATCAGCCTAAAAACCTTGTTGTCTCTTGTTTCCAGGCAAACTTGGTTTGAATATGGACTGCATTAAATTTGGGGCAATTGTTCTTCTCTGATGAAGGTGCAGTGAGAGGAGAGTTTTGTTTTCCTAGCAGTGGAAGGTGAAGAAATAAGAGCTGGCCAGTGAAACTGTCTGTTCCACATTTGCGGGGACATATTAGAGTCCTCACCCTTCCAGATACTGTGCTGTCTACTTTATTTCCTAGCTGTTTTCCTGTGCCCTCTCATGCTGTTAAATATTTCTGACTCTGTGACTTGGAAAGAATCCAGGAGATGGGATGAAGACAAAACTGAAGTTTAAGCACCTTAGGAGTCTTTATGATAACTTGGCCATTCTTAGACTGAAGCCTTTCGACATAGGCATCAACTTCCTCCATAGATGCTGTGGTCAGAAGAGGCCATTGTATGCTTCCATTTGGATCCACATGAACCAGAGATTCCTGCTCAGCATTGCCCTAGTTATTGAGCAGAACTACTGTGCTCATTGGCTCATTTTGGCATCTGCAAGGACATTATATGCTCTAGGAGGAGCCTCTCTTGATATAGTGCAACCTAAAAGCTCTGACTGGTACTTCCTAGAAAATCTCAGTGTGAGAGATGACGAGGGCTGTGTTTAATTTATCAGCCTGTGAACCACATGGTGTAGGGACCAGCACACATTCCCTGCTGCCATTCCCACAATCAATAACACCCAGAAAAGGGCTCATGGATGCTGGTGACCTGAGAGATTTAAATGCCTCCAGCTTCTTTCATCAAAAGATTAGGACCAGAGACAAAATTCTTATATTAGAGTTAATGAGAAGAATGAAAGACCCTTTGGGACATGTTGGTCCAAAAACTGCAATTCATCTTTGCCCACTGAGAGAGCAGGCAATGCTGGAGAACATAAAATGGTGGAATTATTAGGGCTGAAAAAGACCTTTAAGATCATTGAATCCAACCATTAACCCACCACCACTGTGTTCAGCACTAAACTGTGTCCCCACATGCCACATCCACATGCTTTTTAAGTACTTCAAGGAAACGGGATTCCACCACTTCCCTGGGCAGCCTGTTCCAATGACTGATCATTCTTTCAGTGAAGAACTTTCTCCTAAAATCCAATCTACACCTCCTCTGGCACAGCTTATGGACATTTCCTCAACCTCTTACTTTTTACTTGGGAGAAGAGACTGACACCCACCTGGCTGCAACCTCCTTTCAGGTAGTTGTAGAGAACAATAAGGTCCCCACTGAGCCTCCTTTTCTCCAGGCTAACCACCACCAGCTCCCTCAGCTGCTTCTCAACAAACTGAAAAACACAGGGAAGGAGGAACAGTGTTGTGACTTATTCAGGAATGTTACCCAGTCTCCCAGTGGCATTGATGAGCCAAACCTGTAGCTGAGTTACATGGCACACAGTCTCTGAGACCAAAGCATTAAACAACTTACCCAGATGTTTCCATGACGATCCAACCATACTGTCTAGCTACTGGGGCTGCAGCATATGCATGGAGGTATTCAGCCAGATGTGATGAAGTGAATGTTTCTTCTAATGTTTCTTTTAGTTTCAGGTGAATGATGCTATACACCCCTATCTTTATGGGCTATCGGGGCTGCAGTTGAGAAGCAGGTCACTATGAAAACTACTTGATGAAGTAACCTAAATTTAATAAGTAGAATTTAACCCATGTTCAGTGAATGTTGTTTCAGGGCCTTCTGTTTACAGCCCCCTTCCAAGGCTAAAAAGCACTGCCACAGGGGCAATTACACAGCCCAACACTCTGAAAGACTTGAAAGACTCTGCCCATGGGAGAGTTTTAAATGCTGGATCTAATTCTAATTGCATTTTTTTATCCTTTTGACCATATACCCTTTTTTTAGCTTCAGTCACAAATGCCCTCAAATTGGTTTTGGCATATAACATCTTGTGTAGGGGGCTTAAGGTTCAACACGTCTGAAAGTGCAAAGCATACTTTCATTGCACTCACTGCATGTTATCAAATTAAAAGAAAATTGACAAGTTTAAATTTCCTTTTTCATAGAAAGATTTTGAAATCTATTAGCTTGGTTCACTAGTGTGTAGAAGGCATGATATCTCTGCTTTGCTAGTGTTTGAAGGAGGTGTTAATGATGCATATTTTAGTACAGCTGGGTATCCTTTAGCATGCAGCATTGAAGGTTAGGAGTGACAACTTTAAATCCTGATTTGTGAACAGCCACAGGTTCTCAGCATGCTGTTTCAGTGAAATCACAGAACTGCAGGATTTGCCCTTAAGGATGTAAAAGCTGTTACAGTTCAGACTAACCTGCACAGAACAAGTCACTCTGAGAGACTGGAAAAATAACTCACTGCAGAGACAGGAGTGTATTTCATTAACAACAGAAATGACAGCAAGATAATGAGGTAGTGATTGACAAGATAGTATGTGTTTATTTGATAACATCCGAAAACCTTAAAGACAAAGACAGTGCTTATACCTCAAAAGTGACAAGGAATAGCTAAATATGTATACAGATGTCAAATTATCTGTTGCCTAAAATGAGTCAGACTCAAAATATAGTGTTTAAACTTGGTGTTCTCATTTTCCAGTAGGCTTCTCGGTTATCTGTATAATAGTATCTTGATTTAGGTTTTGGAGACTGAAAAATGTTAATTTCTTAAAGCTGCATTTGTCTGCACAACTTTTGACTGCTAAAATGTTCTGCACTTCCTGAAGGTACATGGGTAACTACATTCAGGCAGTTATTTAAGCATATGTTTAGCTTTATTTTCATGGAGGAGGTCTTGATTTCTTTGTATAGGGTTTGAGTTTAAAAAGCGCATCCAAGCTAATGCCACTAACTCGCCAGGGACTCTTCAAAAGTATGCCTTTCAACCTCCTCTATGTTATGAAACAGCAAGGGTAGAGAAGATCATTAATAATATGGCAGTAAAGGACCTCTAGAAGAGACAGAAATAGTGGCAGTTCAACATTCATAGCAGGCAAACACATGAGCTGAGGAACAAAAGGGAGAAATCTTCTATTCTCCCTCACATGTATGGAAGTGTCTCCAGAAATATTTAATATGAAGCACTGTGCACAAACATAGTTTGCAACCCGGAAAAAATAAATTAAATTTCCTCCTTCTTTTGTATTGAGAAGATGGACATAGTGATTAGGGCAGCATGGCCTCTTACAGTAGGTGAAGGTAGGATGAGCTGTCTCCTAACATCGTGACCTCACCATCAGCTCTTTTATCTTCCATTTGGTATAACAGTGACTGCACTGCCTGAGAAAAAACTGGGGAAGCAGTGGAAATTACAAGCCCAATAAATGACAGACCTAACCTCTAAGTCAACAGTAAATTTCATTAGTAAGGGAGTAATACCAGCATAAACTTCATAGAGTTTAGTCATCAGCTGTCACAAAGAAGCATACTAAACCTTGCCTGTCATTTAGAGGAGTGTTGCAGAGCTTATCAACCACAGCGGCAATTTTAGCGATGCTGTCTTTATAACTGAATGCATTTTTGAATGCCAAAACGCAAAAAAAATAGTGGGATGGAGGATGCAATTTTTAAAGCCCTCTGATAAGGCCCCTTTTCTTAATTAATCTGAAGAAATTGCAGACAGATTCAGCATTTGCCCCAAATTGCTATTGGTTAATTAGTTGAAATGGAAGAGTCTTACACAACAGCTTTACTAGGACCGGGCTGAATCTACTGATCATTGAAGTACTCTCTTAAGCTCTGTAATGCAGTTATTGTTGTGAGGATTTTGAAGGGAAATCACAGCAATTATTTCTAAATCACTGATAGTGTCCAATCAATTTACTTTCATACATGCAAAATTCCAGGCTTTCATATGAAGTATGGATGTTGTGTGCTTAGACCTTCTATGGACACCTGAAGATCATCACAATTGCCCTAAGTTATTCAAAATGCCTAGATGAAAGACTTGCTCAGATTTTTCAAGAATCATAACTACATACACACGTTTAATGCATGTCTGTAGGGGGAGATAATATTTTTACTAGACTGTTCAATATAATTGGAATTAAACCCTTCTGAGATCAGAGTCCCTTCAATTAGGACTAACTGAACCTCTTAAGTCTCCTGTAAATCTCACTTCTCTCATATATGCATACCATTAAAACTACGATAAAACTCCTGTATAATTAGGAAAGTAGGCAAACATTTTCCAGGAACAGATGCAAGGCTTATAATACCAAAATTACAGCTCCACCTGCAGCAGAATAAGTCAGTCTTTGTCCTCCTAAAGCTATGTGCAATCCAGTTTTCAAAGGGTTTTTTGCAAAATTTCTGATGTGTATGGGGGTGGAAAGTGAGATGAACAGTGAAGGAGTAAGAAGGAAGAGATGCAGAAAAATTGCTTAGCCAGATTTTGATTTATCCAATACAAACGCTGGACTATTTTTAGGATGTTGGTCACATTTCATGAGACAGTTACAAAGATGTTGCACAAAGTGCATGATAAGTCATGGTTGAATACATCTATGATACCTCATGATACATGGGTTTGTAATCAAGTGAACACCTGTAAGTATATAATTTTTCTGGAACTGACAGCTGTTGTTATTTCATGTTGTTTTGTAAAATGCATTTAACCACTGTCTTTCTTGAAAGCCTATATTTATTCATTTATCTTTGAGAACCTGCAATGTGCAAAATGTATACAATAGTTCATACTCATTAGAGTAAATCTGTTGTGGGCCTGTGAAGACTGACATTTACACTGTCGTTTAACTGACACAACAGTGTAGTAAGTTGTGCCCTGTCAGGCTTTTATATAATTGCATTTCAAAATAATGTAAATACAACAGTCCATTTATTTCATATGGCTAGTAAACTGTTCAGCTTCATGATGTCTGAAATATGAATTTTATATATTAATTCTCTATTACACTTGTCTGAATTTTTTTCAGATGACCACATTTCATTCAGGGAATACAACCATATTTTCCCCGCAATTTCCAAACCATTATTTTTTTACCCTCTGTCATTTTACCACAGATGCAACAAAACATTTAAACATATAGCCGGCTTTAAGTGTATGTATCAAGACTGCTGAAGTCAGTACACTATAAACATGTGCCTTAGAGTTTGCAAAATGAGGCCTTTAGGTACTGTCTTTTTAAATTTACTTTTACTTTGAATTTAGGGTCCTCTAAATGAAAAGACAGTATCTTTGAAAGGTACTATCCACAGCTTTGACAGCTAGACATACACAAACTTAAAAAAAGGAGATATTTGTGATTTTAAATTCAGTGTGTTCTTTTAAATAAGGTAACATTCTGTTACGTTACTGTGCAGTTCGCCTACACGCAGTTGTTTCTTGTGTTGTTTTGCTTTTATATGAGCTGAGGCTTTCCCCAAAATAAATAGAGGAATAAGTGAATAAGTATAGAGATTTCCATATTGAAAAAGGCAGAGCTCTAATTTAAATTGCAAAACAGAGCCAATTTTGTTGTCAGTTGATGTAGCAACATGCTATATATTTAATTCTTTCATTAAGAGAAAAACTGAAAATAAGTATGGGCTCCTGATCATAGAATCATAGAATGGTTAGGGTTGGAAGGGAATCTTGAAGATCATCTGGTTCCAACCTCCCTGCTGTGGGCAGGGACACATGATGTTAAGGTTTTTTCTCTTTTGGAAATGCACACATTGTACCTTTTCCTGACAGATATTTTGTTTAAATTGACAGAAAAAAAACAACTTAAAAAGCCCACAACAGAATTTATTTTCTTATAGTTACTTTTTTCTTTTTTTTTTTAATTTTGCATTAAAGAAAGGAATTTCATCAACATTGATTGTCATTTACAGAAAACATTCAAAAATCATGTGTGCATTAATATGGAATGCTAACAGTGTTGAACTAATAATTTACAGGACATAAAACAAAAATCTATTACATTCTAAAGTAATATAGAACCTTTTCATTTGACAGGGATGCTGGTCCTAAAAATTCATGATAAAAAATAAAACCCTTAGTGGTCACTTACTAAATTAATCAGGTTGTCTTTTTACTCACATACACATAAATTAGGTCAGTTATATTAAACAAGGGAGAAAGATCAGAAGAAAATTGCAGATGTAAAAGTGCCAGATGAACTCCTGGCTCTGTTGAAATCAGTGAACAGTTTGCTGCTGGTTTCAATGGAGCCAGATTTTTACCCAGTATGTCACGATTCATTTGCAGTTTTGCTTTTTGCACCTACAAGCCAGTTAAGATACATTATAATTATTACAGAGTTGAGCATTAAAAAAAATAAATCAGTGTTGACTCTATGAGGCATTTGATTTTAGAAAGGAATTTTTATTCGTCTTTTGAGAGTGGTTAATTTTGATGTTATTAATATTTTATTAGATTGTTTATTATCATACTTCTTGACAGGCAATGCAACTCCTGTGATATCTACATTACCAATAGTGGTAAACATGCTTACCAAGTAGAAAACAACACACCCCTAAAATTCAAATTAAATTGATTTACAACAATATAGCTACAACCAAGCACCAAATAGCTCAGGGCTTGGATCCTGGGTCTTAACATCTCACTTCACTCTAACAAAATGAACTGGAAATAGGATAAAAACATTAGATATTTGAAAGTGGGAAGTATATGAAAAATCATTTCTTCTCTTAATCCTAAAAGCAAGGAAGCATTTTTAGGAATATTTAAAAAATATTAGAAAGCTTCATTTAAATCTAAATATCTATCTTAATTACGTATTTTTTTTTTATAAATTGGTAATCACAAAATACTAGCCATTAAAGTCATATTTGGATGCCAGAAAAGCATCCAAATACTTTGCTTGTTATTTATGCTCCTGCCTGCATTATAGCTGTTGATAAACTGGACATAATTTCTTTTTTCCATTATGATCTTTAAAATGTGCATTTGGTGAAGATCAGTTATGGCTTCAGATTACAGCTAATAAGTGACCTGACCTCAAATTTGAATAAGAGATTAAAAGTATACAAAAATATTTTGCTTATTGGAAAGAAAGAAATGTTTCTATTAATATAATTCATGCCAGAAGGATTCATAAATCTATATGCTGTAAGGAAGCATTACTTGCTTACGGAACTTGTCTTCAAACTATATTAGTCAAATGCAGTCTGCAGGAATTATTACAATACTTACTGTACAGACTCACTGATATCATGTTTCATTGACGGTCCCATATATTTTTTCCCCCCAGTTACAAACAGAAGCATACACTAAATATCAACAGCTGGTCAAAAGGCTTTATCTATTACAATCAGTTTCCATAAAAACTGAAGAGTACATTACACTTAAAGGAAGCAAGTACATAATTTGCTCTTTGATGTTTTTCCTCTTTAAAAAAAAACACATTACAAAGTCTTATGCTTAAACAGAGACATAGAAAAATCAGTGTATTCACTGTCCCAAGTTATTTACAGCAAAAATTACAGAGACAGCATACATAATATCAGACCTTCCACAAGCATATATTAAAAGTAATTACATTTGAAAAAATATTTTATTTGTCTTCTACATTTCTACAATACATAATCAGGTTTCTTTCTTCTTGTTTTGTTTGTTTAGTTTTTAAGTAACTTCTTTAGTGTTAATCAGATGAGGCAGAGAGTGCAGCTGTAAAATAAGGGATTTTGTTGCTATTCTGGTTCCTATATTATTTATATCATCCATTCATTACAACCCGAGTAATTAGTTTAACATGGGAATTATCTCACAGCGATTAGCATAAATCTCAAAATACCCAATGCATTTGATTTAGCTGAGTGTTAATATCGGCTTAGAGTTCAGTTGTGCTTTATTTGTTGCCACAAGTACAATCACAGAGCCGCTCCCCGTAGCGTACTAGAGGTCACATTGCAGTCACGCAAGAGGCAAGGACTATCATGGCTGGTTCACTAGCTATGCTACTCAGTGGCTTTTTAAAAATAAGTGCACGATTAAATCCCCATATACTGCACGAGAATGTGTGGTCCACACTCTGTAGGGTTAACTGATTATTAGCGTATCTTACTAACAACAAAACATCTTTTTTGCCTGATTCTGACATTGAAGTGACACATTAAAAAACCCACAAATGTAGTGCATCTGAATCTGAATCCCCAAAGTCAACAGCCTAATGTAGTTACTTTGACTTATTAAGCTGTGTGTCTAATCAAGACAAGTTTAAGTGCTTTTTTTTTTTTTTTAACAAGCTGGTTTTATCTGGAACAGTCTTCAAGGTAAAGCCTGTTCTTTCCTGTTCTTGGTGGTTAACCATCCACCCTTGCTTGGTTTTCAATGCAGTTTCATTCTTGTTGCCCAAATAAGGGGCCAACATGTTCATAATATAGAAAACTAGGAGCCATTTTTTTAATTCTCTCCAGACAGAGTCTTAATTTAACATACTTTACTGCTGCCAATGTATAGTCATAAACACAGGCCTCAGCATTTTCTTGAAGCACAATTTTTTCAACAGCAGTATCTTCGTTCATAACTTAGCAGCTATAGCCAACAAATTCAACAAATATGCAAAACCACTGTGATATCTACATTAGATGAATTTTTTTCTTTATGTTATGGTACAGAAGACCACGTGCAAAGCAAATAATTTCTACAAGTACAGTTACAAAGAAACACTTATAATTTACTTATTGCTGCTATATCCAATGATGTTTTCTTTCACTCTCCCAATGTGGTGTGATTGAATTGTGAGAATGATGACAATATGTAAATGTAGTACACCATGTTACTGAACTCACTATGAGCAGCATTATCCTCGCTGCCTGCAGTAACACCCAGGAAATATCTCTCTTTTCCCAGAGCATTTTATTCATTGCTTTATTCTCTCAACACGAAATGCAAAGATCACTTGGAGGACACTGACACAGCCATTGTGTCACTGGACATTCAGGCTACCTTTTTAGGAGAGTTACTGATCTGTGAGCTACCACTGTAGAAATTTTAGGTCCCTTCTTTTCACAATGACTTTTGTCTGCAAACTGCATACACGAGTGGCTTTTATAGCTCCAAACCACTTCTGGGATGATAAATTACTGGGATGTTGGGCTCATTGTCATACAGTTTTTCAGGGACAATGCATGCAGGGACAACACAGCTAAGTGAGGACATGAAGGAAAAGGAGGAAGGAGCCTGCTTCCTACCACTTGTGTGGAGCCTCCCTTGCAAGCTGCAGGTACAGATCAACTTTGAGCGCAAAGATGAGTATTTATCACTCAAGGTCTCATTCACTAGGAGCTAGGAGTAAAAGGAAAAGGAAAGAGAGACAAGATCCTCTGGACAGAAGACTGTCTTTTTTAATGGGAAGGTATCATGCTAACAAGAATTTCAGTCACTTGGCCATGGCTCCCAACAATCTGAAAGATTAAAATATAAATTGAAATGGAACAGTTGGTAAAGATTATGATTGTGAAAACCTTGATGCACAGGGATGCTGGCCACTCCACCTCCTGAAGTTGTCCATCTGTCTTCTAGGTGTAGGGAGTTCAGAGGATGGAGGGAGTAGAAAACCATACATACTCACTGTGATAATAGGAGCAATGCTCAGAGCTGACGACAACCTCTTGGTTGAAGACAAGAAATTAACTTAATGACTGGCAATCTAACTGACTGCAATTTATCTTTCTGTGTGTGTTCTTGTAATGACAGATATATATAAAACGTGGTTTAAAGCTAGGGATAAGCACATTCCAAAATTTTAGGAAGTTCACTAGCACAGTATAAAATCAGATAATGTTTTCTTGAGGTGAGAAAGGGACTGATCGTACTATGAAGAAGCATTGCTACAGAGTCCTGGGCTAGCTATGATTCTGCATCCCTGAGAGAAAATGGTAGCTGTTAGCCACTTGCTCATACCTACTTGTTCTTTATAGTAATTTTTCTGTATCCTAGGTGGTGTTCCTATCACTGCTGACAAACTATCACTTATTCCATGTCTTAATCTTTCTTTTTACATGTCTGCAGCAATTTTGAGTATAAGCTCACATTAATGTACATAAACTCAGCACTCTTAAACTGCACTTTCTTTTGTCACTTGTCTAAATTCAGTAACTTGTACAAAGCTCACTTATATTTTGTTTCCAAAAGGACCTTAACATCATCAGTTGATGGGTCAGTAGGACTCTGCTGACTGTGAAACAATGGGTGAAGTGAGATCAAGCTGAGGAAATGCTGACAGTGAATTCAGTTTATACCAATGTTACTTTAAATCACTGGCTTGAAAGCCTTGTCTGGGTCATGTTTACTTGGGCAGCTCAACCCATACTCTTCAAAGCCTTTAACATTCTCTTCCTTATTCTGTTATATTTATATAGCTATTTTTAGTAAAGAAATATCCCTGAGTGGCATAGAGTGCAACATTTGCATCAAGCAGTGATTGTCATTTACAAAGCGTGAAACTTAAAAAGAAGAGGAGGGGGTCTTCAACACACTGTTCCTAATGGATGTCAAAGACAGGAGTTAGTTTCTAGAGTGGAGGCAGAAAGTGCTGGAACAGGCTGGTAGGTGTAAATACACTACTTTGTTATGGCTAGGGAAAAGCAAACTGTTCTGTCTCAGGTTTCCATTTCATATGTGCTTAGACATAATGAATTTGGACAAAAAAATCAGCTTCCATGTTTCAGTTTGATCTTATTGCCAAGTCCTATATTCCTGAGATGTCCAACAGACAATGACTCTGAAACTAAGAACCACCTTCCAGGCTGGACCTTGGCTCTTCTGAAACAGCACACTCAGTGAAGAGTCAGGAGGGAGGAGGAGTCGGGGCACCTGAACATCTTTCAGATTACCTTTGAAGCACAGCTTCAGAGAGGTGGAAAAGTCAACAGGAGTAGGAGCCATCAGCTGCACATCTCTAACCAAGCTGCCTGACCAATTTATAAGACTGCTGAAGCCTTGGAGAAGTTTCCACAGCTTGGTGGTGGGAGATCAAGAGGCTAGCACAGAAGAGCAGCTTTGCACCCTCTTTGAGCAGAAGTTATTATATCAGAAATCCCTGCAAACTATCCCAAAGGGAAACATACATCCGTACAAGCTGCCACCATGACATTGAACAAAGAAAATCACATAATAAAGTTCATCTTCCTTCACAGGCAGGTCTGGTAGCTGCTCCACCTGCAGCACCGTAACCTGGCATAGGTATTGAAACAGCATTGGAGCCCAAGGGGTAACAGAAGAAATAAACTGAACTGAAAAGAATAACAGGAACCATGAAGTCAAAACATTCCAATACAAGTATGAGAATAACATCTGCCTTCTGCTCCACAAAACTCATAGGAGACCTCTTAAGGCTAAGGATGTCTGAGCTTGTGATGGATTGAGCACCTTCCGTGTGGTGTTTACATGCCTCAATTTTCAAGTGACTCTAGTTAGAGCCAAGGGAATCTGACAACTTGCAGAAGAAATTCCTAAATGCTGCCTATCACAAGTCAATCAAAAACCATATATTCCTTTCAGAAATAAGTTTGCTCAACTGAAGTGGCTTCTACTACCATGCTTCTTTTCTAGTAATTGCTAAAGCAATCTCTCCATTAGAAGGAAATAACAATCTTGTAATCCTTTCAACAAAGAGCAGGTAAGAGTGGTATTTACGCCAAGATAAAGTCTTTGTGGTAGTATAATAGACAGCTGACATCTGCTTCCTCAATGCCAAGAATAATTTTGATTAATATGGTTCAATTATCAGACAGCAATGCTAGAAGTAGTAGCTTCAATATACACTTTAAATATCCTTTTTTTATAGGTCCCAGGTTAATCAATCATTAAAAAAAGAGTCTCATTTGAAAAGCTTGTCACTAAAAAAATTAACAAACATAACTACAGAAAGATGTGACAAATTCTAATTTTGGATATTTAATTGAAGAGCTTCAGGCACTACTGTGGACCAATGAAAGCCAAGACAAACTAAAATCAAGAACTAATATTTTCTGAAATGATTTTTTTAGTGAATTATGAAGTTATTTACTAAAATTCATGCTATTTTATTATTTAAAGTCTCAGGATAACTTGCATATGTGAAATCCAATATCAAGAATTTGAAATTTTGAGTGTAAATGACTATGTATCAAGACCAATCACAAAAATCCAGCCTGTAGCATGTGATCATTATTTGTTGTTCTACCGTCAGTCAATGAAGGGCAAAAGCAGTATTATAGCTACATGACCAATCCCAAATCAGAGAAATTTAAATAAAATATATTTACAGTTACCACACTACAGTTACTATAAATAAATAATGTTTGAAAATTGAATTTTCATTTTCCAAATAAACAATAATGCTGTTTGCTTAAATTCTGTAAAAGTAGTAATAAAAACAGAGTAAGATGCTGATAATTAACCTTATTGGAGGGTAAAAACTTGTTTGGCAATATTTGTAATTGTTTGTAGAGGCTAATACCTATGAATGGCAATGAAGATTTTGTATGCTAGTGTCTTAATATTTCTAGGACAAAAGGCAAGAATGCATTTATATTCCTGAACTGGATATTGCTATCTCTGTGGTCTCTTACAAGTCATTTAACTTTTTTTTCTTTAATTTCCACATCTTTAAAATGTGGCTACAATCATTACTGATTGAAAAGGTCATGAGGTTGGAGTGATTTAATAATAGTGCTTTAAGGATTAAAAGCCCTGCAGATAATGATTAAATAATGTCTTTCACACTGGTGATCTCTATTTGGTTATCTTGACTAAGAAATAACTCAAAAATCTCAAGGAGCAATTAGCTTATTTGAAAAGAACAAAACGTTTTCAAGATGTAAAATGCAATTGTGGAGGACTATTTATAAACATGACAAACCTCTTTATTAGTTAGCACTATAAACAGTAGTATTTATTCACTTATTCTGTATTTCTGTGGGTTGGTCAAATATGTTAATTTTGATATACTGAAAATAGATTTATAATATATTTCAAACAAATATATATGTATATGTTCTTGTGTTGGAAAAGACAAGGAAAACACGACTTCCCTGCAGTTAAAACTGAGCACTTCTAGAATTCAGTTTGGCTCATTTTTTTCCCAAATAAATCCACACAAACAGTAGACAGACACAGTTAATTAAGTTTTTTGATATTAAAAACAAGTGGAATTGTGGTCCTTTTCATGGATTTGCCATGCAAAAGGGGCTGCAAACAGATAAATCACCTTATAAAGGAATGTCAGTCTTAGAGTGGTATAAAAAAGCATCTAGAGCAATGCTTTATTATGTTAATTGAAGACATTTTAATGTAATCACTAGAGAAATGTGCTCTGAATTTGGAGCAAAAAAAGATATTTTAGTAATTGCTATTCTATAGGATTAAATAATTTTGAAGAGAATGTCATATTTGCAACAAAATTCTCAGCACAACTAAATCTGCCGTGCAGATTTTTTCTACATTGTAATGGACCTACAGAGAAATATTTACTAGCTGAGAGTTTGTAACCACTCTTGTACCTGTTCTGACATTGCTAAAACAGAACAAACAAATTATGATGTTGTCTAGACTCGATTCTACCACAGAACCTGTATGCAAACTTGCAAACTGACTGATGAAACTCAAGGGAAAACTCCACGAAATACTTGGAATAGCCAGTGAATTATTTGGTCATGCAGAAAAGACAAGATTGAGACCAGAGCTCTGCCAGTCATTAAGTTATCGCTACAACAAACCAAGTTTCTGCACCCACCCTAGGTCCCACCTCTGTCCCTGGGGGCTGCCTGTGACACTGTCCTGCTGTAAACCCGGGCAGATGGGTGGGTTCTTTGGCCTCCCTGCCAATATGCTTCCCCTTGCCTTGCCTCAGATTGCACTGCTCTATGGTTTGAAATAAAGAAAGGTATCTGCTTGTGATCCTGGTCTCACTTCCTTTCTTCTCTACTGGCTGCTGCTTCTTATTTGTGCTCTACGCCCTCCGCTGGCATCCCAGGAGGAGACTTCTCTGGAAAAGTTCACAATGGGTAAAAGGGATGGTGAAGAGAGCTGTAGCAGAAACTGAATCCCTCTTCTATAGCTAAAAAGTCTGTGTTTTGTATCACTGGCAGAATTCAGATACATGAATCATGACTGCTAATTAACTTAATTAATCCACAAGATTAAGTCCATGGCAGCCTTCCACTCCCCTCTGTGTTTGCCTTTGGTTTTACAAGCAAATGCACATACAGTCCATTCAGAGGCAAAAAGAAAGCTCCAATGCTTTGCTCCTCTCCTGAAATGAGCCTAAAATAAATCCTTATATGCATATATATAGATACAATTATGTACATACAGATATATACATACATAGATGTATGTTTAAAACATACATAGATGCATGTGTGTAATGGAAACTCAGTTCCATCTAGATGATGACTCTCAGAAACAGTGATAGTTATATTGTCCTTGGTAACGACCTGGACTTTGCTCACTTTGACTTTCCTCCTCCTTTCCTCCCTTTCTCCCTCTGCCACTACTCTTCAGAGCCATATTTTAGGCTTGCTGTGGTTTTCACTGAGCTTTTGACCTACCTTTCTAATGAGTTCAGCAAAAAACAAACCAAGACTTGAAACTACTTTTCAAAGCAATATATATAAAATAAAATGTGTGGAATCAGAAAAATGTACATATGAGATAATCTACATTTTTACTCCAGACACTTTACTAACATCAGGTCCTATGTTCACTTTTATATATGCTCTATCCCTGCAACAGTGAGAAAATAGAAAAAACCCAACTACTCCTTTCTCCACTAAAATCATCCAGACAAGGCTTTTGAACCATTGTTACATTCCTGATGTTTGATTTACACACAGTACACATGCACTACATTATACATATCTCAGAAGTGATCCTGTCATTACACATTGGCAGCTGATAATTTAACTCTTGACTGGCAAAGCAAATCTTGATTGCCCAAAATAAATCTAATACATTACTTGGAGATTAAGAAATACATTACAGCTGGGCTGAGCATCCTTTAAATGTAAGCATGTGATTTTTAAGCTACAGCATGTATGCATATAATACCTACATATATATATCTATCTATATATTCATATATATATATAAGTATATAGCACATATATATATATGTGTGTATTCCATATATGCACCATAATTTCCAAGACAGTTACAAATTTCCACATGCATTAAACTATCTAAAAACATAGAACTAGGCAATCTAATAAGTGGAATTTTCTTAAATAATATTTGAACAATAAACAGCAAGAGTAATACTGCAAAGTACTGCTCTATTCTCATGTATATCTACAATAAAATTCTAGGAACAGCTGTCTCCCAAAACATCCCCCAACAAATGTAAATTAAAAAAAAGGTAACACACAGTGTCCTAAATCTGTATAATCATTGTCAGTTAAAAAAAAAAAAAAAAAAAGAAAAGAGAAAAATGACATCCCCACTCAGAGTTGCATATTTACATTCTTCAAACTGTAGCAGTGAAAAATAATTCTATTAAGTGCAGGACATTCCTAGTGTTGCAGTAGTGACATTTTTAATAAGTTCTTCATGAAAACATTTCTTTTTGTCTTAATAGTGATGCATTCCATGACTACGTGAAAATTCTATTATCCCCTTCACTTGCAGCCAGTGGTTGAGTCTGGATTGAAAAGCTCCTTGTATAATGGAGGAAACAGTGTGTTCACTATGTCTGGATGAGATTGCTTAAATACTTGTAGTTTCTCTCCGTGCAAGTTGCAAAGTGCAGTAATTGTTGGTATCTTGGCTATTAACTGTGAGACATTAAAAAAAAAGGAGAGAGGGAAGAATCAAATTTTGTATAAATTACAGTTTCCAAAATGAACTGTTAGCATCTTGCTGAGTAACTGAATGCAATATTCTAAGCCTCACCAAAAGTACCCATCCAAAAGACAAGACATTTTTCTTACCATAAAAGCCTAAAACCAATTGTCCCAGAAGTTTTAGCCAAGTGCCAAAAATGCATTTAGAAGGAGGGTTATTTTTTTAAGGCAGTCCCATTCTTAATAGGGTATCAATTAAAAAGATTAGTATTTTGAACAAAAAATGGAGTAAGAAGAAATAGGGACAAGCATCAAAGAAGCCTATCTCCTCCTGAGCATTGCAAGCACACAGTGCGCTACTTTTATCTTACATTAATGTGGTAGTACATGCAGAAACGGCTACAAAAAGAAAAGAGGCATGATCAAGAAGTGTTCGGTTTTTTGTTTTAACAACTTACCTTTGTCAGTGTCTCCTCATCAAGGTGGTTCTTCTGGATCACATGTTGAAGTGCAAAGTAAATCTTTTCCTGAAGCTTCTGGACCTTCCTTGGCTCTATTAACCAGGCTCGATCTGAGAAAAAGGAAAAGAAGAGGTAAAGAATGCACAGATGTGGGGCATGCTCATGGTGCACGCAGTGTGCCATGCTGGCAAGCATTCACAGCAATCTTAATTCCCACGAGGAAGGACTGCATGGTAATGAAGACATGGTTTCAGAGGCAAAGTGTCTTGACACATTAAAGGATCACCTGAGTGTTTAACTAACATATACAAAACATACAGGAACATAATGTTGGCTCTGCATCTCTTTATGTTAGGTATAAAGATGGGAATAGAATTGAAACATGGCCCAACCACTTTATTATTCTCTGTTGGTACAATCAATGTTCTTCTAATTTTATAGTGGCAAGGTGATAAACATGTATGTTGCCTCAGTGACTTAATATACAAATAATAAACATTGATCAAAACAGTTCTTTGAAAATAAGAGAATACAATTATTTAAATAAAATATATCTCATTATTTACTAGGCTAAAATTTTGATACCAAATATATTCTACATAAAAAAATGGCTTCCTTCAAAAGAATATCTTTAATAATTCAAAAAAATTATGAGTTGTTGAAATGCCTTGAAGTGCAAATTTCTCATTGTTTAAAGATATTCTCCTTTTAAACAACACAAAATAGAAGATTATTTGGGAGACTAACAGTTACAGATACAGATGTTTAAAACCCATATGGCTTCTATTGAACTCAAAGCCCAAGTGCAGGAGGTTGTCCTTAATATCTATATTTTCACAAGTCATAACTTCTGGAAAAAACACAAAGAAAGAGAAGTAGCAGACCACAAGGCAGACCAAAATTATTAATACAGTGTGTTTGCAGCACCACTGAACTTTCTGTTTTCCCATACTACAAATTTGTTTCTTCCTTCCTTAATCCAGACCAATTATTGGGTATAGATTTGAGCTTTCAAATAGGAAATACGAAAATTTATTTTATCACAAGGCATGAATCTTCATGGGCAAATTGAAAAGTACAGGAAAAAGTCCTTTCACTTTTATGGCTCTTTTACACACAATCCCCATCACTAAAATAACCCAGAGAAATTATATAAGTCAACTGCTTCAATGAGCACAGATGCCACACAGGCTGGAGCCAAGCAGCATTTCATCACAAGAGGAAAACAATTCTGTCATTTGTCTGACTCTCTGTGGAGAGGGGTGTATGAAAAGTGTTCACTGTCAAGTACTGTGAAAAGAGACAAAACTCAACCTCAGCTACTTAACAGATGATCAGAAAAAGAAAATAATCTTTATGCAAAGCTTAGAGAATCATGCTGCAGCCAATGGATCCTGTGCCATCAGTGGTCATAGAAACAGAATTAGCTGAGAGCACGTGCACCGTCTACACAATAAGCACACAGTAATATTTAGACTTCACAGGTTAGGTGCCAAAATTTATGCTATTGAAAAAACATGTCTTTCAACAGCGTTAAATTAATGCCTATTGTGGCAATCTAGAGCTAAAAAGATTTATCATAGAGGCCTATCCTTAAAGTATTTACCTTTCCGTCACAAAAATAAGCTTAAAAATAGACTGGGACAGTTAGAGGATAGGTTTAATCCCTCGCCTGTCATGAAGCATGTTGTATATTGCACAAGAGTTCTTAAATTCATGACAAGAGCTAGGTAAAACTTTTATAATGGATCTTAAGTTTGTCTCCCAAAATGTGGTTTCTACCATCTGAAATGTGATTTCTACCATTCGCAAATTTGGCTGGAATTTCCCAAGTAACTCTAGCTATATTCACAATAGTTCAGGAAAAAGTCAATAGATGAGTGACTACTCATAAAGGAAGAAGCATTTCAGCTACATACTTTTCCTTTTAAGTGTTGAACTTGTGTATCTTTAAGGAGTGCACAGCCCACTACATTAGATAATAGTGTAGGAAAGAAAATGCAGAAAGCTTATAACACTTGCTTTTTCAAAAACTAAAATGGAACGAAGGAACATGGCAAGTCAGAATTTCAGGAGAGGGATTGGCATATGGGGGCAGCCAGGTTAGCATCTTACCACCTTGCTCTGGTAAGTTTGCAAGTAGAGATGCCTCTGCAACTTTTATGGACTCTTATATTGTTTTAATTTCTGAAATCAGAAATCAAGGTAAAGAATCACCTTCAAGCAGTGTGGTTACATATCCCAAAGTGGAAAATCTGGATTTGTGCTCTGAATTAGATGGAAAATGGGTCTGAAACTGGGCTTTGCAACCTTAGCAAATCTATTAGTGGATGCTCTTAGGACCCTTACTCACTATAGAACCACTCTGTTCTCTGTAAACTGCCCAAACACTGAGATCAAGGGCACAAGAATCACCTTTCAGGGTGGTGAAAAGAAACCTGAATATGAATACTTCCCATAAGGAAACTTTGTAAGCTTGTATTAATTGACGGAAGGTCTGGTGCAAGTACTTCAGTGATATTTCCATGATGAAAGTCTTTATTGTGAAGAAACCAGAGCATCTAGTGTGGAAGGAAATATTTATTTCTCTATTGTTTACTGTTATCATTTTTGTAAGAAAAGAAATGGCAAATTTCAATGTCAGTTCAATCTGGACTATTTTCCCTTTCTTCCCACTCTCAGTCCAAATTTGCTGTCTTTTTATGGACGAGAGATTGCTTTCACTCATGTACATGCTGCTGTAGCCCACCACTTCTTTCTTACTGTGTGTTTTATGACTAGAGTTACACATGCTCACAGACTACAGAAATAAGCAGTCTGAATGAATCAAGGAATTTTGCTTCTTTTATTCTCTTTTTTAAAAAGGAATAGGACATACGGCATGTATCCTCTTGCTTGCAGACTAGAGGGCCATATATAGAACTGCAGAAATTGATCAGAATTTTTATGTCCACTTGATGTTTTCCAGGAGCAAGCACATCTCTCTGTCACCCTCACAGCTTTGGTCTTTTCAGACTGAGGGAGGGCTGATAAGCAGGGACCCACAAGGACACTGCAAGTCCACTTTCCCAGAGGAAGTCAGGACCTCTGGGGGATAGTGACAGGCAACTCTCATGCCTGCACATAGCTGGGACACTTTTGAGGTGGAAATGGTCATTGTTTTATCTCTGCAATATGCTGGCCCAACACCATGAAGAGCCACCAGCTCCACTATTTCACCTCTGAGCAGATGATGGTAAGAACTCCTCAAAGTCAAACTAAAAAGGAGAAGAGTTCTTTCAGCAGGTGTCATTAATGATGAGAATGAACGTGTTGACACCATCTGTGCTAGTCTAATTCTGACTAACATAATCTATACCACAGATGCGCAAAAGGGCAAAGTGACCTAGAGGAAGTCTTTAGCAGAAAAAGCTGGGAAAATAATTCATGGTGTTATAGGTGATAAATCCGAGAGGGGAATTTTTCTTCCCCCTGCCCCCCCACTGTAAGAAAGACGGAGGTCAAATGGGAAAAAAGGGTCAATTAGCCTTACAAAAGAACCTAGCTGGCCAGGCCACATTCCTAACTGATGGTCCATCAGAGGCTGGGGGGAGAGGGGAGGAGTTTTGGGAGGGGCTGGCTGGTTCTGCTTGGAGGGGAGGAAGCAGACTGTGGAGTTCTCTCTCAGGGACGGAGATAGGCTCTGTGTCAGGGCACTTTTGGAGAAAAGGCCTGGAAGCTGGTCTTTCTGGCTTTTTGTCCTGGTGAGGCATGACCACCGGCCCTGATTGGCTCGTACACTGCCTCGTGACTCCAACCGGGACCTACTGGGTTTTCATCGGAGAGTTGCGTGCCCACGGGAGAAAAGGGAGGAGCCTTGAGACACGTCATCTGAGATAACAGTGAGTCCTGTGGGGGTGAACTGCTTTCCTTTCCCCCTTTCTTCCTCTGGGGGAAGGGTCCCCATTCTCTTTTCGGCTCCTCCCACGACCCGAGACCACCCCCCAGACCCCTCCCGTGTGGTACCGCCAGAGCCCGACAGCGCCCCCTGCAGGCCAACACCGAGCACTGCAGGCTCTGCACCTCCAGTGACCCAACAGCGCCCCCTGCAGGCCAACACCGAGCACTGCAGGCTCTGCACCTCCAGTGACCCAACAGCGCCCCCTGCCGGCCGTGATTGGAACTGCGCTAAGGACAGAGAAGTGTTCAGACTTTTTTGTTTGGTTTGAAGGGAACTTCTGGGTACAGGACTATTGTCTAGTTGTTTTATGTTCTGTTACTGTTCTTGCCAACATACATATATCTTTTAATAAATGTAATAAAGATATTTAATAAAGATATTTTATTTCTTCTGTTTTTTTCCACACTTCCTCGATTAAAGCCCCTTAATTTTTGAATTTACAATTGCTGAGAGAGAGAAGTTTGGTCTATCTCATAACTCATCCTCTTTAGCAAACATTCCAGTCTCTTCAAACTGAGACACATGGTGAGGTTTTTTGTAAGGCCTTTCAAGAGGTTACCCTTGGAGGAAACTGGGTGTCTACATTCCCTGAGGTATGTTTAAAAATCCCACACTAAACCGTGAGCTTTTCTGCTAGATCCACCTTCTGAGTCAACTTAATCACAAAAGTCTTTTCTGTGGTCAGCCAGCCATCACTCACTTAAATGCATGCTTGCCTGTGCAGAATTATAATATGAAGACATAAAAAAAGCATGTTGCACCTCTAATAACATCATCTCACCTGGAATTTAATTCAGACGGGACCGCGTATAGATTTTAACTGCTCATGTTCTTATTCCCACAGAAAAAGCCCATCATAGTTATGGACCTTATAACCTGCTCAGAGCTGTGAGATTTGTGTTCCCTGAGAAAGTCGGGAGGAACATGTATCTCCTCGAGTACCATGTTTCTCTGTATGTGGTCTGGAAGAACATCAGCCTGCACTGCTTTTTCACACAATCCTGCTCCATGTCTCTTACCCCACACTTTGGATCTACTTCCAATATGTGTAATTCCTGATGGTCTACAATGAGACAGTGAGGTGTATTTGGGGTAATTCAGGTATTCTTCCACTGCTTAATACATTGCTCAACATTGCTTAATACAGCTTAAACACCTATTTAACTAGGTAGAAATAAAGGTGGGAAAAGAGGAAAAAAACCAGTGTGGTGTTTGGAATGAAAAATTACCTGGTGATATCAGAACAGCAGATGAAAACAAGGCAATCTCCTCCTCAGTCAGCTGTAAGGAACATAAATTCTTTGCAAAGTCAAACGCTTCATTTACCAGATCATCAGAGCCTGCAGACCAAAGAGGACAAAATCAATGCTAGAAATTAGCTCTTTAACCTGCCATGAGAAAGGATTGTTTTTGTGACAAAAAGGTGTGAGTGAATGTCTGCCTTTCATTAACTATTAAAATTCCACCAAACCTGAAAATGTCACTAAAACATACATTGAAGTAAAAAAATTATCAAGAATTAGGGGCAAGTACAAAAATTGCAAAGACATCTTAGAAGAGAGCACTATTTTCCCAATGTGGAAAGAATTGCTATTTCTAGATAGATATTAAATCTGGTATGAAAGACCAGCACTAAATAATTTTCCCATATATAATTTTACTAATTATCAGTAAAATATTTATGAAAATTTGTGAAAACATCATAAAGACCAAAATAAATCACCCAATACGCATTTATAAATGCTTTAAGCTTGTAAAGAGTGTTTTGTGTATGATACCCAATAAGAAAAATATATACTAACGTGATATATACATTTGAAGGAAATATCTCAAATCTTTGACTTTGGTCCTGAATAAATTTCTGATAATATCAGTTGGATGGGCAAAACACATCCATTTAGCTATTAACATTTCAGGTAGCACTCAATATCATGTTAAGAAATAAAGTATTTTTTTTCAATAAATGAATATAAATGAACTTACTTAAAAGTTTTAGGCAAAACAATACTCTAGGGAAGTCCTTGTCTATATTTCACAGCAGTTCATCATTTTAGTCACCTCATTGCTGGGGCTAAAGTTGCCTTCTGCAGGACACAATTAGTGGCAGTGATTTGATACATCAAGCACAACTGAACAGTGAAGGTAAACAGCTTGGCTCCTGCCATAAACTCATGTTTTATCAAAACTTCAGATGGCAAAGAAATCCTTTTGAAAAAACCCTGATGCTGCTCTTTTTTATTAGAGAAAAATACCTATCACTGCTAAGAGCTAGTGGACTCACCTTTTTTCGTTTTCTGTTCCAGCCTAGACATTTGGAGGCTTGGAGATTCAACATTTACTGGAGATTTTCATTGTGGGTCACTATTTTCATAAAGACAAATCTCTCGCTATGTGGGTCAATGTAACTGGTTGAAAAGAAGAAGAGCAACATACCCAAAGCTTTAAACATCTGCATTCCTCCATACTTTCCTTCAAACAGAACAGTATTGTTGAGTGGGTTGAAGGCACGGCACATTCTCACCAAAACCACTTCCAAGCAGCCTATCAGACAGAAAAAAGAGCAAAGGAACCATATATTACTGCCTAATATCAGAGTGTAGGAAATGTCAAGAAGATATTTAGGAAGACATGAGTCATCAGCAGGAATAGACACTCTTTGAAGACATCTTGATTATATGTCTCTGAATGGCAGAAAAACATTTCTCTGCTTTGCATGTAGAAAGGGGTCATTTCTGGTCCAGTCTAACCACCTTTTCTTTCAGTTGACTTTTTCCCCCCTTGCAGCAAAAAAAATTCCCCATCCTGGACTAAGTCCCCAGGCTGAGTTTAGACCTGGGCAAATAATTTCAGTTTGAAATATTTTATCCTTAAAATTAGGCATTTATTGAATCTTCTTTTTAACAATTAAACCTTTTTTTTTTAATACCAAAAAGCATCTTCATTCAATGTGTATAAAAATCCCACCTTATTTTGACTGGAGAGGGAGATCATCACAAAGCATTTTTAGAGAGAAAATGAAGGTTAAAGCTCTGTCAAGATCATCCCTAAAACAGGTTTTACTTTTATTTTCCTTGTTTTGGTTTGGTTGAATTTTTTTTGATTTCTTTTGTTGTTTTTGTTGTTGTTGTTCTGGTTGTTGATTAGCCAAAGGAAGAATTCTTTTTTATTCTTTATCTTTGCATATTATTTCCTAACTGCAAAATATGCAGTTGGGAAAATGAAAGGAAACATTTTAAACATGCCTTAACTAAATCCAAATGACATGTCAAATGAACTCTGAATCTGAGGATTCTTTTGCAAACATGCTTTTGAGAGAGAAGTCGTGACTTTCCTGCTCAGTGTTAACAGCGAAACAGAAAATAAAACCTGGCATATCTTTATATGCCAAAACTTAACAGTGTTTTCTGACAGTACAGTCAAATACGTCTTTTCCCGAAGGTGCAGTTGTGTTGTTAGCTTTGCCAGTCAAAAGAAGGAAGTTTCCTAGGGGTGCACTGGTATCTAGAGAATTTGCAAAATTAGTACAAGATTTAAAAGAATAGTTTTTGTGCTACAACTCCCTTTTTCCAGAAGGTTGTCTGTATGTTCCCAGGGTCTCTGTATCACTTCCCTTTGCACCTGTGCCCACCATCAGAGTCCAGCCCCACACCGAGCTGCAGTCTTTTGTGTACAGAATACTGAATCACACGGGCTTTCAGCCTTAAGGAAGAGATCTCTCTTGAAATAGGAAGACTTAAGCTTTAATGAGCCGCCTCACACAGTATCCTGCCTTTTACCTTTGAAGGGAGCAAGAAACTGGTATGACAGGGTAAATGTAATTAATTACCAGTTGTGGTTCTTGTGGTTCACTTGGTCATGTCATTTTGTCCTCCTGAGTTTGGCAGTGTTACTGCATAGTCATGATAAATCTTGTCATGATTTTTCCAGAGGACAGAAATTACCAAGTTCCTTGACAAGTAAGGAAAGCCTTTTCCCCCTTGCCCTTATGCACACACACGTGCAAACCTGGCATGCACAGAGAGCATGGCTGGAGCACACTGCTGTAATCTGTTCTCATTTATTCTGAAACCAACTGGCACCAGCAGGGATTTTCCCTCCTGTGCAAAGGCTGTAGGGTATTTCTGTAGTCTCATTAAAAAGATTAGAGATGACCATAGAGGTAGGCCTGAGTGATTTCATGGGGTGGCAGATGACTGATTGGACCAGCTCAATTTGCAGGGTCCTTCCACCACATGTCAAGTTGGAGACTGCAGTTTTTGCAATGGTTATGTGTATGTATGTACTTAATAACTACAACTGACTGTAGAGGGAAGGAGATTAGAAGGCAGTAACATGACTAATGTGGAAAAATACAGAAGGGTTAATGAAAGAAAGTTAGGGGTCTGTTAGGGCCCCTTCAAACTTAAATTAGGGCTCCTTCAAAATTAAAATGATTTGCAGAACAAGACAGCTGAGCACATTTCTAGGGTGCTGGGTGCCAAACCAATCCCAAGCCTCTGGTGTTTACCCACCTGACTTAAGGAGGAGAATTTGGTCATTCTGGCAGAGCTCCATGAAGCCTGTTATGCGCTTTGCAAACTCCACCACATACTGGATAGCATGGGTGATCTGAATGGCACACTGCTGCCACAGAGCTTCTCTGGTCTTCCGGGAAACCACACATGAAAAAGCAAAGAGGTGAGCAAGCAAGTACATCAATGCATTAAGTTCTTCAGCTAGCCTTGCAGATGAACTCCCCAGACTCCACTCCCATTCCCAGGCAGAGCTAGCAGCATCTCTGCTTCTCAGTGTACCCAGCAGTTTTCATTAGAAGGCTGTTTTCACAAGCTGATTGCACCAGTCATCTGAACTCTGGCATTTCCTCTTCAAAGGAGCAGAATGCATTGCCCCATGTTACAATGTGGTTCTAATGTTGGCTTTTGTGCAGGATAGCAGCATAAAAAATGCAATCATCCATCCCAGAGTACACTTAGGTAAGAAGTGGCAAAATGCTATTAAGTTATTCAACAGAATATTTTTGCTAGTTGAAACTTAAAGTAATATATAATTAAAATATCATTGCCATCTGGAAATGGATTACATAAAAATTTGATTCCTTGATAATAATTTTCCTTGCACACATACACATGTAAACATATATGGATGTTCTTTTGTTCCTGCTAATTCTCCCCAGACCCTCAGATTTCAAAGAACAAGCTGGAGTCTCTCCTGTCTCTTACCTGACCAGCTAATGTGCCAACTGAACTCTGACCAAAGACCCATTGCTAATGAAACTAGTGCAAGTGACACAGAGATTTCTGTTGACTGAACTACACCTGAAGAGGTACCAGTGAAAAACAGACTGAACTTGACCCGAGAATGGCAGAGGCAGAACAAAAATATAGTGCAATGAGAACAAAAATATAGTGCAATGAGATGATTTTTCCACCCAATCTTGAATAGTTTCAATTTAAGGAGTACTTTCAGTTTGTCATTATCTATTGTATATAATAATAATAAATAATAATAATAATGGCCAGTCTTCGCGAGCGAAGATTTGGGAAAGGTCATTGACCCTTCAAGCCTGCGCAGTGGATTTTTTAGGTGAGACACAGCGTG